>NC_066867.1:14947308-15283558 GCF_025177605.1 Cucumis melo | reverse complement strand
AGGTTTGGAGTTAAAATTTAATGGTTGGATTAAGATAATTCATATTGGAATTTATGAGTGATTTTTTGGAAAATATTTGATTGATTAAAAGAATTGAGAATTTAAGTTAATTTTAGATATTGAAGTGAAAAGTTGGTTTAGGTGGAATTGAATTTAATGGAGTATATATATATATATATATATATATATATATATATATATATATATATATATATATATATATATATATATATATTTAATTAATTAATTAATAATTTAGATTTTTGTGGAATATGGTATTAATTATTTGGTTTTGTATAAATAAATAATATGGAAACATGAAGTTAATTATATGACGAAATATAATTATATTTATTTAGAAAATAAGATAATCCATGAGAAGAGAGATGGTTGATTTGATTGGACGAGAAAAGATATATATTTACGATGGTTTAAATAAATATATGTTTATTTTTGTGAGAGAATAATAAAAATAAATAAGTATTATTATTATTATTATTAATTGTTATAAATGCCTAAGATTTTGTGCATTTAAAGAATTTATTGAGTAAAAATAATGAGAATATATATATATTGGTATGATATGTATATCCTAAAAGGAAAAGTAAATAATAATAATAGTAATAATAATAATAATAATAATAATAAATATTATTGTTATTATTTGAGTTTATAAATAGCATTAGAATGCTTAAGTTGGAAAGAAAATAAAAAAGAAAAATGTTTTTCATCTTCTTCTCTAAGATAACCCTCTACCACTGTCGTTTCACTGGTTTTAGTTAAGATTAGTCCCTTTATCAAAGCTTGAAGGTTTAAGGTGATAAATTTTTCCATCAAAGATAAGAGAATTTTTCAACCTCCATTTAAGTAACCTTGCTAAGCTAACGAAATTAAATTAATAATTTGTTAATTTAATTGTGGATCTAATTGGAGTTTCTTTAAAGATTCAATTGGCTAATTTTTTAAGATTTAATCTTTGATTTTTTTCCAATCAATGTTGAATTTGTTTCAATCTTTTTTTTTTTAAGTTAATTAATTTAGGAGAATTTTTGGATGATAGCCAATTGCTAACTTCATTAATTAAGATATTGAAATTTCCTTTTATGATTACAATCAAATTAATTGGAGAATTTTTACTGTCACTTAGGGAGTACTTTGTTTGGTTAAAATCTCTAGGTAAGATATTCTCCTATTAGATCTTTGAATTGAAGTTAAAAGCTTACATGTAATTTTCCATTATGCATTGATGTAGCTAAGATGCATAATGCGTTGATGTTGATGATTGGTGATGATGACTGCATCATATATTAATCACATGATTAAAAACGTTATAATTAATATGCATGCGATGTTTATCATATTTATGATATTTATGATATGCACATGCTATGAATGGACGTTCTGTTAACTTTGTCTATTAGAGTCATACCCATGTGAGTGTCCCTCGGGATCACCACATTTTTTATGACTGTGTGGTCCAACGGGATCACCAGTCTCATGAGATGTTATGTATATGAGTGGTTCGACAGGGTCACTTACAGCCTGATTAGTTCACTGAAAATCAGTTTGTTCTAGGTGTTCTTTCGAGTTCACTGAAGACCAATTTTGTCCTAGGTGTTCCTTTGGGTTCACCGAAGACCAAATGTGTTCCTACGGGATCAATAGATTGCATGTGTTCATGAACACACCAGTTTAGGGGTACTTTCTTACGAGACTGAAATGTGAATTTAACAAACACCTAGCGGGACTAGTAGTAGGCCCCTTATTGAGTATATGTTTATACTCACTCTTTCTATGTTTAATATTTCAGACAAAGGTAAAGGTAGATGAAAGTTGGCGAGCGACGGAGAAGGATCCGTGACATGCCATATGGAGACTCAGTTTTGCTTCCGCGTCTATGTACCAGTGTTTCAATATTCTAGTTTTTTAATGAAAATTTTGTCTTCCTCTTTTCAAGAAAGTGTCTCTTGTTTTTGTTTCTTTTTAATAATGACCTCAACTTAGTATAAAAAGTTGGGTCGCTACAAGTTGGTATTTTATAGTTGGTCTTTTATGATATCAGACTTAGGTTTAGGAAGGTTGGTGTTGGGTATGTTTATATGTAAATAAGGTTAAGTTATGTTTGTATAAAACTTAATTATATAAAGTTTGTTTAATAAGAAAGGTTTTATCTAGTTGTGTTTATAATTTGTGTTTTAGCTTTCACTTGTTCATTGTTTAAAGGTTAAAGTTTAAGGGTTATCAGGTGTTGTTCATGAGGGGAGTAATATTGGTTGACTTCACGCGTCTCTCGAGTCTAGAGTAGGTGATATGAGAGGGGGTGTGACAGCATATATGGAATCTATGAAAAAATAATCGGACTTCATGGGCTTTTTTCTTATTTTGTTATATGGACATAAATATATAGAAATTTTGTTACATTTACGTAAATTAACCTTAAATTTAAGAGTAATTTGACTTTTTGACAAATCGAGGCAACATGACAAAATAAATTTTAGAAAAAAATAGATCATTGACGCTAAGTTAATTATAAATCAAAACAAGCAACTTTATTTGAAATAGATAATTAAAATAACATTAATATTAGTAATATATGAAATTTGTTTATAAGTGTGACAAATTTATACAATATGTGTGACACACACTATTTATTTTTAATTAGTTTCAATATTGCCATATGGTTTTTATAAGAGCCTTACCTTCTAGGTAATTGACTTTGTTCCAAGTAGAGCCAATGTTAAAAAGAAATAAAAGAATAATTTAGAAAAAAAATAATTTTCTTTTGTCATTATCATAGATTGTATATGTGTATATTTATGAACACAACTAATTTATTTGCAATATCTAATCGAGCAAATTTAATATTAGATTTTGTAGGTGGTATATATTGGAATTTTAGTTGGTACATCTTAATCTCAATAATCTATGGGGGAGACCCAGAGCTCTTTTATATATTTTTTTTTCTCATTTTAAAACATTTTTTAATGTTTATAATTTATAACCCCATTTATTAAATTGCATCTTGTGTGGATCCAAAGTCTTTCCCATTAAAGAAAAAAACTATTTTCTTTATTTCTAAATAGTTACTCGAACATGAAACTCAACCAATTGATTGATCAAAGACAATGCCTTGAAGTCATTTTTCTTTAAGAAAAATAAATATGGTATAAAGTCTATATAAATAGTTTATCTTAATAAATTCCATTACTAGTAATGATGATCAAAGATATATTGGTGGTCGTAACGAGTCATTTTCTATTTATTGTGTTATTTGTATTTCATCCATGAATCAATTCAAAAGGACACATGTGACAAACCACATATATTATGAAGTTATATATTCTTTTTTAGCATTAAATATATGCTTTAATTGATTTAGCTTTTTCTCTTAATAAAAGAAAAGGATAAATTATAAAAAATAACCTCAACTTCGTTTTTGGGTAATTATAATGGATAACAATTTTTAAAATAATTATTAAGTATGTATCAATATTTTTAAAAAATTGCAAATATAGCAAATTCTATCAATGATAGACTTTTATCATTGATAGACTCTTATAGTTTATCAATGATAAACCAACATTTGCTACATGGTCTATCAGCGATATACTCCTATCATTGATAGATTTTGACAGATTTTACTATATTTGTAATTTTTTTAAAATGTTGTTATATACTTCATTATTTTGAATATAATTGTTATATTTGCAACTATCCCTTCGTTTTTTGTATAAAAATTACTTATAAACTTTAATTTCAAAAAAGGGTTAAAAAAATACTTTTACGGTTAGTTTTAGATAGAAACTATTAATTATAGTTATGTTTCATCCGTTATTGAAAACTTTAAAAAATATCCTTAAACTTAAAAAAAAAAACTACTCTCACGATTAGTATATGAACTGAAATAGTTAATATCTCGTTGCAAAAATAACTCTAAACTAAAAATATTTCTATCTCGTTAGTACAGTGATAAATTTATTTTAAGTTTTCTTAAGCTTAAAAACAATCAAATTAAAAACAAATTATATGGATCTCGTTTGGACGTAACTATTTGATTTTTGAATTTTTTTTTTTAAATTAAGCCTATAAACATTGCGTCTACCTTTAAATTTATTCATTTGTTGTAATCTACTTTTTATTGAAGATGACCTTAAGACAGAGACAACCCATCTGAAGAACTTGAGCTTCGTTCATGCTTGACGGACTCCTTCTCCAATTGTTGTATCTTTTTGTTGAACAAAGTCTCCTTTGCTCGAATGACTTAGGCTCCCCTAAGCTTAGAGAACCTCTTTTCAATGAATCACCAATGTAGTATGTCTCCAGTACATGTAACATTCCCTTCTTCTAACATAAGCTGAAACAACTATCTAAGACAAACTGAACGATCAACCCTAATCGAAGAACTAAGTGTCATTCGAATATGCACAAAGGAATCACAATGAGCATCTCTAACTTCCATGGAAACCACACATTGAATGATGAAAGATGTCAGCAGGAGAAATAGAAAAGACAACCATCGATAAGGAAAGTATCTAACATAATCAATGTCTCTATAAATCATCCGTTTTTCAAAACAAGATCAATGCAATGACATTTATGATATGTGAAGCCATAAAAAAAATATCGACAATCTCATAAAACCTAACGGCTTCAAATAAATTTATCATTATACTACCAAGATAGAAATATTTTGAATTTAAAGTTATTTTACAATGATATATTAACAATTTCATTACATATATAAATTGTGATAGTATTTTTTTAAACAAAATTTAACTGTTTCCATCTAAAACTAACTATAAGGGTATTTTTTTAAATATTTTTAAAAGTTTGAGAGTATTTTTGAAACTTTTAAAATTTTAGTGATATTTTCTATACAAGATACAAAGTTGAGAGGCATTTTTTTCATAATTTAGGTTTAAAACAAATATATACCTATGGAAAGACAAGTACCGTGCAGATAATTATTATAGTTTATTTTATGCACAACAAGGTTGCATGTAGCTGAAAGAACTGACCTATAAAAGAGTCATACATACGCACCCCGATATTCCATAACTCTTTCAATTCCTCAATCAATGGTTAGAGATACACATCGATTTTCCTACAAGAAGATCTAGGATCGGGTATAAGCAGTGACATGAAGAAGTTTATCTCTTTCATACATTTATATGGTGAAAAATTGTAAGGAAGTAACACAATAGGCCACATGCTGTACGAGGTACTCATATGACCAAATGGGTTAAACCCATCTGAAGCCAACCCCAAACGCATGTTCCGTGGATCAAAAGCAAAATCAGAAAATTCAGAATCAAAGTGCTTCCATCCCTCTGCATCAGCTAGTTTTCTCAACACATCATTTGTTTCAACATGTTTATCCCTATGTCATCTCATGCCAGTGGACCCTTCCTACGATACAAACAAGTGTTGTAATCTCGGTACTAAAGGAAAGTGGTGCAATACCTTATGCGGAATTTTTCCCTCTATTATGATTAACCTTGTACCGAGCCTCGCCACATGTAAGACAATGTTGCAAATCAATAAACTCTTTCTAGTACAATACATAGTTGTACTTGCACCCGTGAATAGTCTTATATTCCAAACCCAAGTCACGAAGTTTTCGTTTGGCTTCATAAAATGAACTAGGGATAATACCACTACACATTGGAAACGATGCTCATTCAATAAGAGTTCTAACAATATGTCGAATGACTTGTTACTCCAACCATTTAGAACCTTGACATGCATAAACTTAACCAAAAAATTCAAGGAGGAAAATTCAAAACAACCGAGGTACAAATCATTACGTGCTTCATTCAATAAGTTCTAAAATATGTTTCTTGTATCTTCATCTATATCTACCCCAATATTCCTCGACATTTCATCCTCCAAACGACCTTTCTCCATTTCTTCTTCATGTTCAATCGAGACTTGTAAATCATTCAGCATACCAAACATATCATCTTCTTCATCAAATTGCCTACTACTAGTTCCTTCGTCGAAGTTTTATGTACCTCTAAAGCTAACTAACTCTCCATGATACAGCCATTTTTTGCAGTAGAGGGATATTCCAATAGTCAGTAGATGTCGTTCCACAACCTCTAGTGAGTTCCAATTTGAGTTCAGACATCTCTTGCATGGACACCTTATTCGTTCATAGGCAACTTCTAAAAATTGGGTCACTCCCTCTCTATACTCAAGGAAAAACTTATTCCTAAGTTTCATCCAACCCTTGTTCATCGTTTAAGTCCCTAAAACATAAATAGGTTTGATTAGACGCATATTCCTCTCCTCTCACATCCTAAACTTACTCCCCTTAATATACAATATCCCAAAATTTTCACTAAAACTAACTTCAAACTAGAGTGGTTACCATAACTGCAGGATAGCCACACAACATAATTAACCACAAAAAACTTCAATATTCGGATTCTACCCACCCCTTCCAACAATGCTACCTTACAGGCTATCCTACTACCACCTCTTCAAATCCTTAGAAATACAAATAAATTCAAAACTAAAAAAGTTACCATAACTGCTGGATAGTCACAACGAATCTAAACACAAATTACATAATTTTTAAAATAATAATAGCCCTCGCCTCCCTCCCTCTCTCAAATTTTCAATCCTAACCTCTCAAATTTTCAATTCAAACCCACTAACCCCCTCAAAATTTCAATTCAATCCCCCTTCAAAATTTTAATTCAACCCTCATCCTCCCCCTCCCCCCTCCCCCCTCTTTTAAAATATCATCCTCATCTCCCCCCTAATTTTCAACCCACCCACTTTAAATATTCAATTAAACCCCCATCCTCCTCTTCAAATTCAACTCAAACATTTAAATTTTTAATTCTTCAATCAATTTCTCAAATAACCCTCCCCACCCACCACCCCCCCGTTTTCAATCTACATTCAAAATTTCAACTTCAAAAAACAAAATCTATTCCTAAACAATATCCTAAAACTAATTCATCATTAAAATCCTAAAACTAGTTTTAAAAAACCAAAAACAAACTATTTAAACTAACCTAACCTAAACTAACATTTAAGGGTTTAGGGTTTTAAACTTACCTCAAATAGAGATAAGCGGCGACAAACGACGGGAGAGGCACGACGGTAAGCTCACGGTTGCAACAACAATGATCTCTCTTTCTCCTCTCTTCGTTTCGTCAAACAATCTCCCTTTCTCCTCTTTTATTGTAACGACCCAACTTTCCGGACTAAGCTGAGATCACTACTCAGTACTAAGACTCGACCATAAATCACGCAAGCTCATAAAGGACCGGTTACGATTCATTAAAAACGTTTTAAAATGTCACAAAAGCAGTTTCGGGCCCTATTTTAAATCACATTCACGAGAGTTCCAAAATACAGTGCTCAAATCATCAAACACAAAATCACAACCCAAATATTCTAACCATGACTCGATCTGACAATGAAAAATAATGAGTAACAAAATACATCAGCGGAAGCATAAAGAAAACCTGACGCGTCCATATGGCCTTCACGCATCCTTCTTGCCCCTCGTTGTACCCTTACCTGAAAAGTTAAAGAGGAAAAGGGGTGAGTATAAGATATACCCAGTAAGGGACCCACTACTGGGCCCGTTAGGGAATAACAGTTAACTTCCTATTCAGGGGTACCCTACATAAACAGTCTAGTGGTTCCGTAGAACGCACACATCAGTCTTGTGATCCCGAAGGATGCACGTATCAGTCTAGTGATCCCGAAGGACACACGTATCAGTCTAGTGATCCCAAAGGATACACATATCAGTCAACTGATCCCGAAGGGTACACATATCAGTAAGGTACACTACCTCATAGATGAAGCTAACTATTACCCCACAGCCTATACAAAACCATCTACAGCAGTCACATTCAGATAACGTTCAAACTAACAGTTCAGTCATAGGCTTAGCCAGTCAGACAATATAGTTTTAAACAACTATCTCCTCAATTGCTATATGCATATCCAATTCACACATCATTGTGACATTTATTTAAAATCCAGTCAATCAGTCAAATCTTTGCCTTGTAAACTTATCTGACGATATTCCGACTCAGTTCAAACTCTAGTGTATCCCTAGGTAATCTACGTTATGCGTAATGCCCACATTATATCTGACAATCATAATCAGTTCATAGTACATTTCAACGGCGTATACTCAATGTACACGAGATGTTCTCAGACTTTTAGTCCTTCCACGACATAACTCCATAACCAATATCCCGACAACAGACTTCCACTTACATAACCTTAAGACTTTATAGTCCATCGACATACTATACCAATTCACAACGTAGCCCACCAACATAACTACATTACACAGAGCATCCGGGCATCGGTGTCTATCCGTAAACAATTCATTACATATGATAGCACATAAGCTACAATTAACGGTCACGTTACCTTTAGTCAGTCAAGAGCATATAAGTGATATGTATTAGTTTAACATGCGTCAAGCCACTCAATACAGTTACTAACGTACAATCCCATATGGACTACTAAGTTTCCAGCCTCGATCTGAGGTCCAGTCGTAAGAAATCCCTTACCTGAGATGTAGCTAAAATCTCGTTCAATTCTGCGTCCAAACGAATCCACCTAAACACAACCATACGGTTTAACAATGACATCCCCACAATCCACAGTACAAAACGCTCTAAGCAACAACTACCGACTTACCCAAGCAGAGGAGAGTTGGTTTCTACTGCGCTTCCCATCCCTCCCCAACACCTTCAGAGGATCAACGGATAACCCAATCAATCAGTTCAACATTTTAATATGACATTTAGACTCTCACGAAATATGAAAAACATTAGAAATTCCTCACATTGACCTTACCAAGACTTACCGGGACACGACGTGGAAGGAAAATCGCTTAGTGAACAGGGAGTTCCGCTTGGCTTGGAAGGTGGCTCGGCTCGGCTCGACTCGGCTCGGCTTGTGGCCCTCAGCTCGGCTCAGTCATCAGTACGCGGCTCGTGGCTCGGCTCAGTCATCAGTACGCGGCTCGTGGCTCGGCTCAGTCCTCGGCTCAGCTCAACTTGGCTCAGCTCGCGGCTCACGGCTCAGCTCAGTTCTCAGCTCGCGGCTTACGGCTCGGCTCGGTTTAGATTCGCGGCTCGGGTACGGCTCGGCTTGCTCGAACTAGCAGACATACGCACGAACAGCTGGCCGTCTTTGCTTCACTCGACAACGACTGAATGAGGGACGTCGATGGTGGAAGTGAGTAGCTCACCTCAGTTGTTCTGGGCTGCGTCGGGTATACGGGATGAGGAGAGAGGAAGCGTCGGAGGTGGTGGAAACGAAGAGGGAGGGAGAGAGCGTCGGTTCAGGACGATCGGATGATCGATTCGAAGATCCCGTCGGTGCCTGGCCGGGCGTGGATGGAGAACAGGGACGGCTGCGGTCGGCGGCGTTGCGAGGCGAACAGCTACAGAGACGGAGACGAAGTCAGAGATGGGGACGGAGGCAGGACGAGTGCTGAAGAGAAATGGATGGAGAGACGGGCGGCGGCGTCGGCTTTGTGAAGGGACTAAAGATGAAGAAGAAGAAGGAGCGGGGGGCGCGCGGGTTAGGGTTCCTCTTTTTTTAAAAAAAATTATATATATATATATATTTAAAATAAAATAATAATAATAATATTATTATAATTAATAATAAAAATAATATAATTTATATTATATTATTATTATATTAATTTTATATCATATTATATTATATAAAAAAAATTCATACCCTTCCTTTTCTTTTTCTTTTCTCTTCAAAACCAACCGAAAATTAACACAAAAAATTTTAAATTCCCGAAAATTAACATAAAATGATAAAATTTACCTTGAATATTTGGGGCGTTACATTTATTTTTGGTTCTGTGTTTCACAGAACTGAAACATCTTTTTTATATGGGAACTTCTAACACAGCATAAAGACGTCGGAAGATCTCCCTGTTTTCGATGTCATTAGTGATTCGTCGAGAATAGCCAGAAACATTCTCGATGAATCACTAATGGCGTCGGAAATAGTTAAAACCATTTTCGACGCCATGCATGAGGCGTTGAGAATCGATATCTGACATAATTAATGTTTGAAGATTTCTGACGGTCAATAAATGGCGTCGGGAATGGTTTGACCATTCCTGATGCATGACGAGTGCTATTAGGAACATGGGTGTCCATTCCTGACGTCGGGAGAAGTTATATATTTTATTTAACTGCTAACCATTCTCGATGCCCTACACCTAGACATTGAAAATGGATTTTATTTTTCCAGCGACCGTCTCATGTTGTCGAAAAAAGGTAATAATAAAATAATCTATTCGCCTTTGCCCGACATGTGAAAAGTGGCATCGAGGAAAGGTATCTGTCCCAACGTTATTTCTTGCGATGTCGTTTTGTGTGTCGGAAAAACGTCGATTTCTTGTAGTGGGGGAAGGGGGACAAAACAAAACATTTGAAGGATTTTGACCAGAAGAGTCTAGTGAGTGGGGCTTTTCATCAATACATTTGATAAACATATATTTTAATAGAAATTAGAGTTCAAGTCAAAAACATGTTTCAATGCGCTAGGCGGTTTATACATACAAATTTCTTTGGCCCACATTATAAATCATATAGAAACTATTTCCTTGAAAACCATTCATTACAAATCATATAGCATAAAAAGGCATTTCACATAATGCGCGTTACAATTTATAATACCAAATCATTCCATATTAAACTTCATCTTTTGTACCCTCCTCAACTCAAGCATTTACGACACTCTTTGCCGAGTTGTGACCATACAGAGTAGTCTCAACGCAACAACTGTTAAACGTATTTAAATAATATGCATAATTAAAGTGTGGGCTATGTAAGTAAATAAATAATTTATCACATTGGGTTATTTTATTTAATTGGGTCATTATGTGATCTATTTAATTAGGGCGCAAGATTCCTAATTGAGTATGGACTAGATGAGTAGAAGCCTATTCCTAGATTGAATAGGATTTGATAAGGATCCTAATTAAACTAGTATATAAAGAACCTTAGGGCTATGGTCCCCAAAATACCAAAACAATAAGCACTCAGTCTTTTTTTGTTTTGGTTGAGGAAGCCAATAGCCATCGGTTTATAGCCATCATCAATTCAAGAAGATGGATTCTGGTATGTAACTTATTCTCAATAGAATCTAGTATGTAACTTATTCTTGACAATTTGACATGAATGATCATGGGTTAATCTATTATATAGATTTAAAGTTTGTTATTCTAACAAGTGGTCTCAGAGCATGAATTTCATGTTAAATTGTTGAAATTTACTTGTTTTATGTTGGGTTCTTAATTCAAGATTTGATTAAACATATTGTGGTTTTAAGTTTAATTGATCTTGATTCAAGATTTGATTAATCATGTTGTGATCATATTGTAGTTTCAAGATTTGATTAATCATATTGTGGTTTTAAGTTTAATTATTCTAAATTCAAGATTTAATAAATCATATCGTGGTTTTAAGTTTAATCATTCTAGATTCAAGATTTAATTAATCATATTGTAATTTTAAGTTTATTTATTCTAGATTGAAAGATTTGATTAATTAATCATGTTGTGAATTTAAGTTTAATCGTTCGTGTTGTAGATTCAAGATTTTTGATTAATTATCATCATGTTGTGAATACAAGTTTAATTGATCATGTTGTTAAGTCAAGATTAATTGATCATCATGTGAATTAAAATTGAATGATGAATTTTTTTGGGATTTTCACATGTTTATGTTGCATTAGTTGTAATTTAATATACCCAATCATTGGGAGAACTTTGGTAAAGATTATTTGGTGTTCTTCCTCTTTTTTTTTTTTTTTTTTTTTTTTTTTTGCAATAATAAAATTATTATTGTTGTGTCTTATATTTTAGATTGAATTAATCAAAATAACATGTTTTCAAAGTAGCATCTGTTATCTATATCAGTTTAATTCTAAAATATAGGATGTGCATATTCATTGATTTATGCATATAATTATCGACCCAAAAGAAGATAATTATGTGACCAAATTATAAGTATGCGTGTGGTAATGAGTAGGTGACAGTTATAATGATTGCTCATGTGAAAAATAGTTGGTCCAAAGAAAGGCTAATTTTTTAACAGAGTTTACCGTCAGTACTTTGATTACTACATTGAGAGTACCGTTTATAGTTGATGCCTCTACCCAAAGGTTGAACACCAATGTTGTGTTAGGTATCTTATGTTAAATTATTTTGTCATATTTTATTTTATGACACCTATTAATTGTGAATATATAATTTATTTGCTTGTTCTCTATTCAGTTGGCCTTACTCAAATATCTGGTAATCTGAGTTCAATGCCTAAGTTGAATGGATCGAATTTCAAGATTTAGAAGGAAAGCCTAGAGATACTTCTGAGGTGTATGGATCTGGACTTGCATTAAGTATCGATAAACCTACTTCTACTAAGGAACAGCCGAATACGAATAATATTGAGAAGCGGAAATGGTCAAATCGCATGTGTCTGATGTTTATTAGGCACTCCATTTCAAAGTCTTTTTGGGGTTCCATCACTAAAAGTGAAAATGTCAAAAAGTTCCTTGTTGAAATTGAAAAATATTTTGTTAAAAATGAAAAGGGGAAAGCAAGTTGACTACTTTAACTTCCATGAGGTATAAGGGCAATGGAAACATCAGGGAGTACATTATGGAAATGTCCAATCTCACAGGTAAACTAAAGGCACTTGATATCAAGATAAATGAAAATTTACTCGTACATTTGGTACTTATCTCTCTTCCTGCATAATCCACTAAGTTTAAAATAAGTTATAATACTCATAAGGATAAATGAAATATTAATGAGCTTATCTCACAAGATATTCAAGAAGAAGATAGGATTAAGAGAGAAACGATAGAAAGTGCTCACCTGACAACTAACTTTCATGGTAAGAAGAAAAGGAGACCTACGGATGTTGTAGAAGGAACATCTCAGCAAAATAAGAAACAAACTATAGAGAATCCTTGTTTCTTCTGGAAAAAGAAAGGTCATCTCAAGAAATATTGTCCCAAGTATGCCAAATGGCGTGTAAAGAAGGGTAAACTTCTTACTTTTGTTTGTTCTCAAGTTAATTTAGCTTTTGTACCTACAGATACTTGGTGGATAGATTCTGGTGCTACTACTCACATAAGTATATCTCTACAAGGTTGTTTGTGGAGCCGATCCCCAAATGATGCTGAAAGATTCATCTATATAGACGATGGCAAAGAAATTGAAGTTGAAGCTGTTGGTAATTTTAGATTACATTTAAAAACTGGTTGTTTTTTGGATTTGAATGAGACTTTTATTGTATCGTCATTTAGACGGAACTTAGTTTCTAATTCCAGTTTGGACAAATTTAGTTTTTCTTGTTCTTTTGGAAATAATAAAGTTAGTTAGTCTTTTTCAAAACTCCAAGCTTATTAGTACCAATTCTTTAATTGATAACCTATATATGCTTGATTCTTATGCTTCATCTAACAAGGTCCTGTTGTCTAAATCATGTGGTATAAAACGTAGATTAAATGAGAATTCTGCTATGTTGTGGTACAAGCGTTTAAGTCACATCTCTAAACAGAGAATTCAGAGACTCGTGTCAGATGGAATTCTTGATTCCCTTGATTTAAGCGAATTTGAAGTTTCTGTCAAATGTATTAAGGGAAAACTGACAAACATAAGAAAATTAGATGCCAACAGATGTTCAGACGTCTTAAAACTAATACATACAAACATTTCTGGCCCATTACCTATGGCTTCTTGGAATTGACAACAATACTTTATTACATTCATAGACAATTATTCAAGATATGGGTACCTATATTAATTCATGAGAAGTCTCAATCTTTTGACGTTTTCAAGTCTTTTGAAGATGAAGTTGAATTTCAACTTGGAAAGAAAATTAAGGTTGTCAAGTTTGATCGTGGTGGTGAATACTACGGTAGATATGATGGATCAGGTGAACAACGTCCACGACTCTTTGTCAAATACATAGAGGAATGTGGAATCGTTCTGCAATATACTATGCCAGGGATACCCAGCATGAACAGTGTAGTGAAAAGGTAAAATATAACACTTAAGAATATGGTAAGAAGTATGATCGGTCATTCTTCTTTACCATAATTCCTCTAGTGTGAGGCACTAAAGACTGCCGCATATATTCTCATTAGGGTACCTAGTAAAGCAATAGTTAAAATCCTTTATGAGTCGTGGATAGGAAATAAGCCTAGTATTAGGCATCTTCACGTCTAGGGTTGTCCAACTGAAGCTAGGGCTTACAGGACTAACGGAAGAAAATTGGACCCAAGAACTATTAGTTACTATTTTGTTGGGTACTCTGAGCATTCTCAAGGTTTCAAGTTTTATGATCTCACTTCGAAATCGTTTTCTGAGACTGGAAATGCCAAATTTCTTGAGGATGTTGAGTTTGAAAGGGAAGATAACATAAAGAAATTTGTCTTTGAAGAGGAATTAGTTCTCTTCTTACTATGGGCATAGATGGTGTTTAGACTCCAATTCCTGACTTCACTATGGAACCAATTATAGAACTCAACAATGAAGTTCCTGAAGTGCAAACTCAACAATCTGAACAAATGATATTAAGGAGATCCACTAAAGAAAAGAGAAGTGTAGTTTCAGATGATTATATTATGTTTCTTCAAGACCATCAGGATGACATTGGCATAATGGAAGATGATCCAATCAACTTCCAACAAGCTCTACAAAGTTCTAACTCTGAAAAGTGGATAAATACTATATAAGAGAAAATAAAATCCATGAAAGACAATGACATTTGGGAACTTGTCAAATTATCATCAGAAGTGAAATCTATAGATTGTAAATGAACATTTACAAGGCAAAATCGTAAGATATAAAAATCGTCTTGTCACAAAGGTTTTACTCGAAAGGAAGGCATTGATTACAAAAAGACTTTCTCTTCGGTTTCATCGAAAAACTCTTCTCAAGGTAATCGTGGCAATAGTAGCTCACATAGATTTAAAACTACATCAAATGGATGTGAAAAATATGTTTCTCATTGGAAACATTGTTGAAACGATTTATATGGTACAACCAGAAAACTTTGTAACTAATAATTCAAAGTTTGTGGTGTGCAAATTTAAAGAAATTCATCTATAGTCTTAAACAAGCCTCTCATCAGTGGTATCACAAATTTCATGAAGTAATTACCTCTTTTGCTTTTGAGGTGAATATAGTAGAAGATTGTGTATATCACAAGTTCAGTGGGAGTATATCTATTTTTCTAGTGTTATATGTTTATGACATGCTCATACTCATAGCAAATAATGATGTAGGTATATTGCATGACACTAAGAGGTTTCTCAAAAAGAATTTTGAGATGAAGGATCTTGGTGATGCTTCTTTTTTATTAGGAATAGAAATATTACGCGATTGCTCTGGTATTTGAGATTATTACAAAAGAACTACATTAAAAAAAATTGAGTAGATTTGACATGAAAGATTGTGCACCAGGAGATACCCCCATTACTAAATTTCATTTAGGTTAATGCCCGAAGACCACACTTGAGATTAAGGAGATACATGAGGTTTCCTATGCATCAGCTGTTGGAAGCTTAATGTGTTCATAGTTTGAGTGTTTGGCAAATATTTGAGCAACCTGAGGATGGATCATTAGAGAGCAACCAATCGGGTTATAAGGTATTTACAAAGAACAAAAGGTTATATGCTCACTTATTGAAGATCAAAAATTTTGAAGATCATTTGGTATTTTGATTTCGATTATGTTAAATGCCAATAAAGTTTGTGATCTACTTCAGGCTAAAACTTCATGTTGGTTAAAGGAGTTATATTTTGGAAATGTATTAAACAAACACTTATGGCTTCTTCTACTATAGATGTGAAGTTTATAGCATGTTATGGAGCATCTAGTCATGGAATATGGTGCAAAAGTTTGTCACTAGATTGCAAATAGTACTTGACAAAGACCAACAAAATTATTTTGGACAATAACTCAGCAGTAATGTATTCCAATAACAACAGAAGCAATACAAAGTCAAAGCATGTACACGTAAAGCTTCTAGTTGTGAAAGAAAAAGTCCAAAATGGTCAAATTTTTTATAGAACACATAAAGAATAAACTCGATGGTGACAGATCTATTGACTAAACGTACACCACTAAAGTTTTCCTTGAGTACGTTGCTCATATTGGTGTTAGTCAATTTTTTGATTCCATGGTTTAATGGGAGTTTGTTATTAAGGATGTTCTTTGACCTTAATTTGTTTATTTTCTATATAGAATAAAGTTGATGGTTTATGTTTTATTATATGAACTTGTTTATCATGCATGCAGTTTAGCATAAAGTTTTTTTAAGAATGATCTCACTAAAGAATTTGGATCAGTTGGAAACAAGCATGATCTAAATCACTTTGCATGTAGTTTCCATCCTATCCATCCATACTTGATCTATATCATTGAATGTATTTGAATTGGTGATCAAGGAAGGTTTAGTTGCAAGGATAGTGACAAAAGCCGCCTTGGTTCCATGCTGATACAGAAGATGGACCAGATGAGCTAAAGAGGAATTTTATTAAAATAACATGTTTATGCGCGCTTAAGGTTTATGTGATTTAATTATATCAGAAATACAAACATAGCCCATGTGGGAGATTGTTAAACATGTTCAAATAATACGCATAATTAAAGTGTGGGCAATGTTTGTAAATAAATAATTTATCACATTGGTTTATTTTATTTAATTGGGCCTATTATGTGAACTATTTAATTAAGGCCCAAGATTCCTAATTGATTATGAACTAAATGGGTAGAAGCTTATTCCTAGATTGATTAGGATTTAATGGGGATCCTAATTAAACTAGTAGATAAAGAACTTTAGGGCTATGGTCCCCAACATACCAAAACAATAAGCACTTAGTCTTTCTTTTATCCCATCAAGAGAAAGATCCCACTAAGGACATTTAGGGTTTTGGTTGAGGAAGACAATAGTCATTTTATAGCCATCGATTTATAGCCATCATCAATTCAAGAAGATGAATTCTGGTATGTAACTTATTCTTGACAATAGCATATGGTATGTAACTTATTCTTAACAATTTGACATAAATGATCTTGGGTTAATCTATTATATAGATTTAAAGTTTGTTATTCTAACAACAACAATTATTTCCATCAATTCCATTACGCATAAAACGTCTTTTAATGCTAGACATATAGCAAGCAAAGGACATCTTATACCAGAACACAAATCAAGTATGAGGCATCCTATTTCAAAACACACAACAAGAATAAGACATCCTACACCAGAACACAAAGCAAGGTGTGACGAATCTCATCGCAGAGGGTACCAAAATCATTTCGTAACAACTATTCAAATTCATTTTCAAATTCCAATTCATTTGTAAGTCAACTCTACTTTTAAGATGTTGAGAAACTTAATAGAAATCAGTGAACTCAATAATTCACAAGAGAAATTTATAAAGATTTTAACATAATGGAAATTTATTTGTTTTAAAACCATTATAAGGAGAAACCACTCACAATCAAATAACCTCCTCGTGGAGTCCTTGGCCAAGAATCTCTTGCACTTTTTTGTAATTTCTTGCAAAATATTAGGCTAACGTTAGCTCACCTAAATTATTTACAAATCTTTCACCTTTTTTTCTTCAGTAAACACAAGGTAAAAGTAGCTCCCAAAATGGTCGGACTTCTCCTACTTATAGGTTTCTCAGGTGAAGTTTCCTTTGTCAGAATGATTTTTTCTGCTTGGTGGTGAGACTCAACCAATGTCAAAGTGCAACATATTACTGCCATCTTTTATCCTGAACTCAATTGAGTGGCAAGGTCAAATCAGCCCATCGATCTTCTTTCACAAGGATGATGTCAACTTCGTCACAATGAAAGAAGCTCACATCGCCTTCCATCTCATCGTATAGCTCTTTCTTATCGCATGACTTAAAATTCCTTTACACAGTCGCTTCTTTGCAACATCTCTAGTCACCAACTCCCATCGCGTACAATCTCAATGCATACAATTTCTGTCACGTGGGGTCTTAACGCGTAGTCTAAGAATGTGATCAGAGTCTCACATCTCAAATAAACAATAATATTTGGTAGGTAATATACTTTTTTTAATAAATTTTTAGATACAAAATAAAATAATATTTAAGAAAGAAAATTTGTTAGAAATGCAATCAAAATCGATTATATAAAAGAATGATTATGGATATATAAGAGAGAATAATCATCTCCATTGGTATGAAATTTTATGAATGTGTACATCTAATTTATGAATTTGATAAATAAATCAATAGAGAACTAAATTGAGGCATTGTTAAAAATAGTAAAATATTGAAACTATTTACAAAATATAGCAAAATTCATTCAACCCTCTATAGTGTATTTGAAAATTTTGCTATATTTTGTAAATAGTTTCATTTTTTGTGCTATTCATAACAATTCCTCAATTAATTTTGCATAAATAGTAAAATATCATCTTAGTTCCCATATTTTAAAATTCGTTAGAATTTTAGACTATGTACTTTCAACAAATATTAAGCTTTTTTTGTTATTTAAAAAGACATTTTTATTATCGATAATATTTTGACTACAAGTTTTGAGAGTATATTTACTTATTTTATTTTAGGGGAATTATCAAAAATAAAATTTGACAAACTTACAAAATATAACAAAATTTTAGAATTTATCAATAATAGACATTGATATGCTTCTATTATTGAAATTGATAGACACTGATAGAAGCTTATCAATTTCTATCGTTTATGAATCCAAAATTTTGCTATATATGGTAAATATTTTAGTTTATTTTGTTATATTTAAAAATGTCCCTTTATTTTATTTCATGAAAATTATTATTTATAGTTTTCATTTAATCAATTTCCATAAAAATGAGTTAGACTAGAAATTAAGATTCATATAAAATAAAAATAATTAAATAATTAAAAATTAAAAATGAAAAATATACTAATTTAGAATGAGTGTGAAGTGCCACGTATCCTAAAGCGATCCAACTTCTATTAGGGACAATCGAACATTTTGTCGTCAAATCCAACTTCTAGTAAGAAGGATCGAGCACATCTTTGTTCCACTTTGTTGTCAGCGATCCAACTTCTACTAGAGATAATTGGGTAAATAGATGAATGTTCCCTTAAATGGTATCTCTGGGACTTGAACATAGAGTCCTACCATTTTTATGACATAAGAGGGTTTTCTGTTTAGTGGTTGGATCATAAACAAATTGTTCATTAGAGAAGCATTGGTATTTAAGGACTAGAAGTAACCCAATGGTAAAAATATAATTTTGACCCGCTAGTGTTAGAAAAACTTTTGAATGACTAACTTACTGTTATTGGTCTATATCCGTAAACACAAAAATATATCTACAGTGAAAAGAATTCAGTTGTGAGTCTTTAGTGGAGTGCACATAAAGTTAATGAATATTATTTAATGTAGTTAATGAGTTTAGCCAATTAATCTCATATTGTTGTAGTTTCTGATCTGTAGGTCCATTAGGTCCCCTTCTTAGCTCGTAAAGAGTAATGAGGTTAATATATATTGGTTGTAATTTGAAATGTTCAAATTTAATTTAAGAATTAATATAATGTCTAGTAATACATTATAATATAAAGTTCATAGGCTAATTAAACTTTATTATATAAATTTAATTTTAGATATGGTTTAAAATTAATTGATGGGAGAATAAAATATTTAAATCAGTTCAAATATTAAAATATTAATTTAATGTGAATTAGATTCATATTAAAACTATATGTTAAAATTTAATGTGATTCACATTTATGAGAGAAATTTATATTAAAATATGATTCAAATTTGGATTAAATTAAGGGGTCCTTTCAAAAATATAAAAAAACGACAAAATATTTACAATCTATAGAACAATTCCAAAAACGAAAAAAGCCTAGAGGCCCACCGTGTAAAATACCAAAAATGCCCCGTCAACCACACCGTCAATAATGCGCGCGTAATATATTTGTGATTTATACGCGATCGTTTAGATATGGTTCATATATACGCGATAACGATCGTTTAGATATGGTTCAATATATACATGACCGTTTAGATATGGTTCAATATATACTCGATCGTATAGATATGGTTCAATATATACACGATCGTTTAGTTATGGTTACAATTTATACGCGATCGTTTAGATATAGCTACAATTTATAAGCGATCATTTAGATATGGCTACAATTTATACGCGATCGTTTAGATATTGCTACAATTTATCTTTTCAATTCCATCGTTGAATTTTGGTACACGATCGTTTACATTTGGGAACCCAAATCTAAATGATTTTTTTTTATTTCGTACACGATTTTATTAATTCTTTTGGTACAAGATCGTTTAGATTTATTTACACGATCGTTTACTTTTTTTACACGATCGTTTACATTTGGCTGCTCCAATCCAAATAATTTTTTTTCAAAATTTTTTATACACGATCTTTTATTTTTTTTACACGATCGTTTACTTTTTTAAACGATCGTTTACATTTGGCATCTCCAATCTAAATGATTTTTTCAAAATTCTTTATACACGATCTTTTAGATTTTGCTATTTTGTTGTACACAGTCGTTTAGATTTGGTTACCCAAGTGTAAACGCGTAAAAAAAAAAGAAAGAAGAAAGACGATGGAAAGAAATCGCAGCAAAAAAAAGAAGAGGAAAAGTAGAAAGACGATGGAAAGAAATTGAAGCGAAAAAAAATGAAAAGGAAAAGAAGAAAAACGATGGAAAGATTAAACGACATAAATAAAGAAATGAAAAATAAGAAATATGATGGAAAAAAATTGCAAAAAAGAAAAAGAGAAAAGAAGAAAGACAAAATCGCAGTGGAAGACGGAGAAGACGAAATAACATGGGGAAGATGAATCGCGAGGAAAAAAAGAAAGATGGAAGGGCAAACCTGGAATATTTAAAAAATGGCTAACCTTATGGGCTTTGTTACAGTTTTGTTACATTTATGTAAGTTTCCCTTAAATTAAATATAAGCTATTTATTTTAATAATTAATTAATTGAAAAATTAATTAATAGTTTAGTTTATTTTTATTTAATAAAATTTGATTTAATTAAATTAATTAAATTAAAGGAGTCTTTTCAAAAGTAAAGCGTCAAAATATTTACACTATATAGAACAATTCTAAAAATGGAAAAAGCCTACAAGCCCATAAGGGAAAATACCAAAAATGTCTGTCAACAACACGCGTAATATATTTGGTAACGCGCGCACACAATCATTTAGATTTGTTCGATTAGGTCTAGAAAGCCAAATCTAAACGATTTAGTTTTTCAATCTATTGCTTAATTTGGTTACATAATCTTTAATTAATTGGGTTACACGATCATTTAGATTTGGTCGTTTAGATATGGCTTGATTTTTTTTTTCAAAATTTGGTACATCATCCTTTTAGATTTGGCTAAACGATTTTTTTTCAAGATTCTTTATATACAATATTTTAGATTTGGTTACCTTAATCTAAACAACATAAAGAAAAAAAAGGAGGAAAATAAGAAAGACGATGCATGCAGCAAAAAAAACAAAAAAAAAACGATAGAAAGAAATCAGATTTGGTTACCCAAATCTAAACTACGTAAAAAAAAAGAGAGGAAAAGCGAAAAAAAAAAGACAATACAAAGAAATCATATTTGGTTACCCAAATCTAAACGAAGTAAAAAAAAAAAAAAAAAGAAGAAAGATGGAAACTAATCGCAGCGAAAAAAAAAAGAGTAAAGTAAAAAACACGATAAAAAAATCGCAGAGAGAAGAAGAAAGATGGAAGGACAAACTTAGAACATTTAAAAAATAGCTAACTTTATAGACTTTGTTAACTCGAGCCGCAAATATTTTAATAGTTTGTTATATTTATGAAAATTTTCCTATATTAAAACTATAGATTGTATCATCGAATAGACAAATCTAAACGATCGTGTACCAAATTTTAAAAAAAAATGTTTAGATTTGGGTTTAAATCTAAACGATCGTGTAACCAAATTTAAACGTAATCAAATTAAAGATCGTGTACCAAACGATAGTCAAATCTAAATGATCGTGTACCAAATATATTACACGCGCATTGTTGACGTCGTGGTTGACGGAACATTTTTGGTATTTTTCACGGTGAGCCTATGGGCTTTTTTCGTTTTTGAAATTATTCTATACAGTATAAATATTTTACCGCTTTGTTATATTTTTTAAAATATCCCTTAATTAAAATCAATTTTTCTTGTAATTAAAAAAAATAAAAAAAACATTTGGGTTTATAAAGTTTAACAATTAAAAACTAATAAGTTACATGAAATCAATCTAAATATTTAGATTTTTGTTTTTTTTATATAAAATCACTCTTCTTTTTTGCTTGAACTTTAAAAAAAAATTGTCCTCACCTAATTGACTGAGTTTTTTAAAATGCTGAGGAGAAGTTTAGCAAACAATTGGATAAAAAAGGGCTCAAAGATTTGTAAAGTTTAAGAAAAAGAAAGTGAAAAAAATACGACAAAAGACAGGGACTAGTACTACTACATATATCTAATGAAAGAAAATTGGAGAAAAGACACGAACCTAAAAAAGAAAGGAAAAAATAGTTAATTGGAAGGTATGAAGCACAATACACGGATATAATTACGATATGTTACAATCATACGTCAATTTCTAAAAAAACTAAGATATTGATATGATTGAAGATTCATTTTTTTAAGAAAAACTAGGATACATGTAAATTTGTAATTCACTAAATCCACAAAAAAATCATAGTGTCAAATTCATGACAATGATATATGTGCAATACAAAAAAGTAACAAAAAGATATTGAGGTATAATAATCAATGGAATGCAACATAAAAGAGACAAATTGATCAGAGAAGAGGAAGACAATTGGAGGAAAGTATGAAGATAAATGAAGAACTTCTTGTTAAATTGTTGAAGATATTAAATAGGGTCATGTTTTATAAAACTTTGTAGAGACTCAATGTGAAGGTAATGATAAGATGATTCTAAGATATAATCTTTTATTTATTTGTTTGCTTTAGTTAGGGACAAGAAAATTAACACTTTAAATAAGTTGTTTAGTTTTAAGTTGAAAAATATCAAATGAGTTGCTTATCTCTTTTTTCTTTAGAAAAAGGTTTACATAAAAATAAATACGTAAAAAAAAAACATGTCAGACACATCAATATAAAAACAAATACATCAAATCACGTGTTAGATATATACATCAAACATAAATATAAATATGTCAAACCACGCGTCAAATACATATATGAAAAGTATTTGAAATTTTCGGCATATATGACATGATTCTTTGCCTCACTTGAGTGTATGTGCGATTGGAAGTCTAATGTAACCAATGACACCACCGTGAAAGATCTTAATATAAAGTTATTTTGCTATTTAAAGTGTTTAAATTATTGTTTTATAGGTTCAAAGAGCGCAAGAGGCAAAATTCAAGTTTAAATGGATCATTTTTGGAGCAAAAAGTGAAGAACGGGATGAATGGGACCAAAACGAAGATAAAACAAAGAAATTACGAAAATGCATATGAAAATCGGGTAGCATCGCAACACTACTCGTTGCATGCAATGCCACCCAATGTTCGATGAAGCAGCGTTTTGTTCTTGGAGTACGTGTATTGGTGGCACTAAATGTCCACAATGCCACGATGCTAAGTGACAAACAAATTAGCTAAGTGGGCGACGAATGACACTATGAACTGGGGGAGAATCTTATCAGTCTCGCAATGTTACCCTATAGCGTCGCGATGTAAGGTCCACCTCTACCCAACAACCATAAATTCAACCCAGAACATTTTCTTGGGAGATTTCTTTCCTCCTCATCTCCTCGTCTCATCACTCTATCTATCTATATATATAATTTTATTATTATTATTATTATTTTATTTTTAAGTTGATATTGTCCCGAAAGATCTGAAATATTTCAACTTGAGGATAGGATATTGTCCCGAAGGATCTGAAATTTTCTATTCCTGTTTATCATTTTAATAGAATACATTTTGATTAACATGAAAAATCATGATAATTATATCTGGTTTGCTTATCCATTTTAGCCTTTTACTTTTGAAGAATAAATTAAAAGCATGATTAGGAACTGGTTGTTTGTTTAGAACCAAATTTCTTAAATATATTTCAATGAACTAATTAGAATGGATCGTTAATCAAACGATACAAGTAAGCAACTTGTAACCTATCAATTAATACATAGGGTATTTGTTGTGTATTCCATGATGGTTGTGTGTTTATTGCAAAAAAAAGTTTTCAAGCCATAAGTATTCAATGATTAGAATCACAACCAAATTTATTTCTATCGATAAGTTAACCAAAATAATTAGCTTGATCAACGATCTTAACGAAAACATGTGACATCATCAGAATTTAAGTCAATTTATGTGTTCAACTTTAATTTTTAATTAGTCCCAAATTTAATTATATGTATTTTTCATCAATAATTTAGTAAATGATATGATAATTTATGGTTTGTCCAGAATTTTTTATTCAACGGGTATATTTTGTAAATAGTTTCCATATTTTGCTATTCCTAACAATTTTCTTTTTTTTTTTTTTTTTCTAAATTCGACCTAAATATATTTTAACCTAACATATGTAGAATTCATTTTTTTTTTTTATTTTTTTTTTTTTTGGAAAAGTTGGACAAATCATCCCTAAAATATGGGTTGGTTGCAATAGCAACCCTTCAATTTCATCGATTATCTCTCTAAAGATTATTATTGGTTGCAATCAACATGCAAATGTTTCGAGAATTTGTTGTTTGGTATGGGTTAAAGTATATATTTACACAAATTAATGTTGAATCCCTATTTTAAAGGTAAATCATCAGTTTTTATGTATATAAAAATAAAATTTGATTTAACATAAAGGGTTGATGGGAAGCAATAATAAAGATGAGAGGATGATTGATTAGTTCAAGATCATGTTACTGTGACAACCCTATCTGGTTAGTGCAGTTTTCCAATTTCTTCTCTTTTTTTTTTTTCTCTTTAAATTTTTGCCTAACATTTTATACAATTCTTTGGAAGTATAAGCTATAAAAATATGGTTTTTAGGGATTGTTAAAACAAGATATCTTACAATTATAATTTAATAAGAAGGAAAACCTTGTCCTCAATTACATACCGCTAGAATTTCTCCCTTTCCTAATCGATACGAGATTTTTTATTTATTTATTTATTTATTTGTAAGAAGATCCAATATAAAATATATTTTCCAATCATGAGTTTATGTCTTATTCACACAGTTTGAGTTTGTATTATTTTGCATTTTGGCACAATGAAAATGAGTTTTTTCTTTTCTTAGAAGACAAATTCTATGTAGTATTGTCCTCTTCTTCTTCTTCTTCTTCTTCTTTTTGGCAATTAAAAATTTTCGTATAATCATAATGGAGATTTCATTCATCTTGTGAATTATAGGCTTCAAACGAAAAAGAAAATGTTAAAATATCATGGAAGATAAAAAAAAATACAAAAATATTTACAGTCTTGTGTAATAAAATCAAAAAGCCCATGATATTTTTAAAAATTTCAAGTTTGCCCTTGAATAATGTTGACCATTTTTTCACTTCTTTTTCTTCTTCTTTACAATTTATTCATCTCCTCTTCATATTCTTAATTTCTTCATACTATTACTTCTTATTCATTTTACAATATTATGGTTATTTGTGTAAATATTTACCAATTTCTTCGTTTCCTCTTCAGAACTCCTTTCTTCTTCTTCATTTCTCATCTTCTATTCTTTTTCTGTTTGGTAGAAGATCAGGTCGTTTAGACTAGGTACAAAGGTACAAGGTCATTTAGACTTGCTACGAGATTGTTTAGACTAAGGTAGAATGGTACCAGATTATTTAAACTTGGTACAAGGGTACAAAATCGTTTAAACTTGTTATGAGATCATTTAGACTTACTATGGGATCGGTTAAACTTACTACAAGATTGTTTAGATCAGGTAGAAGGGTAAAGGTCCTTTAGACTTGGTACAAAGGTACAAGGTCGTTTAGACTTGGTACAAGGGTACGAGATCGTTTAGACTTGCTAAGGGGTCGTTGCTAAGGGGGATAGTTGCTAAAGGTTTGTTGCTAAGAGACTGTTGCTAAAAAGTCGTTCCTAAGAGATCATTTAGACTAGATAGGAGATCCCTTAGGCCAGGTACGAGATCATTTTTTCACGCGTGTGTGACTGATTAATTACGTGGATATTTTTGTTATTTCACTTAGTGGGCTTGTGGGCTTTTTTCTTTTCAAAAATTGTTCTATACGATGTAAATATTTTCGCGCTTTCGTTTTATTTTTGAAAAAAATCCTAAGATTAAATATTGTTACTTTTCATATTACAACTCAAAATTATCATTTTTGAAAAAAGAATTTGAAACCTATAATTTAAGCAAGAAGCCAACAATATTTTGACCAATATGAGATTACTAAGCTCATATATATTCAACTTTTTTTTTTCCATTCGATATTATATGAGTTGATGAATATATAGATCCTAGTATATAATTTAGTGATAAATGCATCAATCACAATTTTAAAGTGATATTGGATCCTTATTATATTTGTACTTTTTGAATTCACAATAAAAAATAATAAATAAATTCGATATTCAAACTTCTAATCTTACGTTACTTTAAGACTAATAAACATAAACTAATTATTTTACCTATGGGATGAGTTACTAATTATTATGCTTTTTACTACTACTGCTACTCTTACTACTATTCCAAACTTACGAGGAGTGGAGTTGGACTATTTTAGCCCACTTCATGTTTGGGGCCCAGATTATAGAAATTAAACCTTAGTTTTAAGGTTTTCGGAATCCCTTATTTTTCTCTTACTACTTCACTTAATCCTTCTCACTTCGGCCCCTCTCACTCTTTCAAACATACTGGTATAATCCTTCCCTCCTTCTCATAATACTTCTCCCTTCTCCCTTATTCTCTCTATTGACGTCTCTCTGTTCGCATCCCTTTCTAAATCTCATCTCTTTGTTCCCGTCTACGTTTCCATTTTTCTCTCCGAATCCCAGATCTTTATCATTAGTTTTGTTGAATGCTTCATTTCCATCCCTTGCCTTTGATTCCCTTCTCCTTATCCCATTACAAGAAATTTCAGATATTCCGACGTCGATTTAGACCGTCGGAAGAAAAGACGTCGAGAGATACCATATCTCCCAACGCAATAAAAGGCACGTCTGACGATTACGTATCTCTCGACGCATAACTAATGTGTCGGGAGTCAAAGGCGAACTCCCGATGCATTAACAAAGGCATTGGGCAATAGTGTGGAACTCCCAACGTCTTTAGTGATGGAAAAGCAACAAGAGACATGCTGCAGCGAAAGGAAAAAGATCATGCTTTACTCTATATGCATCTAAACAATTTAGAAGGCAACATGCACATGCTATGCAATGGACCTAAATGAAGAGCCTAAAAGGTAAACGATGAACATACCATTTATTATTCTGAACTTCAACTTTTATCCTTTTTTTCCTTCTCGACCTGAAAATCACAGACAAGGACAACCACCAAGTTGACCTACTATGCTCAAGACCAAAAAACAGAGTTGTGGGACTAGGTTTTTTGAAGTAAAACTTTTAAAGAGAGAAAAGGTAGTTTATCGTTTAGGTGCTTTTTTAGAAGAACATCCTCTTTTCTCATTCTGTAATGAGAAATGTTTTATATGAAATCTTCATGCAAATTACATGCAAATTATTTCATATATGTTCAACACCTCATCAATCCATTAATTCTTAATGGAATTAGTGGCTTCAAATTCACAATAATTTGCCACATTTCCCATTAACCGTTAATTAATAGAATAATTAGTCAAAGGGGCATTTTGGTCATTTGACCAATTAAGTCAAAGTCAAACTTTGACTTTTCATAGTCAAAAGTCAACTTTTTGACTTTTTACTATTTTTCCCATCTTGACTAATTCTATTCTCCCAAGTATGAATTCCCATTCATTTTCTTAAAATTCAAATCATATTTGAATATAAACCCAGTTGAAATTTTGTTTCTCAAAGTTTAAAAATCAACAAGTTAACTTTTACAACTTTGGCCATTTCAAAACTTTTCAACCTTTTAAATACGAATCTATATTCATATTTATTTAAATCATATTTAAACACAAAGCTTAAAGTTTATTTCTACCGACTTATATCTTATATATTTGTTGATTTCTCTCTCTTATCTTAATTCGAACAATTCGAGTTACTTCAACATTTTGTTCTTAGTTGAATCCATATGAGCTAGTAGGGGAACCTAATGGACCTATAGATCATGGGCTCCAAAGATTCAAGATTAACTGACTAAACTCTTTTAGACCAAGCTTAATCAACACTAGTTAACTAAATAGTCATTCCATTAAAGACTCTTAGTTACACTCCCCTCACTATAGATATATTTTTGTCCACCTGATATAACCATGATGAGTAAGTTGATCATTCACAGGTTGTTCATAATCTTGGCTAGGTGAGAATACCGTTTTACCCCCGAGATTACATCTTGTTCCTTAAAACCCACTGATCCACTATTGAACAATTGGTTTAAAGTCCAACCTATAAACCTTAATCCTTCTCGGGCCAATGAGAAGGTGGGGCCCCTTATTCAAGACTTGGATTCAATCCTTAAGGGGAACAACCTATCTACTATCCCAGAAATGGGGTAGGAGTGAATTTCGTCTTGCACCCTATGTCCCTAGCTATCCACTCGGTCTTATCCCTAAAATGGGAGGCTGCCCACACCTATGCAGATCTAAGAATACTACCGAATGAACAGAAGTTCATAGTTACCTCAAGATTAAGATCAAGTTACCTAGTTCATCATAAATGAAATAGTCAGTTTATAGTTTACGGTGTTATAACAAAAAGTGACTATTTCATGGTTCCAGTCTTATGCAAACCATTTACATATGATGCCCCCACTCTCATGTCTCTACATGAACGATTCAGGATTACATCCTTTGTACTAACTACGGAGCGGGCCGCATCCATAGTGTTTATCCAGAATAAGGCGCCCAACCTTATTCATACCCTATAGACTATTTGGGCTATTAACTTGAACTTAATCCATGTTTATGTCTCAACATAAAGTTCAAGTGTTTTTTACAAACTCAATAAAATAGCCTCCGGACCTAAATTTATTGGTTTTAAGATTATAGCATTCAATAACAAAATTTATTGAATCAAATAACAAAGTATGAGTTTTAGGACACAAATTCCAACATTTAGTAATGCATCGGGAGTACTCTTATAACTCACGATGCATGCAATGAGTCGTTGACAGAAAGACGCTTATCGTGGTTCGTCAGGAGCTCTCATTTAAAAGCCCTCTTTACCGATCTGTAAACTACAGATCTAAAAGAGAAAAGGAGACGAAGAGACGCGATGAGAGAAGAGAGACCGCCGCCTGTGCCACCGCTGTCCATTCGACCGCATATGCGACCTTCAACCGTCTGTTACGCCTCCGCCCCGATCCTCTTCTGTCGCCTTCTTCCGGTAATAACCATAGTTTTTTCTCTCTTTATTTTGGTTTAACTTAAGAAATAAAATTAGATTTGCTTCTTGTAATTAGTTGGTTGATGGTATATGTGTTTGATGATTCTTGTAACGCGAGTATGACATATTTAGCTAGATTTTTAATTTTTTTCCTAAAATCACTTTGTTCATTAAAAACTCCCCAAAAATTACTTTGTTTTGAAATTTTTTTGATGAATTGTTGATTCTAGAAGTAGCCCTAAAAACCCCTTTGTTGAAGTTGGTGAATCTCCCTAAGTTATTTTACTCATGGCAATTTCATAGGAGTTGAGGTTAGAATAAGTTTTTATGATTATTGCTAAAGAAAAATGTCATTGAGGATGAAAACTTTGGAAATTGTTAACTCGATTTGGAAACTCAAAATCTAAATTGTTGTGGAAGCTCAAAATATGAAAAAATTAACCATAAAAAGGATGGAAAAAGTGGCTCTTGGTTTACACTCTTATAAATCACGTTTTAACAATGTGTTGAAGAAGAATTAACTTGGGAATCAATATGGGTGAACTTAAGTTTTACTGTTACACTTACAAAATGAAGAATTCCATTATGTAATTTAAAGCTTGATGTGAACAATGAGTTTACTAGTTCTTGTTGTAAACTTATGCTTTCTGACATGGAAAAAACTAAATTAATCACTTGTCCTTTGTGTTGTCGATACTTCAATGAAAGACTTTAGAAACTGAATTAATCCTTCATTCTACTTATTGGTTTTGATGTAGTATTTAGGCTTGAAATCGGTGTTTTTGAAAGTGCTTAGAGTTCCACACTAAAGTAGAATAGTCATTGAGTTCTTTTACGTGTGAGGTCTAAATTCTTTTTCTAGGAAAATTGAAGTTAGAGAACAACTCTATAAGGTTTATATGAGATGTTTAGAAGTTAACTAAAACTTTATATTTATATGTGTTAAAGATCAAGAGATCTGTAGTTTAGATCCTCTCAACTCCACTTTTGCTAACTTTCAATAATCAAACCTATTTATCTTTCAATAAGCAAACCTATTTATCTTTCAATAATCAAACCTATTTATCTTTTAGGTCTTTAACGATGAACAAGGATTGGATCAAACTTAGAAATAAATTGTCGATTGAGTATAGAGAGAAAGTTTCCCAATTTTTAGAGGTTGCAAAGTTTCTATACTCAACTGACAATTTATTTCAAAGTTTGATCCAATCCTAGAAGAGAGAGTGTGTATCTATTAATTAAAAATATATTAATTAGAATAAAATAAAATAAATATATATTTAAACTATATTATATCTAATATAATATAAACTTTATACTATATCATATATAATATAATCAATAGTTTAGATCTCTGAGATGACTTATAGTTCTAATATAAATCGAATCCTTATGAATTTTAACCTATAGTTTATTTATGAATCTTATTCATATTATTATTATTAGTTGAATCATATTCAAATATTAACTTCTCTCATCAAAACTTTATATTATAATGTACTAAATAAATTATATTAATTGCATCATATACAACTTATTCCCTTTAATCAATTTGAACAATTCAAATTTAAACCAAAATAAACTTGATTCTTATTTATCCTTATTGAGCTAATAAGAGGACCTTATGGACCTACGTATTGAAGCTCTAATGATATGAGATTAATTAAAAACTCTTTAATTAAATTAATCTCCATTCATAACTATTAGTCATTTCACTAAAGACTAACAGTTACACTCTTCTTATATAGATATATTTTTGTGTCCATTAGGTATAACCAATCAATAGTACAATGACCCTTTATAAATTGCTCGTAAGTATAACTAGGCCAAAAATTACCGATTTACCCCTGTAGTTACATCTAACTCATTAAGTACCACTGATTTCTCTAATGAACAAGTTATAGTCCCACTATAATTGAACTCCTCTCGTGCTAAGAGAGGGTGTGACACCACATTGTTCAAGTTCTAGTATCAGCTCTTGAGAGAGCAATTTCTCTACTTACTCTATCTTTAGAAAATGAGTGAATTTCTTCTTGTGTCCTTGTGTTCCTCTAGCTCCCCAATCAGACAAATCCCCAAAATGGTAAGCATATTGAGTCAGCGACATAAGCCACTCTCACTCATGCAAATCAAAGGACCGCCTTCATAGGCAGGTACACACAACTCACTCAGGATTCTGGTGAGCAAGTCACATGTGGTCATACTGGTGAAATGTAGTCTCAACTAGTAATAGTGTTAATATATAAGATAGACTATTCATTTCATGGTTCGATCTTATACAAACTCTTTATATAGAATACTTCACTCTAATGTCTCGACATAAATGATTAGGTCAAATCATTTATAGTACTTTAGAACAATTGTAACAACTACAAAGCAGGCCATCTTCATAGTGTCACTAGAATAAGGTATCCAACCTTATCCATCTACTACAAAGCATTTAGGTCATCACTTAAATATGATTAACTTGTATGTCTCCACATACATGTTTAGGTTACACTAGATAACCTTAGATGTTAGTTCATTGGTTTTGTAGGTTAATGCAATTAAATGTCAAATAAAATAAAATATTTTATTTTATTAGATAAATAAAATGTTTGTATAATACAACTACAAACTACAAAACCACGAGATTTAGGGCATCAACTCTAACAAATTTGGAGTCTCCTGTTTTAACTTCATTGGTTGTGCGTGTTTATCCCCCACATCCATTGGCCAAAATCTTAAATTCCACAACAAATTTTGAAACTCCGTCCAATTTCAGTGGTTTCTCGATCCTCTTCCCCTTAAAACTAGTCTAGGGCTTCTCCCTCAAGGCAGATAACAAATCGCATCTAACTTATCTTTTTTAGTTAGAAGATTCACGATGAAATATCTCTCCCCACGATGTATCCATCTGTCACCACTTTCACTTTCCTTTCCCTTAAAAATTAGGATCTCTAGTTTCCTTAAGCACATGTTAACAGAGGCACGTCTCAATTATTTAGATTGGAGAAACTTAGCTTCTAACGTCTTATGACGCTCGATTGCCTCAATAAATCGATATTCCATTTTCAACGCTTTCGCTGATATCTCATCCATCTTTCCTTCTATTTTAGTCACCCTTGATTTCATCTTACCAACCGTTCTAAAATCAACTGTTCGAGTACGAAAATGGCTCAACAGAAAGGGGAAAGGGTTTGAGAGGTTACCAATCTCTCTCAATTCTCAGTAAGAGGACCCAAATTCAAAATATCAACTAAAAGATACACTCCCTCTATCACATAAACTAATATTCGATATTTAATATGTATATGGACGAAATAGTTTACAAAAGACTTCCTCAGACACAATATTTATGTGTGTGTTAATTTGGGCAGTTTTAAATTATTAGTATTATTTGGTATTTATCATTATTAACAAGCGTTGGAAATTGGAAATGATTATATTCCATTAGAAAAAAAAAAGAGAATTCAATTTGATTTCTTCTGCTCCAAATAAATTATAATTTTTCTTTGGGAGTGCACCACTTGTTGAGAGTGTCATACAGTAGTCATTAAACCGTGTAACTTCTAGGACAAAGTTTGTAATATTTAAATAAATTAAAAACTACCTAAAACAACAACTTAAAGTCCGATAATCATTTTACATATTATTTCCCACGTATTTATGTTCTTTTTTTTCAGTTAAATATCAACCAATCTTTTTGGAAATTGTTTTATTTTTATGTTTAGATAAGAATTGTATTGTCAACTTAGGATTAATGAAAATAAAAAAAAATAAAAAAAAAAACAACACTAAAATTCTTTGGAGGTCTTTAATAAAATCTCTCGTATAATTGACACACTCAATTTTTCTATAAAAAATACTCATAATTAATTGGTCACACATGCTTGAAAAACGATTTTATACTCGATCTAGACGGTCTTATACCCTTGTACCCAATCTAAATGATCTTGTATCTAATTTGAACAATCTTGTACAAAATTTAAACGATCTATAACTAATAAAAGTCTATCTTTGTCTATTTGAAATAAACAACTGATCATTTAAATATTGGTACACAATCGTTTGGATCTTGTACCAATGTTGTTTATATATTATACCAAATAAGAAGAGAGATGAAGAAGAAGGAAGAAATTCTAGAAAATGAAATGAAGAAATCGAGAACGAGAAAAAATTGGAATACGAAGAAGGGAAAGTAATAATATGAAAAGGAGAAAAATAAATCGCAAAAAATAAGAAGAAGAAGTGAAGTATCCAAAATCAACAAAAAGACAAATTTGAAATTTATAAAATTTAAAAAAAAGATGGAAGCTTTATGAACTTTTGTTACATTTATGTAAGCTGATGGATAAAAATATATTTACATAGTATTTTTTCATGAAAATAAATACTATTATTTAAATAATTTTAATATAAAATTTGAAAGATTAAATAAGAGTTATTAAGATTTAAGAGTACAAAATTAAAAATATAAATGTTACACAATGAAAAACAAAAAAGATTTTAATCCATAAAAATTATCACTATTATTATTATTATATATATATATATATATATATAATGGATGAGAACTTAGAGTAGAATTATTTTAGCTTTCAAAAACTATCAAATTGAAATTAAAATAAAAAAATGGATCATTAAAGTTGATAAAAACCAACTAAATCGACCAAAATTAGCCACGGAGTACACTCCATACAACCCATCTAAACAAAGAATATATATATATATATATTAGTAAATACACCTATACATAAGAAAAATGATATTGTAAAATGATTATTAATTAACTTTTTTTTAAGAAAAAAAAGGTTGGGGTATTGGGTACAACTTTTCTTGCCTTCTCTCTTTTGAGAGATACCTTTAGACAACTAATGAATAATGTCTTTTGCTTTTTTTAAAAATAAAAAAAAAAATTAATATTGTAATTTCATTTACAATAAATGAGGCATGTAGTAAGTAGAAGTACAGTGTATTATGCAAATAAATGCATTTTTAAAATAAAAGCTCATCAACTCAAATTTCCTTTACATCAAATTTGCTAATTCTAATAGATAAGATCTCCACAACTTCCCTTTATTATTCTTTTTCTTCTTTTTACTTTTTTTTACCTTATATACCTTTTTTTTTTTATTATTATTATTATCGCTCCTCACCTTAAAATATATATTTTAAAAAATAAAATAATATTAAATGAGCTAAAAAAGTCTTCAAACTTAACAAAAAAAAAATAATTGTTTCTGACGGCAAAATTATTAAAATATTTTCAAATATAATAAAATGTTACTATTTATTTGTGATAAACCTTAATAAATATACTGATAAATACTAATAAATATATATTAGTGATAGATGATAATGATCTATTAGCGTCAAATATCAATGATCATGTATATGTTTATCATCTTAGAGTAAAAAAGAACTTATAAATAAATTAATAAAATGAAAATTAAAAAAAAAAAAAATCATCCATTTAAGTCTCAATTCCACTTTTTTTATAAAAAAAATTAAATAAACTTATTCCTTTCTGATTATTTTCTTACTTACTCAACTCCTAGTTAAAAGTACATTTTTGGGAATAAATCAAGTAAAAGAGGCTTAAATGAAAATTATCCATAGACATTTCATTATTATTTGTTTCTAATTTAAAAAAAAAAAAAAAAAAAAAAACATTCACACAAATTGTCAATTAATTTATGACTATTTGTTGTCTTCCTCCCCAAATTTATCACTATCTTTCCGTTGAGGAAATTTTTTTTGTATTTATCTCATAGTCCTCGCCTTACCTACCACCGTATTTATAAATTTATTAACTTATTGTATTATTTCTCAAAAAAGAAAAAAAGAAAATGAACTTGTTGCATTTTATAATTACTTAATTATTTTTATTTCCTCACTTATTCTAATTTTAAATACTTTTATTCAGTTCTTTGTAATCATGAAAATTAAGTTTATTATATTTAAAATTTGAGCTGGCTTGATCAACATCTGAAATGGTCCAACCACAAACATATTAGTCAATTCTCATTTTAATCTTAATTGCTATTTTTTTTTTATTGGTGATCTTAATTTTCATTATCTTTCTTTGATGTCATGAAAAATATATAATTATGAGAAAAATATTTTTCTTTCTTCGTTGTATCATGGATTTAAATAACTTTAATTCGGGTTAGGTAATTCGAACATGGATTCAAAATTAGTTATAAATAATAATTTTAGTAAGTTTTATTTATAGTCCTCGAACTTTTAGAATTTTCTTTTGGGTTATCAAATCATAACCATTTAAACTCCATTTCTAGTCCCTTAAACATTTACAAGATATAAGATTTTTTATTTAGTCATGGACACTAGAAGTAATAATGTAATTAATTATATCTATACATCATGTATAGGGAGGGTACTTGTATTTAAAATTTATAATAAATTAAATTGTTAAAAATAATATTTGAAAAAACTTTGAAATGATAACAACAAAAAATGCTTATAAAAGGTAAATTGGATTGAATTAGAAAAGGAGCAAATATATGTTGGAATCAAATGAATGTAATGTCTCTAAATTTGGTATTTTGTTGGAATAAATTTCTGTTTCCCATGCTTAAATGGGATACGTGTACTTTTCTTTTACTTAATAATTTATTCTTTACAATCTAAATTATTTAAGTCAAAACAATATTACCATAGTAATTTTCATTTTCTCGTCATTTATTACAATATATATTATAATTTTTCAGTAGAATGGATTCGAGCTAATAATACAAGATTTAATAGCCTTCATGTTGCCCAATTAATGGGTTTATTAAATATATCTTAGACTTTGGATTAAAATTTTTGTTGTTTCTAAATATAATATAATGACAAATATAGCAAAGTTTTAGATTTTATGAAAAAGATAATATTGAAATTTTGTTGTATTTATAAATATTTTCAACTATTATGCAATTTATAATAATTTTGTGACAACTTTTTTTCTACACATATATTCAAAGTAACTTCCTTTTTAGAAGATATAGAGGAAGTATACTATTATCTTTAAAATCCAAAAATATGGTTTTAGCATTGTCTCAAACTTCATACACCATGAAATGAAAAGAACTTAAAATTTAAGGAACCAAAATTTACTTTAAATAAAAATTTATAATTAAACAATATTTGAATTCGAAAAAAAATGTTATTTTCAAATATAGTAAAAGAACCAAGAAGATATATATAATTTGTGTCTATATATGTGATAATATTCATATAGTCTGACACATTTAATTACATGATTGATTTACAAATGAATGCTAAATTGACCAAAAAGAATGAAAGAATGATTTAAAATCGTTTGATGAAACCTCAACAAAATAAAAACCTGGTGGCTCAAAACCTTTAGTTACCAATTAAAAAACATTGTTAATTATTGAGTAATTAAATAGTGTTAAAAATAAATAGAATTAATTAAAAAAAAAAACAGAAAAACAAAAGTATGATATTATTTTTCCATATTTTAGATGATGACTCATTGCTCTCAACTTACATCTTCCAACCCACAACCACGGGGAGGAATAATGAACCCATTCCGCTGGGTCCGGTCCATCTGAGCTGGCCAGGTTCCGCAGGGACCCACAACCCCCCTTTTCCCACCAAAAGATTAAAAACAATGATAATAATGAAAAATGAAAATAAAACCCTATAAATACGCCCAAATCCTCGCTCCTCCCTTCAAATTTTTCTAAACCATTTCCCCTGTTTGGAAGGAGAAAAGCAAAAGAAGCCTTCGTTTCATTATAAAACTCCCTTCGCCTCCCGATCCGGCGCCGGCGTTTTCCATTTTCTCTTTTTCTCTTCCTTAACAATGGACGCCCGCCGCCGCCGGTCCTCTACCCTCGTCAAGAAACTCCCCTCCGACGAACCACCGGTAAAATCCATGGATAAAAATCCTCTCAAGGTTAAGATGGTGGAACGACAACATGTTCACGATGATGCCGTTAAGGCGTCTGATGTTTTGCCTCTTCCCATTTACCTCACCAATGCCGCTTTCTTCACTCTCTTCTTCTCTGTTGTTTACTTTCTTCTTACGCGGTGGCGTGAGAAGATCCGTTCATCCACTCCTCTCCATGTCGTTACGCTTTCCGAAATGGTCGCCATTTCTGCGTTTATCGCTTCCTTCATTTACCTTCTTGGATTCTTCGGTATCGACTTTGTTCAGTCGATTTTCCGCCCTTCCCATGATGTATGGACCTCTGAGGATGATGAGGTCGTAATGATTAAGGAAGATACTCGGAAGGTTCCGTGCGGTGCTGGAATCGATTGTTCGATTCCGATTTTGGCACCTCCTATGCCGTCGGTACCAAAAGTCGTTGATCCGCTCCCTGTTAGCATCGATTTGACGGAGGAAGATGAAGATATTGTTAAATCTGTTGTCGATGGAACTACGCCGTCGTATTCGCTCGAATCGAAGCTTGGCGATTGTGGACGAGCGGCAGCGATCCGTCGCGAGGCCTTGCAGAGAGTTACCGGGAAATCTCTCTCGGGGCTTCCGTTGGAAGGATTCGACTACGCTTCGATATTAGGGCAGTGCTGCGAGATGCCTATCGGGTATGTACAGATTCCGGTGGGAATCGCCGGGCCATTGCTATTAGACGGCAAGGAATATTCTGTACCAATGGCTACAACCGAAGGTTGTTTGGTTGCGAGTACAAATAGAGGTTGTAAAGCGATTATGATGTCCGGTGGAGCAAACAGCGTATTGTTGAGAGATGCAATGACAAGAGCGCCGGTTATGAGATTCGCTACAGCGAAAAGAGCAGCGGAGTTGAAGTTCTACGTCGAAGATCCGGCGAATTTTGATACATTAGCCTCCGTCTTCAACAAGTCTAGTAGATTTGGAAGGTTACAAAGTATCAAATGCGCCATTGCTGGTAAGAATCTCTACATGAGATTCTCTTGCAGTACGGGTGATGCTATGGGGATGAACATGGTATCAAAAGGCGTTCAAAATGTTTTGGACTTTCTCCAGAATGATTTCCCTGACATGGATGTAATTGGCATATCTGGTAACCACAACAAAATCCCTTCCACAAGACCCTTCCAATTCTCTCTGATTTACTTCTTCTAATCTCCATTTGTTCTTGAATCCAGGAAACTACTGTTCAGACAAGAAGCCAGCTGCTGTGAACTGGATCGAAGGGCGTGGTAAATCAGTGGTTTGTGAGGTTACAGTCAAAGGCGATGTGGTGAGGAAGGTTCTCAAAACCGATGTCCAAGCTTTAGTTGAGCTTAACATGCTCAAGAATCTAACTGGTTCTGCCATGGCTGGAGCTCTTGGTGGTTTCAACGCTCACGCGAGTAACATAGTCTCAGCCATCTATATAGCAACAGGGCAAGATCCAGCACAAAACGTGGAGAGTTCACACTGTATTACAATGATGGAAGCTGTGAATGATGGGCAAGATCTTCATGTCTCCGTCACCATGCCTTCCATAGAGGTAAATTTACTTTTTATATGTAATAATCTTGTTGATGAAGTAACTCATAGTTGAAATTTCTGATTATAACAATTGATTGTGAAAATTGCAGGTGGGTACAGTTGGAGGAGGGACCCAGCTTGCTTCTCAATCTGCTTGTTTGAATTTACTTGGAGTTAAAGGGGCAAACAGAGAAGCTCCTGGATCTAACTCAAGGCTGCTAGCCACCATTGTAGCTGCTTCAGTTCTTGCAGGAGAGCTATCTCTAATGTCTGCTATTTCAGCAGGACATCTTGTGAGGAGTCATATGAAATACAATAGATCCAGTAGAGATGTCACTAAAGCTTCCTCCTCTTAAGAAAAAAAGAAAAAAGAAAAAAAAAATCCCCCATCATCATCATAATCGATCTTCATCTTCTTCTTCTTCTTGTTGTTCATGAAGATGAAAATTTGCACAAAAGCAGCAGGCGGTGACTTTTGAATCAATGGATTTTGAACATAAAACACAACTCTCCCACATGTAACTTTGGGAATGACCATAAAAACCCAGTCAACCATAGAACAAAAAAAGGTTCAAACCCTTTGTGTATTTTTAGTTTTTTTTTTTTTTTTTTTAATCTTTCTCTGAATTATATATATATATATAGCTTTTGTTTTTCTTGATGATCTTCTTCTTCAATTCAAAAGTTCAACAAACCTCATGTAACTGAAATTATGTAATTGTGTGATGTGATGACGAAGTTTTTTCTTCTTCTTCTTTCCTTTTCTTTTCTTTCTTTTTTATTTTTTTTTTATTTTATTTATTTTATTTTTTTGGTTAGTTCACTATATTCCAAGCTTTTCTCTTCTCACCATGGATTGATTGTCTCTGTTGTCCTTTATGGTATTCTCTCTCTCTCTCTCTCTCTTCAAAAACTGAATTGAAGTTGGTTTTTACATTAATAGACAAAGTCAATGGAATGGACTTTGGGATTACAACAATTAAATGGGACTTGTGATGCTCTGTCTTCTCATTAACTATTCTATATTTTGATGTTCTTACAAGGAAAAGTGTCATTCTATAAAAAATAGTTTAGTTTATGTTGCATATACATACGTATATAAAATAAGAAGATAGTGCTTATGCATTAATGGTTAAGAAATGAGTGGTTTCTTTTCTACTCACTCCATTATTGGGACCAGCAGTAAAATGAGTTTGTAATGTAATATTATTCAAAACCAAGCTTGGATTAGGAGTTTTGGATCGAATTTGTATTATTAAACTCATTTTGTTTCCATAGCTTGGTCCTTGTTTAGAACATATTCTAACACTCTTTACCTTCTCAACGATTTTATTATATTTCAAACTTTGAGTAGTAGATGGATAAATGACTATTATTAGAAATTTGATGGGGGCGATAAATGAGTCATTGAATTTGAAAATAGAGGGGATGAGGTGTACTAGAAACCAAAGGGAATCTAAATATTTGCCCACATTCCTAAGACTGCCCTCTTGGAAATTGTCGATACACAAAGCCTTGTGCATACAACAGTGACACTTACAAGTTGGGATTTCTTTTTAATTTTTCTTCTTTCTCCTCACCTTCCTCGTCCCATTTATTCAAGGGGTGAAATTTTCATAATAAAGAAACAATAATCATCGAAGATTTAATTTTGGTCACATCTAGTATCACCCAACTATATGAAATTTAAAGTCTAAGTCAAGTGGGGTCATATTAAAAAACACGAGAATCTATTAGATGAATTATCGGTCAATATGTTGCACATCATGACTAATGTCACTCAACCATTTGTTCAAAAATTTGAGTAAATCAACTCGAACAAGGACGTTTTAACAAAATCGTAACAGATCAGATGTGAACATATCTCTTGCTAATTAATATTATTGTTGATTTGAAACCAGAGTTGGTTTTTCTCTTTATGAATTAAAGTGGAAGGAAGTGGTTAATGTATGATAATGTTGCCAAACTCAAAATAAGAATGACTTACATGTTTGGCAAATACTTCCTGCCCTTTGGACACTTCTTTTTTCTTGTAACATCTAACCTCCTATCATGCTTTTTGTAGTTATATTTTGAGTATTGTCGCGTCGTTACTTATTATGTTGATATACATAGGAAGTCTCCACTTGATTAATAACTTTAGTACATAATGATAGTGTTTGTTAAATAAATAATTCAAATTTTAAAAGTGATATTTTCAAATATACCAAAATGATCCAAACTATATATAGAATGTAGCAAAGTTTCAATTTCTATCAAATGATAGTCTATCAGTGTCTTTCATTTGATAGAATCTGAACTTTTGTTATATTGTGTAAATATTTTCAATATTTTTATCATTTACCCTGATTTCCCTTTTTAGAAACAAATAAATGGTTATCGAACAAGACTTGAAAAAGAAGTTCTCAAAAACTAGTTTTTTTGTTTTGAAAATCGATTAAAAAATCAAATGTTTGCCTAGGAAATATAAAGACAATGAGTAAATAACTATTATAAAATTGTTGGGAGGATATATAAGAACTAAAAGCCATTGTAAACTAATTACACCTTATTAACAAGATATGCATGGTACACACATCATTTACAATAATAACATTCAAACTTAAAATTAAGTCAAACAATATAACAATCGCTGTAAATTAAAATAACTACAAACCTCAAAATATATGTGTTGAAGATGTCAATAGACAATCGAGATACACTTCTGATAACTGTTGTCCTAAGGGCAATTATTTGCTCAGCATGAATTGTAAGCAGACTACTACAATTGTCTTAACATAATACAACGAATAATTTCTGAAGATACAGTAATTTTGAACTGTTCTTAGATCTTGTAGAACTCTTAAATGTTTGCTCTCAACTCAAAAAAAAATGAGAGACTCTTCCATCTGAAATGGGAATGCTATCAATAAAGAAACAAGTTGCCATACAATGTGCTACCAAAAGAGTTCAAAATCAAATCAAATAAATACAAAAATTGAAATATTTGTAATAAAAAAGATAAAGAAAGTTTCTCGAGGCTATAAAATTACCAAAATGTTTTTCTTTTCAAAACCTATACTTGTAAGTGACAAGTACATAAACAAGAATTTTTTGGCAAAGGTATTGAATTAAGGGAATAAAAATTGAGACCTCAAAGTTGATAATACAAACACTCTGAGTGTGCTCGAATTACCTTTTAAAATGTTTAAATTTGAAAAAAAATATTTTAAAATTTTTTGAAGTGTTTAATAACTTAAATGAGATCGAAAAATAAGATCATAACAAAATTTCGAGAAAATTATATACATAAACACATATAAAAAGATCTAACCAAATATACAAACTATCTTATATAACGAAAAATATATATTTTTTAAAATTTTAAAAATGTGTTTAAATTTAAACTCATTTTAAAGAAAAGTGTTTGAAAGAAAATGCATTTTTTAAAATAACATTTTTTCTATAGATAATCAAACGCATTTTATGTCAATTAAACTATTGTTATTTTGACATAAATTAACAAGACAATTCGTACAATATATTATCTTATATAACGAAAAATATATACGACATTTAATTTGATTTGCAATATATTTATAAACACACCAAAACATAAATCATATATACAAACATTTTTCATTATATACCAGTATTATTCTACATATATTCGAGATGTCAACGGAGAGGGAATAGATTATTAAATATGATGGTGGAATTTCATAAATGAAGGGTCCGTTTGGATTGCCTATGAAAAAAAATATTTTTTTAAGAATACATTTTTGAAAAAATGTTTTTTGTAAAATGAGTTTAAAATTTAAATCCTCACATATTTGGTTTGACCTCTTTATAAATGTTTATATACAAAATTATGTTTGGTTTAGTTTATATTTACGAATAAATTTCATTAAAAAAATACACACATTTTAAATCTTTTTTTCATAAATATATTTTAAAATTAATTGTATGTTATCTTGAAATTATTAATTTTTTAGTTACTTGAAACTAAACATCAATTTTATTTTTTGTATTAATTTTTTTTTGAAAAATACAATTTTAAAAACCCAAATATCTTGAAATGTAAATATATAATCATAAAAAAAAAAATTTGACTTCCATCAACAAAATATAAATAAGATAAATAATTTTTTTCGAGGTAATATAACATCAATTAGACAAAAAGATGTGCAATTTGATCACGTTCTTCATTCATCTTTATTTCACGAACTGAACAATCATGTTCTCATTAACGTTCTCATGATTTCTTTCATAGATGTTAAGTCGAAATAGATTTGACTGAGAGAGAAACATTTCCTAATTTCTATATTTAAATGTGTGTTCATATACATTAAAAAAATATTCAAAGTAATTAAAAATAGAAAAAAAACAAAAAGAACAATAGAGTAAAAAATAGATAATAAAAAAGAATAGAAAAAATAAAGGAAGAAAAATAGATATTTGGAAGAGATTTCTCATTAAACATAAAATAAAAATTTATTCTAAAATTTGGTTGGATGTGTTTTCTCTAAAATGATTTATTTCATAATCTCATTTCTTCAAAAATTATTTCAAATGAATGCCAAACACCTCAATTTATCTTAAAATGAATTATTTTAAAAATTAAACACTTCAAAAACCAATCCAAACACACCCGAAGTCTCCCAAAACGAAGAAAAACGTTAATCGAAATATTTTACTTTAAATCAATATGAATTTAAATTAATAAATTAATAAAATAATAAAATAATAAACCAAAGTCAAAATTTGAAAAGGAAATTAGTAAAAAAATCAATTGGTCAGAAATAAGGTAATGATAATTAGAAAAATAAAATCCTTATATAATTAATAGAATTCATAAAGGATATATTCTCTTTTAAAATATTGTGAAATTAAAAGATGGAAGAGAATTTTATCAAAATATTTAAAATGTCTAAAAATGATGTTATTTTTCATAAAGTTCACTACATTTGTGAAATATTTCGTTTCATGTTTACGATTTTTGGCATATTGATTCTTGGCGTTCTACTTCACTTTCTCTACTATTTTGGATATTTTGTCAATAACGTGTTTTTTTCTATTCCTACTAATTTTTTCTTTTTAGTTTTTTTGATTCGAAATATCTATTTGCAATTTCTTAGAGTTTATTTTCTAAATATCTTTTACTCTTAATAATTTATAAACAAACTTCACCCTTATTAGATTATCAACCTTTCATGACCACTAATTTCATTAAATCTTTAATTTTTTTTTTTTACCATAAAGGCTTACTTATTACAAGTTTATTAAATAAAATGATTAAATTGATACTAATTAAATTTTAGGGAATAAATTGTTAGATATATAAAAGTAGAATTAAGGTTAAAGTGTTACTTAATGGGAAAATTGAGAAATTTAAAGAAATTTTGAACCATAATGATTAGAGTGATCATTGCATGATGAATTTTCGTTGTAGCAAAAAAGAAAAACAAAGGATTTGGACTTCTTCCACTAATGTAAATCATTCTTGTGTCGAAGTCTTTTAATGAAAATTAATAAATTTGTGAACCGATTAGAGTGGTAATGAATCTTTGTACAATGTATACCTTATCCAATTAACTCAGAGCTGAAGTTGATAAATTTGAAAAGAAAAGAAAAACAAAAGTATTGAAGTTTGATAAACTCTATGGGCAGCGGCACGCCATTGAGGGAAGTGGGAATCAATCTCCCCTTTTTGTGTTTCTTTTTCCTTTTGGTCCTTTGGAAGTCATTGTTGGAAAATTTATTGTCAAGTTTGGACTACAAACAAAACAAATACAACACAACTTTCCTAATTCATTCAACTAAAGGACTTAGAACAGTCAAATCAAACCATGTGTGTGATACGTAATTTAACTTCTCAAAAATAATTCAACACTTCATGTCAAATTGCCATAAAAGCATAATCTATGTTATTGTCAGGTGAAAACCAATTAAAAAAAGAAAAAAAAAAAACCTATAGTATATTGAGTTAAGGAAACTAAATTGACCAACGATTAATTAGTTAAGATATTATACATTTGTTTTGAAAATGAAAGTACGTGAGATGTATTACTCTTAGGACATTAAAGATTTTACATTTGTTAGAATAGTTCTTCAAACACATACGCAAATTTAGCTATAGTTTATCTATAATACAAACATTGGTTTTTTCTTTTTTCTTTTTTTGGAAAGTCTATATTATTCCAACTAATTATTATTTTGTGAAACTATTTAACATTTATATATTATTGACTAAAAGACATGAAAATATATATATATTAATATAAAAAACAAACCTTATTTATCATTGATAGGCTTTAGTTTAGTATTTGAGATATGTTAACGAACTTAAAAAATTTCAATGTTAAACCTAAAATTACATATAAATCATTTATTGTCAGTCTTTTCAAATTCAAGAATATTTTATATTATGGACAATATTTGAATGCAACTTATTGTAACGCCCAACAAATTCGATATTTCTTTTTTGTTTTGTCCATTGTCATTAATATTAAGTGTGGTTATGAGAATTTTAAATTTATTGGAAGAACCTTACCATTTTGATTTTTTCGAGTAATTAAGGTTGGGAATCCTTATTTGTTTAGGATAATAAGTATCATTTTTTTATTTATTTTATTATTTTTATTTTATTGGAAATAATTAGGGAAGCCCTTTAACTAAAGTTGTTTTGGTGAGATTTGGAGAGAGAGAGGAGGGGTTGTTTTGGGTTTTTAAAAGGAAAAGAAAAGAGTCAATTTTCTTATAAAAAGGCCTTGGGACTCGTGCGTAAAGAGGAAGAGAAAAAAATCAAAGAAAGAAAGAGGGGAAAAGAAAAAGAAAAAGGAAAATTTTTATTATTGAAACCCTAGCCGCCGCACGTCGCCGCCGCCGCCGCCGCGAACCCGAGCCGCCAAGCATCCCCCTCTCTGTTCAGCAGCGCAGCCGAGCCGCAGTCGAAACCGAGCCGTCGCCGAGCTTCCAGCCGCGTCGGAAGAATCGTCCAAGCCGATCCGCGCAGCCGAGCGTCCGTCGGAGCAGCCGTCTCTCGCACGCCCGAAGCCGAGTCGAAGCCACCTTCGCGCGTCCGCAGCCAACCCGACAGCCAGCCGAGTCGCGCCGCTTCGATCCGACGCAGCTCAGCCGAAACGCTCGTCTGCAGCCGTCGCCGAGCGAAGCCGCGGTAGCCGGACCACCAGCAGCCGCCGCGCCACCCGAAATCCGGAAGCCAACGCCTCACGCGCAAGGATCCGACCGAAAACCCACTCCGCGACCCGAACCGACGCGCGCCATCTTCCGGAACCCGACCCGCGCCCGCGTGCATCCGCGTGTGAGCCGTGTCCGCGTGTGAAGCCGCGCCGCGCGCTTCTGCGTAGCCGAGCCGCGTCTCCCTCCTGTTGCAAGCCGAGCCGCACGCGTAATTTCCTGTTGCAAGCCGAGCCGCACGCGTAAATCCCTGTACCGAGCCGAGCCGCGCCTGCGCCAAGCCGAGCCGGTCCCTGTCCTCTTCCAGCCGAGCCGCCAAGCCTAATTTGGCTCCTTCCACCTAATTTTTGGTAATTAAATCAATTATTTTGGCATTATCCAGCAAGATTCAATATTTGGGCACTAGATAATTTAATTTGGAATTAAATTAGATCATTTTTCCTTAAGGGACGTCTAGGACCAAGTAACTGCTGCAGCGGGGGATTTCTTCAGTAGGGGCTTGAGCACTGCAATCTCCTTCTAGGGTAAGTCATTTCAAATGAGTCTTGAACCGTTAGTCGTTGGTGACCTAATTACGAATTTTGGCATATTAAACAGTTAGGACCTCGTCGCTTGGAAAGCGTACTGCCTCGCGGTTAGGACTCGACAAGTAAATCTCCAGGTAAGAGATTCTACTACTAGCTTCATGTTTAGAAGTATGAGACTATGTATGCTCCAATTTTTCATGTTAAGGATTAGACAGTACGATGCCTGAAATAAATGTTAGTATGATGCAAATGACGATATGGTTATACTATAGCCTGTTATGTGTGGCGAGAGCCTGTTATGGCTATACGACGAATGTCGAGACGGAGAGTGTAGAGATGATTTATGTGATATGTTATATGCTGATGCCATGTGTATGTATACTGCAATTAGGGTACCTGTTAGCTTAATCTGTTAGAGTCGTACCTGCATGGGTGTCCTTCGGGATCACCACCTATTGAGGACTGTGTGGTCCGACGGGACACCAGTCTAGCATGGATATAGATATGACTCGAGTGACTCGACGGGGTCCTCGCATCCCGACTGTCCTAGGTGTCCCCCGGGGCACCGAAGACCAGAGTTACGTTCCTACGGGAGCGCATGTTGCACGTGTTCGGGAACGTGCCAGAAATTGGGTACCAGTTACAGGACTCTGACAGGAAGTTAACAGGCACCTAGTGGGATTAGTAGTGGGTCCCTTACTGAGTATTTTATACTCACTCTCTTCATTTTATGTTTTCAGGTAGAGGACGAGGCAAGGGCAAGGGCAAGCTGGCGAGCGACCCGAAGTGACCGTGGAGGGCCATAGGGACTACTGCTTCCGCTTATCCTTATTTCAGACTTTCGTATTTGAGTTTGAGTACTTTTCATTACTTATCATCTTTTTATGTAGATAGGGCCCGAGTAGGACTTTAGAACGCATTACACCTTTTGCATAACTACCTTGTTTAAATTTTCATAAATAAAATTTCTTAAACCTTATGCGTTTTTAATAAATTTTATGACTTAAACCACTTGTTCTATATTTAGTAATGACTTCGATTCAGTATAAGGAGTTGGGTCGTTACACTTATACTATATATCATTTCAATTAAAAAATTAGAAAGATAAAAATTTTGCCGATAATGCACAACTTTTTAAAAAATTAAGTAAATTAAATACTCCGTGGGCACGAAGGAATCATAATAATTCATCAAACACCAATCTCCTAATATCCACGGAACTTCATACTAATCCTCAACATAAAATAATTACAACAACACATTCTAAGTTCTTCCAAACATTTAATATTGCTCTTTTATCTCAAACAAATACCAAATATTTTGAAGCATTCAACATCAATTCATATCTTAACACTCTTAGTTCTCTTTGGTAAAAGTCACGAGGAGTTCGAACTATCACATTTAAATAATTTTAGTTTATATTTGAATCAAATCAAATGTTCATTATTGACACATTACAATAATAACAAACTTTACTAAGGTTTTAAAAACCACTGATTCAAAATGAAAAGAAAAGAAAAGAAAAAAAAAAAAACCCTTTGGTTGCTTAACTTGCATAAAAATAACACATGAATATTCAAGTTTGTTGTTAATGACGTAATGACTTGATCTCTATAGTTATTAACAAATTTGATCTTCAATCTCTGCTTCATCGATCTATTTGTCTAAAAATATTCATAAGATTGTGATAATATTTTTACTATGGAGAGTAAATCATTAAATGTTGCAAAATACAGGGATTCGATTGTTTAGTAATTTATTGAAGTTTAGGCCTAAAAATATTAATACATGAACCAAATTGAAATTTCTTTTAATGAATCTGAGAATCTAAAAACCATTCATGAAATAGCTCATAAATCTCATTAAAATCTTCAATAAAGCTAACCAAAAACATCAAACACAACCAGCCCAGATTTGAATACAAAACATACTTACAATCTTTGATTTCACCATCACGAACTGAAAAAGTATAAAAATTTGTAGATGTGGCCTAATCGAATAATGGATGACGATTAATAAGTTAAATAGGAAATCCCTAAACTTCAATATTATTTGTGTAATATTTGACTATGAACATTTGAAAGTTTGTTCTAAATTCTTAATCTTTTTTATTGTCCAATAATTCCGTTATAAATTCAAAATATTTAAAAATTAGTTGATCCATAAATTTTAAAAAAAATTAAAAGATTAGAGTCCAAATAAACACAAACTTCAAATTTTAGAAATTTGTAATTTAACCTAGTTGGTATCACTATTACTAAAAAATTGAAGAAGATTTAATAAAAATACACATTCTATTTACTTTACAAGAATCACTCAAACAAGAATTATTTGAGTCATCAAGATTTGAACAGCGTTCATCTTCATATCCTAGTCTCTAAGTGGACAGCAGCAATCAATGCCAGATGTTCATGATGGTTCATCCTAGATCCAACTACCTCTCTTTGTAACTTGCACAGTAGGAATTGCAGGATAGTTATAGCATTTTTCCACAGAAAAAGGAAACACTCATTTAGTTCAGAGAAAACTTACAAGACAGTTGTGGCACACTCGAAGGTTTCCTTCAATGCCAGGTTGCTCACTCCCCATCTTTATTCGTTAGATGGAAGAACCATTAAAAAGATGAACACAGTGGAAGGATGGTATCAACTTGAGAGTAGAATGGTAACATTAAAGTCAGACATTGGTTGTTCCTGTATTTCTTGATCATTCACTCTTTCAAACTAAGCCTTGCATTTTGGACCTTCACAGATAGCTTCAACTTCTGTTCTTCCATGTCCCTTAGAACAGCTAGGAGATTTGCTCTATATACTTCACAACGTTGATTTGTTTTTTCCAACTCTGCAGAAAGCTCACGAATTTTTTTCTCCTTTTGTTCCTGGAGAAAGGAAAGGACACAGAGAACAGAGAACAAATAAGAAAAATGTCAACCTCCATTATCTTCTTGGTATTCTTTTTTTTTTTCACCAAAAGAATGATAGGCTATTGGCCTATTTGGATTGACTAGGGAAAAAACTACTTTTTATAAAGTTACTCTCATTTGAACTCTTTTGATAAAAACTTCTAATAAACTTTGATAGTTATTAAAAAGCTATTTTTAGTGGTTCCCAAACGTTTCAATTTTTCCAAAATGATTTATTTTCAAAATTAAAAACTTGAAAAGTTAAACAGAAGACACTCTATATCTAGCTTTTCCCTCTCACAATCTCGGAGAGAAAAGTAGATATAAAAAGAGACAGTAAGAGCACAGTCTTCTGGTTAATTCCACTTAAGAAAGATGAACTAAGCAACAGCACAAACAGATGCATTGAAGAAAAGTCAAGTCCATAAATAATTAAGTTCAATTATTGAAAAGTTGGTTCCTCACCAAAATATAGAATGAAGTACACAGGAGGGAATACAGATTTTGATTTTGATAGTAAGAACTAATCTGTACCCATCTGAAGATTTGTGGATGAATACATCAGCAGGATGGGAAAAGGGAATGAATACAATGCAACCAAAGTACATATATAGGACAAGCATGACACAGTAATATCTATTCAACCCAAATCTAAGCTTATTATTATCATTAACTAACGAATCTTCCAACTCTCCAGGTTCATCCGTTTAAAAAATAAACCCTACCATTGAACCCTACAACAGTTTGTCATCAATTGACTCATGAAATATAGTATGTTGCCCTAATGATTTAGACATCTCTCAAACACAATGCTCATTTATTGGTGTAAAAAGGTCTAAATCACTCCACTCAGGAGGAGGGGTGAGGAACATGAATAAAACACGGACATAATTCGGAGGATTTAAAAATGCAAACTAATGAGACTAACCACTGATTGATAGGTTGCCGTCTGATTTTCTTCTGTTGCAACCAAAACCCCAACAACTCCATTGGCCATAATATCACCGTTAGTAGCTCCAGGGCCCCGATTCTTCACAGCAGCAACCTTTCTAGAGGCCTCTTTTAGGGCCTCCATAGCCACATTATAAATATGAATTGACTTCGCTCCTTCTTCAACATACTTGATTGCTCCTTGACGAAGATTATTGTACCTAACAGTAGAAGAATCTCCAGCTTCATTTGGTAGTTCTGAATCATGATCATCTATTACAGCTCCATTTCTGGCATTTCTGGTCCACCGTTTCAATACATATTGAGAAGGAAGTGTAAGAACATTTTTTGCCCTAAAAACCGCTAATATATGCCTGCAAATTATTCCCAAATATTCAAACAGCTGACAACTGCAATTGGCTTTCATCTCTAATGAATTAAAACTAACAGCATGGGCTTTATGGTCTTCCCCAAATTTTGCTACTCGATAAGTAGCAACTGTTCCTGTGTCATCAATTTTGGTTGCAGGATTGGCAAGAGTTTCTACCAATTCCTCCTGGAACTTTCTGAATATCCTCCTTGAATATAGATCTGCAGCCTGTTTCTCCATAGGAGATGGTGTCTTCAGGACAGGCATAGAGTTAATTGTATCGTAATCAGCTTTTAATTCTTTTTCATGCCAGCTTGCCATGGCCTTTTCATACTGTCTAACCAACATCTGCATAGAGGTGGATGCAGTAACATATCCATCAAAAAACAAATTCAAACTTTTATAGCTCTCATTTATTGACATTTCTCCAAAGAAAGTGTCCCTCATGTAGACAGGTACCCACTGTTGTCTAGCACCATACATTAACTGAAGCCACTCATTGTCCATAATGTAATATCTATTCAGAAGGGCTTCCCAGCAGGACTCAAATTCTTCAATTGTCTCAGCCTCATTAACACATTTTCTAAACTCGGTTTCAAAGGTAGGATGAGATTGGCAAAGATGAGACAACTTCTCCTGAGTTTCTCTGAATATAGCCCATTTGCAAAAACGATGGCGAGTACCTGGAAGAACTTGTGCAACGGCAACCTGGATAAGCCTATCTGGGTCCGTTGTAATGGAAATTGGTTGGCGGCCAGACATTGCTTGAAGCCAAGTTTGGAAGAGCCAAATGAATGAGGATTCAGACTCATAAAGAACCAACGCACATCCAAACAACACTGGCTGACCATGATGATTAAACCCTGAAAAGGCAGCAAGAGGCACCCTATACTGATTTGTTCTAAATGTTGTATCTAGTACAACAGTGTCCCCAAAGTAAGTATAATTCATTCTACACGTTGCATCAGCCCAAAAGATATTCGCCCCAGAGTGATGATCACCATCGCCCTGGACTGCATAATAAAAAGCAGGATTCTCAGCCTGCATTCGTTTCAGATAGTCCAAAACATGCTGAATCCCAACCACAAGGGTCCGCTGCCGGCCACCACTCATTTCTAAAGAACTACTAAACAAGAGTCGGGAGATGCTTCCTAAAGGACTTCCATCTCCCTTACGATCCTTCAAGATATATATCACCGGCTGTACAGAAATGAAAATTCTTCAAACTTTCTCTAATAGAACGAAAATAGAGCTATGAAAAATTTATCGTTTCATAAGAACTGTACATTTGTACGATGAACTGAGAGTTGTAAACTTTCCCTATCTGAAAAGAAAATGAAATTCGAAAAACTAGAAGCTATTGAGGCCGGAGAAGAAAGTGAAACAAATTGGGGGCAAATGGGAAGAAGGAAGAAGAATTCTAATCCATAATTGGTAAGAATAAAAGTAGGTGCCTAAATTATGAACAAAAAATAGGTAACACGATCACTAAAGTACCAGTGGCGGTAACGGTTGTCTGATCTCTTTGCCGATCGTTCTAGGGTTCCGATCTTTATCATTTCCATCGTTTCTTTTCTGTTTTGTTTTTTCTTTTTCTTATTTTCATGGCGGTTTATTTTCTTTCGCAAATGGGCTTGAAATACACGTGCTAGCCCATTACAACCACGCACGTGTCGAAACTCTTTTTTTTTTTTCTTTTTACTTTCTCTCTAGTAGACTTGTGGCTTGTTTGGTACATAAGTTTGAAAACAAGGAGTTTAATGAAAACATAAAATTCAAATATATGTTTAGATATGAGTTTTGGTGATAGATTAAAAAATTAAATTCTAGTTAAAAAAAAAATGTGTTTCATACTATAGAGAGAGAAATTTTAATAAATATAACAAATTGACAAAATATTTACGGCTCGTGTAACAAAATGAAAAATTTCATAAAGGTGACCATTTTTTAAAAAATATTTCAGGTTTGCCCTTTCTTTTCATCGTCTTTCTTCTCTCCCTCTTCCCCATTTCTTTCTATTATCTTTCTTCTCTTTTTTTTTTTCAAATTGTTATTTGGTTTTTAAGATCGTGTGCTAAATATAAAAGATCTTGAAAAGAATGTCATTTATATTTTGCTATAAATGATTGTGTACCAAAAATAGCCAAATCCAAACGATTGTGTACTAAAGAATTTTTAAAAAAATCGTGTAGATTTGGGTAGCCAAATTTAGGGTTTAGGGTTTAAACGATCGTGTACAAAACATAAACGATCATGTAACCAAATTTAAATGATCGTATATCAAAAGAATCTTGAAAAAAATAAATCTAAACAATTATGTAGCCAAATCTAAACAATCGTGTAATAAAATCTAAAAGATCTTGTACAAAAAATCTTGAAAAAAAATCGTTTAAATTTGGCTACCTAAATCTAAACGATCAAATACCAAATATATTACGCACGTTGTTAATGGGGCATTTTTGGTATTATTCATTGTGGGTCTATGAGTTTTTTTCGTTTTCAAAATTGTTCTATACAGTATAAATATTTTGTCGTTTTGTTATATTATTGAAAAACCCTACTATATATGTATAAATCATAAACTCGTCTTACTTATCTATTAAGATTTAGTTGATAATAAGTTATTATTAATTTATTTATATATGAATATAATTTATGTTTAAAAAAATGAACATTTTCAAATATAACAAAAAAAAAAAATTGAAACTATTTACAAAATATAATAAAATCTATCAAATTCTTTGTAGTTCGTTTAAGTTTTTTTTGCTGTATTTTGCAAATATATTTCATTTTTTTTCCTATTCACAAGAACTTCTCTTTAAAAATTTAGTTAAGTTGCAATTTTAGTCCTTAATGTTCGGAGAAAATTTAACTTATAGTTTGATAAAACATCATATATATAGTCTTTATGATTTGAAAACCTTTATAAATGGTCTCTATGAATGAGACTATTTTTTATGATTTTGTCACACCAAAGAATTAAGAAAAGCCGCACCAGATAGAAAATAGAAATAATATGTAGTATAAGGGAACAACATTTGCAAAATTAACAATTTTTTACCAATCATATGATAAATTTTTTAAAAATGTCAATTCTGTCTTTGAGTTTCTTTCCTCATATGCTATCAGTGACAACTTTTATCACTGATATCATGCTATCAGTAATGACTTTTATCCATGACAGATGTATATGTCAGTGTGTTTTTCTTGAATTTATCACTGATGACTTGAACTTCAAATTTCTATATGATAAATGTTGATTGCATAACCTAAAATAAAAAATTTATTTAAACAAAAGTTGCAATTATATCAATTTTATTTATACCATTAGCGATAGAAGCTATCACATGGATAGCATGTTATTAGTGATTCAAAGCTATCACCGATAGCATGTCGATTCGGTTTCTTTTCTTTGTCCATTCATGTTAAAAACAAACAACCAAAATATCAGTTTATAGTAGCATTACCTTGACATCATTGATATATAGTAGCCTATTAGGGATATTACTTATAAATACTATCAATGATTGTTGGGACAATTATTGACCCATTTATTTGTATCCTATTCTTAATCCATAGTATACATATCGTCATTATTTTGATATTTTTGTGCAAAATATGAAAGAAGACTTTGATACGAACCCAACACAACAAAAATCACCTAAAACGGGGTCCAAACAAAGAAGAATGAGCAATTTGTAAATTAGGGGCAAATATTCAAAAAGTCGTGACACGTGTCAGCCATCCACATGTGCGAACAATCCAGAGGTCACAACTTTGAATCCAAGCAAAACATTTATTTTTCGGATTTCTCAAATTCAAAATGTCGTTGTTTTGATCTTTCCCTTTGCCCAAACGTCATTGATTCAAATCCCACTAGATGTGAAATAAAATGGAATTTATTCGAATCCATCCGCGCGAGCTTTAATTCGTCCGTCCATCTCTCTTCTCATGTCACGTGTTAGCTCTTGGTCGCGCGGTCTCTCCCACCACTCGAGTTCGAACCTTAGCAGCTGCAAATTACTTTTTCAAGAATATTTTAGTGGCAACTTCGTAAGTATTTAGCAAATATCCGAAAAATAACCAACTTTTTCGTCATTTCGGATGACCTTAAGGTTGGAAGTTAGAATCTTTTTTTATGATTATCAAAAAAATCATCAAAAAATCCATCACCAATCACCATTTTCTCTCAAATAAATCCCAAAAATTCTGCTAAACTCTCTCAAACTCCAGAAATTGCTCCTCCATTTAGCTTTTTTTTTTTTTTGTTCTCTCAATTAATTTTTAGAATTATTTTTTGATGGAGGGCTAATCACCGAGAGCTAAGTAGGGTTAGGACTTTTCAATTTTTGGAGAATTCTTCTCTTATTTTTCCCTATTAATTAGATATGATCAAATCTTTGAATTTCTTATTGTTTTTATTGAATCGTTAATTTCCTTGTATAAAAAATGATTCATTCTTTCAATTACAAGTATTCTTGTCAATTTAATTCTTGATATTGTTCTCGATTCACCATTTTTGCATGCAAGATACTTTGGGTATGAAAAATTAATGTAAGATTAATTTGATTACCCTTTGTCTACACAAAAACTCAATCTAATTCTTGATTGCAACATATTGAATCTTGAAATTGATTAATGCAAGATGAATCTCTCTTGTTCTTGGTAATTTTTGAATTTGATTGCATTAATTTTATTGTACACAATTAAATCCAATTAATTCATTGATTGCAAATTGTTTCAGAAAAAAAGTGTGAAAGATACTTTGATCTTCTTTAAAGAGCAAGATTAGGTTTTAGTTGTTATTGCAAGAATATAAATTAAATGCTTGAGGTGATTGTCTCTTTTCTTGAAATCTTGACCAAAGTTCTTACAAAATCAAGAACTCCTTTTAATTGAGCAAAAATCATTTCACAATCCTCTTCATTCAATGATAAGAATTGATTAGTGCCCTTTGCCCCTTCCCTCATTTTTCTCATAAGAGTTCAATTTTTACCTTTTTTTTTAGTGAATTGACTTTACATCCTAATCACTCTTAAGTCTTGGTTCTACTTGATTTTCCCACTCTTCAATGCTTTTCTTTTGCTACTAACATCATTTCTTTAAAGCTTAATCTCAAGAAACTTACATAGCCACCATTTTCTTGGGTTCGACACCCTTACTTCCCACCAAACTACGCTAAAAAGTAAGGGTAAAATTTAAAGTTTTTTTGTCGAGGCAAATCTAGGTAAGTGCAACCTACTCTTAGCAATAAATTTTATTTCTAAACATATTTATGCTTGATTGTAACGACTTTGCCTATACAGACTTTGATACGTATTGATTTTCACTTGACAATGATATTCTTATGCTGTTATCAATCATAGATATTATTAGTAATCACAATAGAAGAATATTATTCGCAGTAGTTATCAAAAGTATCAATTGATAGCTTAATTAAACCTCATCAATTCAAAATTGATATGTTTACCAAGGAGATATCACTTATAAAAAATATTCTTCTAATGATATTGCTTATACTTACTATCAATGATATTCTTCTAATGCAATAATTGATAGATAATGTTAGTGGTATCATTTTACGTTCATAGCAGTATAGAAAAATTACTTATAGTCACTACTACAAAAAATGACTCTCTTGACGGTTTTAAACTGTCAAGAATGAGTATTCTTGACGGTTTCAAAACCGTCGTTGAATCCAGTGTCAAGAAAGGCCATTTTTTTGATGGTTGTAAAAAGTGTCAAGAATTGGTATCGTTGACACTTTCTAACCGTCAAGTATTCAATTTTTCATGACAGTTGAGAACCGTCAAGAGGATACGTTTTTATGACCGTTTAGAACCGTCAAGAATGAGATGATGAAGCCCAAAAACCGTCAAGAATACGACTATTCATGACATTTTAAAACCGTCAAGAGTGCATTTTTCATGACATTTTAAAACTGTCAAGAGTGCATTTTTCATGACATTTTAAAACCGTCAAGAGTGCATTTTTCATGACATTTACAAACCGTCAAGAGTTCATTTTTCATGACATTTAATAACCGTCAAGAGTACTCTTTTTCATGACATTTGGAAATCGCCAAGAGTGCTTTTTAATGACATTTTAGAACCGTCAAGAATTTTGTTATTTATGACATTTGCAAACCATCAAGAAATGTATTGTTAATGACATTTCAAAACCGTCAAGCAATTTTTCATTTTCTTAATTGTAATTTATTTTATATTATTCTTCCTGTATTATGCTCTCATTGGTCCAAAAATTCAACTACATATAAACGACAAATATACATCAAATGGCAACTAAACATCATCCATTCAATATCATTTCCAAAACTTTGCATCATATTCATATATCATTTACAAAACCAATATATATATATAAACAGTTTCAACAGATTTCCAAGAATTGAACTAAACATCATCTGATTAACTAACCTAGCCCAAAAGTATATCATCCCAAATACATAAACTTTCATAATGGCAACCCCCTACATATGAACAGTTCACCTATCAACAATTCACCTAAACTCTAATCCTCTACAAAGTCTCAAAAGTATATCAATCAACCCCTCCCCTCCATATGAACATTTCAAAAAATCAGCCACAAAAAATAAAGTTAATTTCCTTTTTCAGAGATGACGCCATAAGTCCTAGATCATATGTACGAACCCAAAAACTCTACCAACTCAACCCGCACCTCATCTAACTCGACTTAGAAATTATATACGTACAAAAGAAATAGTTTGATATATAACATACCGAATCCGAGATGACAATGCTTCCCCTATTTACAATTTATCTTATATACTTCATGACATAGTATCCACACGTAGTGCTCCCGACTTGTAGTGGACACTATAAAAACAATAAATTAGAATAACGGACTAGTCTTAATTGCTAGTAATCTACAAAATAAAATTGAATTTAAATATTTATACTTGCCTTTACTGTTCGCCATAAAGTTTGTTTCCTGCTATTATTAATGTTCTTTTGCAAGTGAAATATCGCTATTGCTCTGTTTTGCCAAGATAAGATTGCACATATCTTAGAATATTGTACATGCATTAGAATTAAGAGCACTACATGATATAAAAGATTAAACTTACGTGTCGGTTACATATCTTGTAGTTACTTTTGATGTCGTCCTTAGCGAGTCAAGGTAAAACATTGTATCCTCATACGCATTTATAGCAAGCAGTGCCCAATGACCCCTAATTATACAAAAATGTAAGTACTATTTTATTGTCAATGCAACCAATACCCTAACTAAACTTACTCGGGATTAAAAGGAGCAAGAACTACTTGGTTGGGTTTGGACACCATCAATCTACTACACAAGTTTCGAATTCGAGATTCTTGTGTGTTTTCAGAAGAGATTAGGGACGGATCTACAAAGACATACTGCATATTTTCTTTCGAACCACTAACAGATGAATACAAGTACCTACAAAATATATAAACTCGTAAAGAAGATACATAAATTTAGATGCAAAGGAGTGAAATTGACTTACATCATATAGGCCACCAATGTAAACGTTTTCACTTTGTTCATGTTACAAAGATCAACGATATCCTCTCGAAGCACAGAAGTCTTTCGACAAACGCCAAAAAGGTCAGCGGGTAGTGAAAAAGTGATGCTGGAATCTTTCTCCATTACCTTCTCAGCATATCTAAGAATCGATTTCAACGCTAATGGCAAAGTTGATAGTGGATTACATACCTTCAAGAACATCCAAATTCAGTAAGACGTACAATATTAAACATTTGAGTTTAATAGTGGATTACATACCTTCAAGATGTCCAACTCTGGTTCATTCATCTTCATCACCTCCTTCCCTTTCTTTTCCTTCTGTTTTGGTTTGTCCAACGATTCCACTTCTATTCTCTTACCCTTCTCTTCAATCCCCTCTAACACTATTGGCCTTGAACAACTCCCGTGTGCAGACAATGGTGTAGATAAGTTTGAGGGAATTTGTGCCTCTAATTTACTAACTCGCCTACGGAGTTCTTCATTCTCAACTAGAATGTTCGCCTCATCTTTTGATGTTTTCTTAACTGAATATGAAAGTACGTTGCTGGAGTAACGTATCCACCAACCTCACGCACACGACCATTGTGCTCTTTTGTACCCAATGATTGGGTTAATACATCATTCAAACAGTGTCTATTCACAGACGATGAATCTGTATTCATTGATATCTCATCCTAAAAAGATAGCAAAATTAATGTAAGTTATAGAAATGATTGCTTATGTAATGGATAATTGAAATGTGTGATTTACATGTAATGACTTACTATTTTATGGACGACTTGCTGAATGTCGTCGTTGTCGTACTGTCCTTATTTGTTAACTCGAGCTTTCTTCCACATTTTAGCTCGATCAACATAAACTTCATTTGAACCCTCCTTCTTCATTCGAGAACATGGAGTTCAAGTGGTAAACATATTAGCTTGTATTCCATTTTTGGTATAAAGAAAACTTACAAGAAACAAACAACAAACTGACAACTTGTTATGCAACCCCTTACAAGAAACAAACAACCCCCCCTCAATGACAAAGTCATACAATAATCGTAGTTACAACTTTTTATGCAACCCTTTACAAGAAACAAACAAACCCCCCCTCAAAATGACAAAGCTTTAGAAGAATCCTACTTACAACTTTTTATGCAACACCCCCCCTCCAAAATGACAAAGTCAAACAATATTCCTACTTACAACTTTTTATGCAACCCTTTGCAAAAAACAAACAACAAACTTACAACTTTTTATGCAACCATTTACAAGAAACAAACAACCCCCCTCCCCCCCAATTGCAAAGTCATACAATAATCCTACTTACAACTTTTTATGCAACCATTTACAAGAAACAAACAACAAACTTACAACTTTTTATGCAACCCTTTACAAGAAATAAACAACCCCTCCCCCCCCCCCCCCCAATGACAAAGCTTTAGAAAAATCCTACTTATAACTTTTTATGCAACCCCCCTCCCCCCAAATGACAAAGTCATACAATAATCCTACTTACAACTTTTTATGCAACCCTTTACAAGAAACAAACAAACTTACACCACACAAGCAAAGAGGAGCATTACATCAGATATCAAACCAAACATCCCAAATTCTATAAGGTTTCTTCGCCAACAAAGAAAGAACAAACTACAAAAATGTGAGTTTCCTCCTTAGACATCTAAACATCTTACCATTTCCTCCTTAAGATTGGCATACCTTTTCCTTGAGATTCTATGACTGTATTTGTTCTTCGATCATCTATCTTGTTGTAATTTTCTTTTTTCCTATATCCAAATGTATTTGTTAATGAGAAAGTAGCAAATATTATTCCGAATGATTTTCATGTATAAAAGTTATTCATACCTGAAAGGTCTCTGATAACCTTGACCTTACAAACTCTTCCCAGTGATTTTGCTCAATGAAGGAATACTTTTCAGGTGGAACTTGAAGCAATTGTGGTTCATCTTTATGCGGGATGATGTATTTCGTTGTTAGCCAGTTCTTAAACTGACAAAACGAAATACCTGCAGTTTGGAGAACGTTTTTCCTAGATCTTGGATCAATGACGAATGCAGCCTAAATAATTAAAAGTACTTAATCAAGTGTCCATACAACAAGAACATTATCAAATATAATAAGGACATTAAAGTTATATATACCTCAACTGTAGTGAATATCTTATCTTTCAGTTCTGCAGGCACACTTTTTCAAGGCATATATGTGATAGGGACATGATAATGAGTTGCAGACCCTATGAAAGACTTTAACTTCCATGCTGGAGAGTCCGCTGGATGTCGTAACTTACCATCCTCAATTCTTTCACTAGCATGCCAAGTTAGGTTTTCAGCACATTCAATACTTCTAAATAGCTTTTTGAATCGTGGAATGAGTGGGAAGTACCATATCACTTTTGAGGGAATTTGCTTTCTCTCTTCATTTCTATCCTTAACGTTTTTCCACCTCGATTGACCACATTTAGGACATTCTGTTGCATTAGCAAATTCTTTCCTATAGAGACAACAATTATTAGGACATGCATGAATCTTTTCATATTCCATTCCTAATGCACCTAATATTTTCTTTGCTTCGTACAATGAATTTGGGAGTTCATTGGTAGTTGGCAAAATTTCCTTCAAAGTTTTAAGTAATTCTGAAAAACTGATATCACTCCATCCATATCTAACTTTTAAATTATACAATTTAACTAGAGTAGACAACTTGGTGTACTTTTTCAATCCTTCATACAATGGTTTTTCAGCATCAATAAGCAACTTCTCAAATCCATTTGGGTCTTTTGAATACTCCTCGTGAACAACTTCAATCATTTCTTTTACACTTCCAACATCATTCACTTCACATGTATGTGTGTCAAACTTTGAACATTCTCCATAGAAAGATGAGTTAGGAAATGCTTCACCATGCCAAAACCAAATTTTATAGCTTTCATCAATACCATTAACATATAAATGATCTCTAACATCCTTTCTACTATGCTTTTCACAATTCTCACATTTCAAACAAGGACAACGAATGTAAGAGGTACTTGTATTCGAAAATCCAAATTTGATGAAATTTTCCACACCCAACTCATATTCTTTGGATAATCTACTTTTATGCATCCATGATTTATCCATAATTGTAAATCTATTAACAAATAAAGTAAATTAAATTAGTTCAAAAAGTCTTGTTGAGATAATAAAAAGAGAAAAGAAATATGGATATTGAACAAACATTCGCTTAATAAGACTAACTTTCCACCAACTAACCAAATAAAGAAAATAAATTCCTATCCATGATCTATCCATAAGTGTAAGTCCTAAGAGAATTTATTGAGTAATGGTTATCAATTTGAATTATAATATATGAAAGAATACAAGAAATTCATAATATGAAAGAAATTCATATGAAAGAATAAAAGAAATACAAGATTTTAGCAACTCCTACTAACAAAAAGAATACAAGTTACTATAGGCCATAACAAAATCTATAACATTAAAATCCAACAATCAAAATACAAAGGAATAAGAACTTGCATGCAAACAAATGCAATTATTAAAACAAAGTCTAAATGGGTACTCTACCTTCTTCACAAGGGAATATCAAAATACATACTATAAGTGCTTATTTTGATTGGTTTCTTTAGGTTTTTTAAGTGGATGAAATCAACTATAAAGTACATCCAAAACAATTCTTAAATGTTTCTAGTGAGTACTTCAATATAAGATAACTTCAATATATCCCAAATAGAAAAGCTTGGTGGTCCAAGATTTCCCCTATAAACTTAATTGAAAATAATACAATAACAAAGTCGTATTGGCCAATACACACAGTGGGTTAAAGTGAACACTAAATCTCCAACATCAAGAAACTTCATATCCCCTCAATCTCCTTGCCCAAGTCTATGGATGGTTGAATCAACTTAGAAAATTTGATGGCAACACAAAAAGGGAAAAAAAAGTGACAAAGAAAGTTTGGGATACTATAAGGTTTAAGTTACTTTCAACCTTGTTATTTTTGCTAATATCAACTTGTAACATTGTCATTGGTTTTCATTACCAACTATTTTATCCCTTTAAATGAAGGCCCTTCTCTGCAATTAAACATAGAGAGAGGGACCTTAAGAAAATAAAAAGGTATACAAAGTTTTCTTAAGCAAAAGTATTATAAATTTTCCCTAAAATATAGACAACTTTAGAGCACATGTCAATGGTGGGCTTATTGGAAATGGCTAAAAGTCACATAAAAATGCATATAAAACTGCCACATGAATTCATTAGAGTGGTATGTTTTTCTATCTAATAATTGCAAGGTGGTGATATTAAATAAATGTATTATTGTAGATTTATAAATATCATTTAATGAATGTAGTGCAAAAAATATATGTACAAAAATATAACGAAAGGTAAAGTTTTGGGTGATAGTTTTCAAAGCAATAATAAGAAATTAACCCATCAAGAAAAATCATTGGTCATGAACCCAATCAATCCAACAATTTATTCCAACAATAATATTGAAATCGGCTAAGGAAACAACTACAAGGATCAAATTTTCTCTCTTACCAAGCACTGGCTCAAGTAGCTGCAAGGAAGGGTGGCTCGCGAGCGGCTTGGCTTGGGAGGTAGCTCGATGCACGCGGCTGAAGAAGACAAAAAATCAACTTGGACAACAGAGATCTCGGCTCGGGTTGGCTGAGGTTTGGTGTGTGACTTGAAGAACTGCAGTGGCAGTGGCTGGACTTTGTCAGACGACACACGGGGAGGAGAATGATGCGATGCTCGACGCTCGGCTTAGGCAAATGGTGGGTGGCCGTCGGTGCGGCGCATTCGGTGGCTGTCGATGAACGACTAGAACACACGATTGCCTGCGGTGGGTGGTCGTCGAAGATGAGGGGCTGACGACGACATTCGATGGAGAAGTGAGGAGATGGGGTGAGGTGGCAGCAATCGGTTGAGGAAGAAGAAGAAGAAGATGCGAGAGGCGTGCGGCTGTGAGATGAAATTTTAGGGTTTTTTTTTTCAAGAAGAAATTTAATAATAATAATAAAATAATAAAAAATAATAAAAAAATAATAATATATTTTTTAAAAAATAGGTTTTTTTATAAAACATTCTTGACGTTTTTAAAACGTCAAGAAACGTCAATAAATTTGAAAATGAAAATTTTTGACGTTTTAAAACGTCCAGAATTTATCGACATTTCTTGACAGTTTTAAAACGTCAAGGATAAATATATACATTTGACGTTTTAAAAAACGTCAAGAATATCGAACTCATAAATATTCTTGACGTTTTAAAAATGTCAAGAATGTAAAATAAAAAACTTGACGATTCTAAAACGTCAAGAAAAAATTGCATATTACTTGACGTTTCAAAACCGTCAAGAATTTTGTAAATTGCCTCCCCTCCGCCTTTTAATCAAAATTCTTGACGGTTTTTTTCATTAAACCGTCCCTTTCTGGACGGTTTTTCAAGAAACCGTCAAGAAAAGAAAAAATCAACCGTCAAGAAAGGGTCTTTTTCTAGTAGTGAGTAGTTATCAAGAATATCAATTTATAGCAACATCGCTGATAGAAGATATCAGTGATAACAACTGATACCACATTTCTCAAATTGAAAACTATTACTGATAGCAGTTATCAGCGATAGTAGCTAACTATAGCAACTGATACCATATTTCTCAAATTGAAAGTTACTCTACCCTTCAGTGGCTATTATTAATAAAAAGTCGTCGCTGATAGCTTTATCAATTATATCAACAGATAAAATATTTCTTAAATTAAAATCTATCATTGATAGCATTTATCATAGATAACAATGTATAACATCTATCAATTGCTATTAATGATAACTTTCAATTTAAGAAAACTAGGAAAAATTACTTGTAATGGTGACAAGTTATCACTGATAGTAGTTATCCAAATAACAACCAAGAACAGTCGTCAATGATATTCACTAATTATAGCTATTAGTGATAACCTTCAATGTGAAAAGTCGATAAAAAGTGTGTGAAGTAATTAATTATTTCTCAAACTAAAAGCTATTAGCGTGATAACATATATCATTGGTAGCAAGTATCAGTGGTAGATGCTATTAGTGATAGTTGTTATAACTGATAGATGCTATTAGTGATAGTTTTTAATTTGAGCAATTCAGCAAGAAAGGACCAAAATGGTGGCAGTGCTAAGTTTATGTTTAAGTTTAATAATGACTTTGGATTGGAAGGGGGGTGCTAAGGGTAAGTTTATGTTTAAGTTTCAACTTGATGTGAACTAGAACATTGCTGGAAAATGTAGGTAGTTTTTGCTAGGATTTAAACAAACGTAGCGAAAAAAGAACCGAAATCTTACCCTAATTGCTTCTAGTTAACATGCAACCCTAAACTACAAGAACTAGGGTTTTACAAGAAATTACCTTTGTAGCTTTCGAATTAATTGTCTACTCCTCGATCACGAACTCGAACCACCACTAATAGTCACCTACTATCTTCTAGATTGGCCCTATGGATCAAGGAAACGAGAGAGAGGTTTGAGAGAGTGTCATGGAAATTGGAGGTGAAAACTTTTTTCAAAGGTTGAAAAATGGAGTTTTGTATATGGTGGAGAAACTCGTTCAAATAGAAGTTAATTTTATAAATTAACCAAAGGTCTTTCATAATTTCAAAATATTTTCTTAAATAACCTAACTACATGCAACTATTGCGTGTAATTAGTTCACCAAATTTCAATACCTCACTTTCCACTTATAACTAATGGAATCATTCTTCATTGCATTTTTTCTTAGTGAGCTTGGTGTCATCACCATGAACCTCTACTTAGTCCACTAAGAGTTAGTGGAATTATCCAACGAAATGTTAGATTTTTCCACTAACTTTAGTCAAGAGGCAAAATGGTCATTTGACCATTCCAGTCAAAGTCAAACTTTTACTTTTCAAGTTAAAAGTCAACATTTTGACTTTTACCATTTTGACCTTCTTGACTAATTTTGATATTCTAAGCATGAATTCATATTCATTTTCTTGAAATTGAAATCATATTTGAATATATCGCCTGGTCAAAGTTTGACTTTTTAAAGTTAAAAGTCAAAGTTTGACTTTTTAAAGCCAAAAATCAAAGTTTGACTTTTTATAGTCAAAAGTCAAAATTTGTACTTTTTTCAAGTTTGACAATTTCCATCATTTTCGAGCTTCCAAGTATGAATTCGTATTCATATTTTTTTTTATGTTTAAATCATATTTAAACATAAAGCTCTATCTTTTAATCGACGACTATATCACACATATACTTGTCAGTTTCTCTCTCCTTGCCTAATTCAAACAATTTGAATCAATCCATCGTGCTGTTCTATGTTTAGTCCATATGAGCTAATAGGGGAACCTAATGTACCTATAGATCATGGACTCCAATGATCCGAGATTAGCTAGCTAAACCCTTTTAGACCAAGCTGATCATCATTCATTAACTAATAGATCATTCCATTAAAGTTTCGTAGTTGCAGTCCCTTCACTATAGATATAATTTTGTCCAACTGATATAACTATGATCAGTAAGTTAATCCTTCATAGGTTGTTTGTAACCTCGACTAGGTCAAAATATCGAATTACCCCGAGACTACATCTTTCTTCTTAAGTCCCACTGATTCACTATTGAACAATTGGTTTTAGGTCCAACTTATAAACTAAATCCCTCTCAAGTCAATGAGAGGATGAGAGCCCTTGTTCAAGACTTGGATTCAATCCTTAAGGAAACAATCTATCCACTAACCATAAAGTGGGTAGGAGTGAATTCAATCTTGAACTTTTTATCCCAGCTATTCACCCGGTCTTACTCTTGAAATAGAAGAATTATTGGGCCAGCGCTAATGAGCTACCCTCACCTATGAAGGTCTAAGGATAATCTCGAGTGAACAAGAATTCATAGTTAGCTCAAGATTAAGATTAAATTACCTGGCTTATCAATAATCAAAATAGTTCGTTTTAAACAGTAAACGAAATTAAAACATAAAAGTGACTATTTCATGTTTTAGTCTTATGTAAACTCTTTACATAGGATACCCTCACTTTCATGTCTCTATATAAATGATTCAGGATCACATCGTTTGTTCTAACTACAAAGTAGGCCACATCAATAATATTTCCAGAATAAGGTGCTCAACCTTTTTGTATACCATTGACTATGTAGGCTATATACTTGAACTTTTGATCCACGTCTCTATATAAAGTTCAAGTTTTCTCAAAATAGCCTCAGAACCTTATATTATTGGATTTAAGATTATAGTAATCAATTTCTCTAATATTTTCTCCATAACAACTTTATTGAATAAAATATGATTACAAACTATGAGCTTTAGGACATAAATTTCAATAGTTTTTTGTATAGCAAAGTTGGTCCTCTTTGTTCTTTCGCTATGAGTATTATCTGAAGCATGTTTTGTGTAGCTAAATTGGTTCCTTTTGTTCTTATGAGCCTGTAAAGATTGAACTGAAACTTAAATTTGCAACACTTATAGACTATGCTTATGCTTATGTAGTCGGTGTTTTTATTTCAATTTTGCATCCCTTATTCGTCTTTTATTAAGAACCTTGGCTAAATGAACCTTGGCTTATTTTGAAAAGTTCATTTGTTTGCTTATTAAGAAGGTGAAATCTGTTTGGCATGTACTTAATGAATGTTGACTAAGGTTTATTTTCGACAAGTTTGTAGGTATAGTTAAAGAATCTGTGGACCATGAGATCGATCAAGTCCATTTATGCATTAGTTTGATTAGATTAGGTCACACATACATGTATTACAGTTAATTATCTTTTGGATTATTGTAAAACCTTTATCGATAATGTAATTTATATTTTTTATTATCAATATAAAGATTATTTAAACATATGTGGGTAATTTTGAATCATGTATTTAATTCTGTCTACAGTAGAAATATGTTGAAATAAGTAAGTATATGACAGAAAAATATATATTGTAAATTGAAAAATAGTGAAGCTAAACAAGTGTCTACATATAAGTTTTTATTACACACGAATAGTGTTGTGAGAGCACATTTCTTGACAAAAATGATATGTACCAAAACATTTAAACATGACACGAAATAAGTGTTGTTAATAACAAAAAATGACACATTTTTTTTATGTCGAGTTATAGATGAAGGTGACACATTTAAAGCGTCAATATAAGGGAATTAATGACAATATATTGGTGTCGAGTTATAGATAATAGTGACACATTTAAAGCATCAATGTAAGGGTATTAGTGACACTATATTGGTGTCATCTAAGCATATTTAACGACACTTTTTTGAAGTGTAGTTAAATAGCCTATCTTGACAAAAGCTAACACAAAAATTGTGTCACTGAAACCTTTTACGACGTAAATTTTGCGTTGTTAAAACCCATTTTTCTAGTAGCGTCAATAGTGTATCAAATGTATATTAGCAGTATATGGAGTGTGTCAAGTATGTATCAGTGGTGTATCAAGTTTATATAAGGCATATCACGTGGGTTGGATTTTTTCTTTTGCCATTTTTGCAAAAGTAAATAAGTTTGAGCTGTGGACATAGTTTTTTAAACTTATTTTGCCAGACATGTATAAGAAAAAAAGTAATTATAATAGGTAGCAATTTTAGGTATAAAAATTAAGTTTAGGGTTTAGGGTTTCAATTTTAGGTATAAAAATTAAGTGTATAACAACATTTTTAAAAAAATTGCACACATAGCAAAGTCTATTGTGGTAGACTTCTATTTCTGATTTTTAGAGTACATTAGTGATAGACTTTAACAGATTTTGCTATGTTTGTAATTATTTTTAAAAAGTTTCTATATATGCTAATAGTTTAAATCTAATTGTTATATTTGTAACTATCTAAAAAAATTAGAGTGTCATTATTGAATTTATAGAGAATCTAATTCAATCTTAAATCAAATATTAAAAAAAAAGAATCGAAATTATTTTATATAGTGTACATATTTTGCCGATTTGTTATATTTTTGGGAAAACCCCTTTAATTAATTTCAATTTCTCGACAACAAATAATTTACATTTAAATAACTCAAAATAACACCCAATAAACTCAAAATTAATTAAATAAAATAAGATAATTAAATTCAAAGTTATCTTAAGTTTTTAGGGTGTTACAGATTTTAAAAGTGAAATTACTTGGTATATCCCTATAACCATCCAAGGGGCAAAAAGGAAAAGTTAAATAATTTTTTTCATAGTCCCTTCTAGATAATATAGATATATATAGATAAATAAAGTTAATAATACAAATTTGTTTTTAAAAAATTGATTTAGATTTAAATTGAATAAATATTTTTGTTTTCCCAGTTTAAATAACTTAGAGTTTGTTATTTAAAAGGGGTTGTTTCAAAAATAGAACAAACTGGCAAAATATTCACAATGTATAGAACAATTTTGAAAAAGGAAAAAGCCTACAAGACCACGATGGGATACCCAAAATGCCCTAATCAACATGTGAAGCTCAAATCTGAGAAAGGGAGTTCTGTTGAAAAAGAAAGTCACCGAGAGGTTGGGTGATCCTTCCAAATCGAAAGGAATGATCATTCTAAAGACCACTTCTGCATTGAGAGTAAATCCAAATTGAAAGGAATGATCATTCTTAAGGAAAAAATCATTCAATCATGCAAGTAGATAATCATGCTAATCTTGCAAGTCAATCGAGCTACAAACTCAATGTCTTAACAATAAATCCAAATCAAGACTAAACATCATTCAAATGATCAAAGAGAATGAAAGCAATCAATTGAATTTAAGTTTTAACTAGATTTATCCGACAAAATCATGTTCAGATAAACTCGAGGTCTAGCTACTTCAATGCCTAGAAGTGCTCCAAAAAGATTAAAAGCGTCCTAGGCTTTGCTTTCCCTCTATTGTGGAGCAGGAAGGATCACTCCTTATCTCTAACCCCTTGGTTAAAACTTGAAGTTAGGTAAAGATCTCTAAGATTAAGTAGTACTAGTTTTGCTCAAGACAAAGGGAAGACTTCCTCCTTAGGGGTTCATACCTCACTAACATTGGAAAACCCTAACTTTTTGAACATCTACAAACTCAAGCTCAATGATCTCGGGTTGATAGTTATGCTATTCTTGTGCAGTTCTAATCTGAGTAAGCCAAGGAAGAACTAACTTTTTGAAAAAAAAAATTTGGCAAAATTTTGAAAATCGTACATCTACATGCAAGCTAAGTTAAGTATCACCTACCCCACTTAAAAAATTGCTTTGTCCTCAAAGCTTTTGAAAAGAAAAATAAAGGAAGGGAGAAATAAGGGGAACCATGTACTTTCTTGGATGGATTAGTATCCTTGCTTTGGATTGAAGCTTGCATGGATAAAGCTCTTCTTTCCTCTTGTATAAAAAACTTCACAAGGGAGAATTGGTTTCAAGGTCATTTAATTCCTTTTGGAAATGGACTCAAACTTTTGACACTTTTCACATGATTTATGATATGCATAAAAGTCAGCAAAAAGCGTTTTTCAATAAAATCTATAATCTAAAATCTTCCTAGCATTACGTTTAGGACCAAAGTATCCTCCACATGCTCTTTCATGACAAAAAGACAATATAGATTCATGTTCATTTTTAGTTACACATCTTCTAACTATTTGGTCTAAGCCTATTTTCCATAAGTAAGAAGACTCCCAAAAATAGTACTTAGACTGACTTTTCAATTTACATTTTTTATTGTAAGAGAAATGGGTAGGGTTTTTACCGGTCACAAGGTAATTTACTATTTTAGCATACCATAAAAAACACAAATCTAACTTGAAAAGGTATTCATAAAAAAAAGTCCTTTTGTACTAGATTGTCCTCTTTCTTTTAGATGATCCTACTCAAATGGTTGGTTATGGGGTTATCAAGGCCGTTCCTATCCTTCATGGTGTCATTGAACTCTTGAAGAAAAAGAATTCATCTCGTTATCCTTGGTTTGGTTTCTTTCTTGTTTGTTAGATACTTGATGGTTGCATGATCATGATAAACAATTATTTTAGATCCATGATATTGCTACAAAACTTATCGAGAGAAGAAATTATAGAAAGAAACTCTTTTTCAATTGTTCAATAGTTAGCTTGAGCTAAATTTAAAGTCCTAGATGCATAGTAAATTGCATGAAGTTTCTTATCAACTCTTTGCCCTAAAACTGCACCTAATGGAAATTCACTTGCAACACACATGATTTCAAATGGCAAATTCCAATTGGGTGATTGCAAAATAGGGATTGAAGTTAACTTTTCTTTCAAAGTGTCAAATGCAACTTTATATTCATCATCAATTACGAAAGGGATATCTTTTTGAAGCAAAGTAGTCAAAGGAAAAACTATTTTTGAAAAAAAAAATTTATAAAACGTTTATAGAATCCAACACTTTCTAAGAAGGATCTAACATCTTTCAAACAAGTTGAATAAGGCAAGTTTAGCTTTTTCTACTTGGATTCCCTTTTGTGATACTAAATGACTTAGTATTATGCTATGAAAGGCCATAAAGTGACACTTTCAAAATTGAGTACTAAGTTTGTATATATGCATCTCTTTAAAATCAATTCTAAACTATTCAGATAAGTTTCAAAAACATTACCATAGACCGCAAAGTCATCCATAAACATTTCTATGCATTTACCAATAAAGTCAAAGAATATGCTAAGCATGCATCTTTGAAATGTAGCAGGAGCATTAGATAGTCCAAATGACATTCTTCTAAAGGCAAAAAATATGATTTCCTAGCTAGTTGTTCTATCATTTGATATAAATAAGTCAAAGGAAAATGACATTTTTTTGCTACCTCATTTAGCTTTTTATAGTCTATACACATAGACCAACTATTTTGTATACAAGTTGGAACGAACTGACCTTTTTCATTTTCTTTAATTATTATGTTTAGTTTTTTGGTACCACATGTATCGGGCTCACTCACATACTGTTTGGTACAGGATATATGATTCTGACATCCTTTAGCTTCAAGACTTCTTTCTTCCCCACCTCCCTCAAGGTTGGGTTCAGTCGCCTTTGAAGTTGCACCTTATCTTTTGCTTCTTCTTCAAGGTCAATTATATGGGTGCAAAACGATGGGTCTATACCTTCTAAGTCATCTAACGTCCATCCTATGGCTTGCTTGTTCTTCTTTAAAGTCTCTAGTAACCGTTCCTCTTGCTCCTTGATAAGCTTCCTCGAGATTATGACATGAAAGGTGTTGCTGTCTCCTAAGATCACATATTTAATTTACATGTGAAGGGAGAACCTTAAGTTCCATCCCGTTATCCTAAGGAGACAAAGTAAATTTATTAGAAAGAGTTTTCTTACATTATTTATCTAAAATAAACATCAGAATCATTAATGTCAATATCCTCTATAACATGCTTATCACAAATTTCATTGTTGCTATCTAACATACTTATCACGAGTTGCTAGATTACTTTCATTCAAGTTCTCATCATTATTAATTGTAGCAACAAAGTCTAGGAAAATTGAAAGGTCCATTTCACTAGGTTTATCTTTCGTGTTAACAAATTCACTTTTAAAGTGTTCTATGGTTGCTTGATTTATTAGTTCTTCAAACTTATCATATGTCTCTTGTGAGGCCTTGATTCAGAAAGAAATAGATCTTTGTGAGAAGATTGATTTCGGATGTATTGAGAAGTTCTGAGAGAAAGGATTCGAAGAGAGACTGAAACGACTGATAACGTGTAGAAATACAAGTTATTGTAGCCTTTTAGGTAGAACAATGGAACCAAAAGACATACAAGTTATTGTAGCCTTTTAGGTAGAACAATGGAACCAAAAGACATAATTGTGTGTCAAAACGCGTAGCTTCTATTGCAAATTCATAAGTATAAGAGAATACAACTTGTATAAGTTTTCATGCATGTTTTACCCCATTTTTCAATGTCTTATTGCATGATTAGGAGGAAAAGAAAAAGATAGTGAATCATAAAGGAGCACGTGCTACACAATGAGAAGCTTACCTAGTAATCAAACATCTCTAGACGAGAAACCATGTCAACATGTACAAGACGATTCACTAGCAAACAAGGATAGTAGTTGGAGTTGATATGACTTGACATGAATGCTAGCGACGCTGACAACTAGAGCCGACTAATATAGACTAATGATGACAAAACTGCAAGTGGCGCTGACTTGCACATAATGAATAGATGTTTCAGACTGCAAGTAGCCTATATAAACCCTCTTCCAACATAAAAAAAAAAAAAGAGAGACGTGGGAGCCTTACATCTGAATGGACCACCCCACACCTGGCCTGAATAGGCCAAAATTTAGAGAGCTCTATTAGAGTCGATGGAAAAGAGTATCTTCTCCACCATCTGTAAAAATCTCTATCTTCTTCTCCGATCACTCTTGTAAGCAAGAACTTAGGGAGAGATTAGAGGAGAAATCCACCATTTTCTTCCTCCTAACTTGTAATGTTTCCTCGTTCCTCACTTTTTAGTTTTGTATTTCTTTGTAATGTATTGTTTCATATTGTACAATAATCGAAAGCCTACATTCTTTAATACATTGCACATTTATCCACTTTCAATCCATCATTCTTTTACTGTTCATTTGTCAAAGTGTTATAAGTGGTTTAGGCTTGTGATAAATTCTTAATAAGAAGTCTAGCTAATAAGGTTTATCTCGTTAGCTGAGCTATAATCATCCCTTGACCAACATTTGTCGCCAACTACTCGAGAGAGTAAGTAACAAGAATATAGCTAACGCGCGCAAGAGGGAATTTGAAGATAAACTCCACCTTGGCGATTATACCTCCATCATTTGTATCCTAAAAGGAGAACAAGTATGATGACTTGACACCGAAAGGTTGCCTCCCTTAAAAGAGAGGTAATATAAGTCTTATAAGTAAACATATCTAGATAGATGTCGCTTAACCAAGCTTTATCATTTACATCCCGAGACGTGAGCAAGTGTGGTGTTTAAGGTATTCATGAGAGCTGCTCGCCTTAATCAGAGGCTAGTTAACTGATCTTTATCGCATCTAGGTTGCCACTTGGCCTAATTGCCTAGCAACCCAGATACATTCCTTCACTATTTCCTAATGCAAGTTAGTTCATTATCTATTTTACTCCCTCTCTTACCATCTTTTACAGAATCTTTAGTGCAGATTTTAAGATAGTATAGGCACACCTTTATCTTATACTGCACAGCTTGTACTGCCTGGTTGAAGAAGTAAACCTTATAACTAAGATTTGATATCAATTCCCTATGTTCGACCCTGGACTTCTCAAGAAATCTATCATTTTGCTTACACTTGGGTAAGCGATAGGAAAACTTATACTACATACTTATTATTTGGAACTGAGCATTGCACACAAACAAAAAATAAGTCAGCAACAGGAAGAGAAATACATAAGCTAAGATACTATCACGTAAAGGTAGGGAACACGCTAAGGATAACCGACGAGGAAGACATTGCATTGGGCACCAAGGGTAGGACATTTGTCAGGATGCCACGAGAAGAAGTATATACTCCCAGGAGATTTAGGTGAGGAAGTAAATGTCTTGTCAAGTGACACGACAAATTGCTGTGGAAAAGGAAATGACGGTGACTTTTCGGGAGGAGAAAATGATAGTCAGACAATTAAGAGTTTGACTTCCTAAATTAATAGGGTGTGTGTCTCAAGGAAAAGTCAAATCGCTGCTGATGATTGAATTACGTGTGAAGTTGGGATTGATAGCATAACGCGTGTGTTAATAAGACGACACATGTAAAGCAAGAAAGTGACCCTTTGAGGTGAAAGGCCTCTATAAATAGGGTTGAAAGTCAAAAGAAAAAGGATGTTTTTCTAGATGACAAATAGACTTTAGTTTTTTTATGAGAGTAAGAGAAGAAGGTTTTGAATGCTGAATGAATGGTTCCTCCAACTGTCGAACGAAGGGAGAAAGTCGAAAGCCGAGAAGGAAGAAGTTGAGGCTAAGTATGTTCCGTAAGTGACAAGATAAGCTGTATCTTTTATTGTGAATGCTACATTGTTTACAGTGTTTCGTTTTACAAGCATTGTTGAAAGTAATAAATGTGATTTCCAAGCATTACCTATGATTGATTAATCTAATGTGAACGATCAAGTGTGTTTTATGAACCCTATTTTTGTGGATGATAAAATCCATTTCATAAATGTTTTCCATGAAAATGAGTATTCTTCTAAAGATAATAAATCATGGTTTATAAACGGTTGTGAATGGTTAATCAGTTTCTAACGTGATTTCTAAACTATTGATATGATCCTCATTCTGAAAAGGTGATGTTCTATTTACGTTATATGTTGAGTGATCGACTCTATGGTTGTGTTCATAAGATGTTTCACTAAGTTAAGATAACACGAGAAGGATTGTTAGTAAGCATTTTAGGTTAAGCGAGAAAGAGCTAGGGAGGAAATTGGATGATTCATTAAATCAGATTAGTCAGCTTCTTACGTGTTAAGTTAAAGTTAGGCATGTTTAGAGAAAATATTAAACCTACACATGTAAAGCACTAAGTAGGAGCTGACAAGCTAAGATGAGTTTAAGGATGATTAATCCAGTTTAGGATTAGTATAAATAGACCTTAAGAGTTCAAAAGAAGGAATAAGGAAACTTTAAGTGTTGAAGTTCTGCTAAAAAGACACCAAGTAGGAGAAAAAGGAAACTAAGAAGGGGGTTAGGAGGAAACATATAGTTTTTGTAAGTGACCCTTCAAAAGAGAAAGAACAAAGATTTCCAAAGTTTTTTTTTCTCTTTCAAAGTAATGATATGTTATGTATAGTACAACACATGTTATAATCTTGTTTATGATTTATAAGAAAAGCACGACCATTTGAAAGAATGTTTCAAAGTTCAAGTATTTCATGTTATGTTGCTTGTATAAAATGCTTGTATGCTAGTAAACCTTTAGCTTTATTCCTATCATGAGCTAGCTATTATGTGTAGATAAGAGTCAAGATAACCATGCGTTGAGAGATATGCATGGTAATGAGAAGGTCGTTGGATTCATTGAGATGTCCGCATTTAAGCTAACCACATGAGAAACTAGAATGGAACATGTAAATCTTCTGGGATGCTAATGATGGTACGGGTCGTCACAGTAGTCTATGCATAAGGATGATTCAATGTCCTTGCAAAAGGAATAAGTAAAGGCTAATGTGGTGTTTATTGCTTTTAGTGCATGATGAGGCGTTGTGAATTAATTTGATCTAACAAAATGAATTTATGCATGTACTTGTTTCCCAAAGGTTTTCTAAAATGGCACTCACTAAGCCTTAGGCTTATGTTTAAGTTTCCATTTCCAAGGAAAGCGAAGCGAAAAGGCTGCATTATGAAGGCAAGATGCTGCGTTCTGCTAGGCAATAGAGAGCTAGGCAAGCTTTGGAGTTTAAGTTCAATAGCTTTAAGTTTTTAAGTATTACCTTGTAATTGTACTAAGTTTTGTTAAGGAATGAATAAGGTTGTTAAGTTTCTAAGTGTTGCGTTCTTAGATCGTAAAGCGAATTCTCATTTAAGCTTAAGTTCTAAGAAGTAGGTGTTTTGGCACTTTCTTGTAAGTGAAGATTAAGTTTTAAGTGTAAGATCAAACATTTTAACGCTTCGTTAGAGACATTTTTACGCGAAGGGGGGACGTGTTCCTTGTGGGGGTGTGAATGTCTATCAGTAATAGGTCACCCTAAAGTAAATGAGCATATGATCAAACTGGTGATAGTGTTGATATATAGTAAATGAACATATCATCACTAATAGACCATATCATTAAAAGCTTTAATAATAATATATACATTATAAGAATAAAAACACACCTAAATTCATTTCTTTCAGCTTTGTAAATAGTTTTGACTGCATCTCTAACTCCTCTCAACTCCTACGGAGCCTCTTCTGAATTCAAGGCATAATTCTTTTTCTTCACCATTCAAAGAATTCATAACAAGCTTTTTTACCCTCCATGCTTTATAGTAGCTAACATTTACCCCAAGTTTAGTACTCATGTGATTCATAATATCATATGGAGTCAAATAACGATCAAAAGAACTGAAGTGATCTTTTATCATACAATTACTAATCAATTGTGATTAACAATATATACTTCCTTAGCTGCTATAATTCCCCAACCTTGTAACAAGATGTATGGATGGACCATAGACAATTATCTTGGGAGCATTTAAACTCACTTGATTTTGAATTGATCTCATAGTCTTGAACTCAAAATTGTTCTTTATAGCAATGTAGTAAAATGACTTTGATAGTTGTTCTTGCTAGCAAACATATCCTTTTCTTTTAAATTGAATGCAGAAGACAAGCTACTAACATTAATATTCGGAAGAATTTGAAAATCATTATCAATTAAAGAAGAAGGCAGCAGAGAAAGCAATTTATCAGTCTCTCTATTAACAACTCTAGATGACCTTTTTAAATCCATATTAGAGACATGAACAATAGCATGGGCAACTAACGGATATCTTGTAATTTGCCCTTTAACTAAACTTGGAAACTCAGCAACATATTTATCTTTGGGAATTTCAACCACAGTTTGAATATCAGCGATCCCATAATTCAATAAGATTGACAGTTGTATTGAAAAAGGACATGCATCCAATCCAACTTCCCTTAATATCAAGCTCACAAAATTTTCAAAACACATCATTTCAAGTAATTATGTTTATCATCTCATTGTCCATTATGAAACATACTATGGGAAGCTTAATCATAAATCCAAATTATTGCACAAAAAAGAAAAAAAGAAAAAAAAAAGGTTATCATCCTAGTATTACACTAAAGCATTTATAGAAGACAAGATCTATAAGTAATGGACTTGTATCCTAGTGTATCACTGATCGACTCTGTGATACACTAGGATACAAGTCTACCACTAATATTAATCTATTAATGATAGACTCATATTCAACATTGTTTTAAATTAATAATAATAATAACATGTAATTCTTTTAACCTAAAAACATAAAATCAACAAAATTCTTAATAGGCTCAGTTTCTGCAGAACCATACTTACAAACAAAGATAAAATTGCAATGATGAATAGAATTTTTATTAAAAAAACTAAAGATCAAATCAAAATCAAATCTAAAATCTTTAAAGAAAACTTGATTACATACCACAAAATTTAACGATAGATCCCTGAAAAATTGTTAGACGTTGAAGAACGACTAGTCGGAGGCGGAGAGAGAATCGAATGGAAAATTGATTGGTTTGAGGCGAAAACAAAATAGCGATAGGAAAAGAGAGGACGAATTATAAAACCCTAAGGAAAATTGTGAGAGAATGAAGAAGGTGATCTTAGAGAACGGAAAAAACGATCCTGGTGAAGATGGACAAAACGATTGCATAGGTAAGGAGAAAAATGAGCGAAATATTTTCATATAAAATGAGGGAATTTTAGGAATATATAGAAGAGGAATTGTCAAAAATAGTAAATTTGACAAAATATTTACAACATATAGCAAAATTTCAGATTCTATCAATAATAAACATTGATAGATACTGATATGCTTCTATCAGTGGCGTTGATAGACAGTGATAGAAGTCTATCAGTTTCTATCATTGATAGAATCCAAAATTTTAATATAGCTTAAATATTTTAATTTATTTTGCTATTTTTAAAAATGCCCTTATATAAAAAAGAAAAAAATTGCTATGTTTGGAATTTGTTCAAAAATTTGCTATATTGTTAATATTTTATCCCAAAAATGTTACCCCTTAGAAAAACTCAAAGTATTGTAAATATAATGATATATTATAAATGTAGATATCCATAACCTAGATAGGTTACAATTTTCATATAACTCTCATTCAATTCCATATTGTAACATTCATCACATTGAATTTCATAATATAACCTATACCATGATATGTTCTATAAATAGAGGTGTGTGGTGCCTTTGTAATACACCCCACAATTGAGTTCAATTGTCTTTTACTTCCTCTCTTCTCTATTCTTCTTTTGTGTTGTTGCATTATTCTTATTTAGTTTCTTGGTTCTTTATTTTATAACACGTTATCAGCACGAGTCTCTACAATTTTATCATTTGCAAAAAGTAGGTTATAATATTAGTTTTTTTTTTTGTGTTTGGTATTTGTGAACATTGCATGCAATAATCCATGTATACATCATGCATAGTTTAAATATTTGAAAATGTAATATTTTTGTAACGACCCAACTCTTTATACTGAGCCGAAGTCATTACTAAATGTAAAACACATGATTCAAGCCATAAAGTTTAGTAAAAACATGCACATAGGTGGTCTGTAGTGAACCCGGGGGTAACACTAAAACATTCGGGATGCGAGGATCCCGTCGGATCACTCGAATCATATCTATATCCATGCTAGACTGGTGCCCCGTCGGATCACACAGTCCTAAATAGGTGGTGATCCCGAAGGACACCCATGCAGGTACGACTCTAATAGGCTAAGCTAACAAGTACCCTAACCATAACATACATGCACATAGCATCATCATGTAATCAAACCAGTCTAATCGCCATCTCACAAACCATCACAATATCCAACATACAATTACGACAAGTCACATCATCACAATATCATACCATCATGTAACCACAACATCAATCACATCATGCTTTCATTATTTACATGTGTTATGCAGTCTAGTCCTTAACATGCATAACTGGAGGTGTAAGTGGTCTCATGGTTCTAATTACAGAGCTAGTAGTAGAAATCTCTTACTTGGAGAATTGCTCGACGAGTCTTAACAGTAGCAACACGCTTTCCCAAGCGGTGCTAGTCCTAAAGGGTCAAAAGTTCACAATTTAGTAATTTACCCTCAAGGGAAAATTTGGTCCAAGACTTACTTGAGGCGACTTACCCACGGTCGAGGTTGAAATGCTTGAGCCCCTACAGAAAACTTCCAACACTCCTAGGTCACTCGGTCCAAGACGTTCCTTAAGCGATAATAATTCAATTTAGTCTAAATTAAATTATTTAGGTTCAAAAATTGAGTCTTTGCTGGGTATGCCAAAACAATTAATCAACTTACCAAAAAATTAGGTGGAAAAGAGCCAAACTAGGCTTGGCGGCTCGGCTGGAGGAGCAGGAACCGGCTCGGCTTGGGCGCAGGCACGGCTCGGCTCAGTACAGAAGCTGCGCGCATGCGGCTCGGCTTGCGGCAGAAGGGAGGCGCGACTCGGCTTGCGGGTGCACGCGGCGCGGCTCGGCTACGCAGGTGCACGCGGCGCGGCTCGGCTGCACGGAGCGGGTATGCGGGTCGGGTTCCGGGTCGAAGGCACGCGTCTCTTGTTCGGGTCAGAAATGTGGGACGACTGCGGCAGGCGGCGCAGCTCGGGTCGCGAAGGGCGACGCAACGGCGAAGGAGACGCGGCGCTTGGCCGGAGTTCGTTGAGCGCGGGCGGAGCTGCAATGGGTCGAGTGAACGGACGCGGTCCGCTTCGGGTTCGAACGACGGCCGAAACGCGGCTCGGGCTTTCGACGGCTGAAGGCGTGCGACTGACGATTCGGCTACGGGGGAGGGAACTCGACGGCGCGGCGCTCGCTAGAGGTCGGTGGGGCAGACGCGGGCTACGGCGGCGGTCTGAGGAGTGCGGCGGCGGCTAGGGTGGAGGGATTGGGATTAGGGTTTTACTTGGGGAAGATGATGAATTCCACGCTTTCCAATGCCCCTTTTTAATAAGAAAAATAATAATAAAATAATAATTATTACTTTCTTTTATCTTTTTCCCTACTTTACTCCAATAACAACCACCCACTCTCTCTCTTCACAACACAACACTCTTACCTTTCACAATCAGTAATTAATTTTGTTACCTTCACAAATAAATATTTTAACCTTACCTCATTCATTAAGTATCCACCCAATAAATGACTCTAGACCTTAATTAAGTATAAAGTCAAAATAATCCAATTCCATAGACAATTTCGAAATTTACAAAATTACTCTTGAGACGACTAAATGAAAAAGAAAGAAAAAAAACCAATCTGTTGGGGCGTTACAACCTTCCCTCCTTAGAAAACTTTCGTCCTCAAAAGTTCTAATCCTCGAACAGTTCGGGGTACTGGGCTCTCATGTCCTCTTCTCTCTCCCACGTGGCCTCTTCAACTCCATGGTTCCGCTAAAGAACTTTGACCAGTGAAATTTCTCGGCTACGGAGCTTCTTGACTTCCCTTGCCAAGATCTCGACAGGCTGCTCCTCGTAGCTCAAATTCTCACTGATTTGCAGTGGCTCGAAGTCGACTACATGCGTTGGGTCTGCAACATACCTCCTCAGCATGGAGACATTGAATACATCATGCATTGCAGAAAAAGATGGGGGCAATGCCAAGTGATAAGCCACGGGGCCAATCCGCTCCAGTATCTCAAACGGCCCTACAAAGCGTGGGCTCAGCTTCGTCTTCTTCTCGAACCTCAGAACACCCTTCATAGGTGCTACCTTCAGAAAGACCATGTCTCCCACCTCAAACTCGAGATCCTTACGTCGAACATCAGCATAACTCTTCTGTCTGCTTTGCCCTGTCAACATACGAGCTCAGATCTTCTGTATGGCTGCATTGGTGGTCTGAACTAACTCGGGACCTAGCATTCTCTGCTCACCAACCTCGCCCCAGCAGACAGGGGATCTACAACACCTACCATACAGAGCCTCAAACGGTGCCATACAGATAGTAGCCTGATAGCTGTTATTATAGGCAAACTCCATCAGATGCAAATGGGAGTCCCAACTCCCTGAAAACTCTAGCACGCAGGCTCGCAACATGTCTTCCAAAACCTGGTTTAATCTCTCTGTCTAACCACCAGTCTGAGGGTGGAAGGCCGTGCTGAAGTCTAATCTCGTGCCTAATGCAAGTTGAAGTCCTTTCCAGAACTTCGATGTGAAACAAGCATCACTATCTGAAATGATGGATACGGGCCCTCCATGCAGTCTCACTATCTCCGTCATATATAACTGCCCCCACTTACTGGCAGTGTAAGTGGATTTCCCTGACACAAAGTGGGCCGACTTCGTGAGTCTGTCGACAACAACCCAGATCACTATATAGCCCTTTAAGGTCTTGGGCAGTCCTGTAATGAAGTCCATTAACACACTCTCCCATTTCCATCCTGGCACACTCAAGGGTTGCAACAACCCGGCTGGACGCTGTCTAGGTGCCTTCACCTGCTGGCACACCAAGCACCTACTGACAAAATCTGCCACTTCTCTCTTCATGTTCCTCCACCAATAGACACTCCTTAAGTCTTGATACATCTTCGTACTTCCAGGGTGCATGGTAAATGGGGAACTGTGAGTCTCAGTCAAAAGCTCTATCTTGACTGCGCTGTCTTCCGGCACACACAAGCGTCCTTCGAACGTAAGGCCATCGTCAGAGGATATGGAGAAATCCTCACCTTGCCCTGTCTCTACCAAGCGACGCTTCTCGACCAAGTAAGGATCATTCCGCTGAGCAACGATAATCCTTTGCCTCAAGGTCGGCTGTACTGACAACTGAGCCAACTGTGAGGTAACCTCTCCTACTGAAACTGCAATCTCGACTCTCTCAAAATCTCTGAGTAAGGGAGCTTGCTTGGTGATCAGCGCTGCTGAATGTGCAACCTTCCTACTCAGTGCGTCAGCTACTACATTTGCCTTACCTGGGTGGTACAGAATCTCGCAGTCATAGTCTTTCACCAACTCAAGCCACCTCCTTTGCCTCATGTTCAGCTCCTTCTGGGTGAAGAAGTACTTCAGGCTCTTATGGTCGGTGAAAATCTGTATCTTCTCACCATACAGGTAGTGCCTCCATATCTTCAGTGCGGAGACCACTGCTGCCAACTCCAAGTCGTGGGTAGGGTAGTTCTGCTCATGACTCTTCAACTGACGGGAGGCATAAGCAACTACCCTGCCCTGCTGCATCAGCACGCAACCCAGTCCCTTCTTCGAGGCATCACTATAGATCACGAAGCTTCCCGACCCATCGGGCACTGTCAGAACTGGTGCAGTCACTAGCTTCTGCTTAAGCTCCTGGAAGCTACTCTCGCAAGCTGGGCTCCAAACAAAAGGGGTTCCCTTTCTGGTCAACTAGGTTAACGGACTGGCTATACGTGAGAAGTCTTCCACGAACCTCCTGTAGTAACCTGCCAAGCCCAGGAAACTACGAATCTCGCTAACAGTAGACGGTCGAGGCCAATAGGTAACCGCTTCGATCTTTGCTGGGTCCACAGAGACTCCCTCACTGGACACCACATGTCCAAGGAAAGATACCTTCTTCAACCAGAACTCACACTTGGAGAACTTGGCATACAGTCTATTAGCTCGAAGAGTCTCTAAAACTTGGCATAACTACTCCTCATGCTCAGCCTAAGTCTTGGAGTAAATCAAGATGTCGTCAATGAAAACTATGACGAACGAGTCTAGGAAGTCCTTAAACACCCTGTTCATCAAGTCCATGAACACCGTAGGGGCATTAGTCAAACCAAAAGACATCACAATGAACTCGTAATGTCCGTATCTCGAACGAAAAGCCGTCTTAGGAATGTCACTATCCCTGATCCTCAACTGGTGATAGCCTGATCGCAGGTCGATCTTAGAAAAGACGGTGGCTCCCCGCAACTGGTCGAATAAGTCATCAATCCTGGGCAAGGGATAGCGATTCTTAACAGTCACCTTGTTCAGCTCTCTATAGTCAATGCAAAGGCGCATCGACCCATCCTTCTTCTTCACAAACAACACTGGGGCTCCCCAAGGTGACACGCTGGGCCGGATGAAACCCTTGTCCAGCAACTCCTGCAGCTGGACCTTCAGCTCCTTTAGATCGGCTGGAGCCATTCTGTAAGGGGCCCTCGAGATAAGAGCAGTGCCCAGCTCTAACTCGATGGTGAAGTCTATCTCCCTAGGGGGCGAAAGTCCTAGAAGCTAGTCGGGGAAAACATCAGGGTACTCCCTTACTACTGGTTTGGAGGACAAGGAAACTTCTGACTCTCTGATGTCTACTACGCTTGCCAAGATGCCCCAAGTACCCTGGCTGAGTAATTTACTAGCCTTCATGGCTGAGATGACCTTGGGAAAACATACAATGCCCGCCCCCTTAAATTTGAAACTAGGCCCAGACGGAGGGTTAAAGACGACTTCTTTACCAAAACAGTCTATGCTTGCATGGTTAGCTGACAGCCAATCCATGCCTAAAATCACATCAAAGTCCTGCATGTCTAATACTAGCAGGGTCACATCTAACACGTGATTGGCTATCTCTACCCGACATGCCTTTATTTTCTCTTTAGACAACAAGACCTCCCCAGACGGAGTAGAAACGGACAAAACACTACCCAATGGTTCTACCTCTAAACCCACATGCTGAACGAAAATAGAGGATATGAACGAGTGGGACGACCCAGAGTCAAACAATACAAAAGCATAATGCCCCAAAATTGGGAGCGTACCTGTCACCACTGTACCAGATCGCTCGGCCTCCTGACGGGTAGTGGCAAAAACTCTTCCCTGCTGGAAACAGAAGGCTGGTGCGGTGTCGTCTCAAAGGGTTTTCGAGGACATGCGTCAGCGGTGTGCCCCGACTGTCTGCATCTGAAGCAAACCCCACTCCCTAACAAGCAACGACCTCCATGCACTCTCCCACACCTCCCACAAGGAGGTAGCTCCCTTAACGTCCTCTCTGCAGCAGCTAGCTCCTGACGATGCCGCTGGAAGATGCCTATTGACCTCAGGTCCCGCTGCGGTGCCAGGGCAGGCTGCGACTCCGCCTTCCTCTTTTGATCAAGGCTCGACCCTCTGCCGGCAGCCTTAGACGAATCAGCTCTCTCATGCAGGCTCAAATCCAGTGCTATGCATAGTGTATCAGCATGAGTGGCTGGTCGGAGGGCTCGAACGATGCCCTGAAGGTCTAGTCTGAGGCCTCTAACGAATTTCTCAGTCCTGGCAGCCTCATCCCTTACCAGATCAGGAGCGAAACGGGATAGCATGTCAAACTCAACGTCGTACTGCTCTACGGTCATGTCGCCTTGCTCCAAGTTTATGAATTCTTGCAGCTTGGCGTGCTGCACGTTGGCCGAGAAGAACTTAGCGTAGAAGTTCTCCTTGAACTGCTCCCAGGTTATCTTGCTGACATCGCCCCCCAGCATCCTCTCAGCAGTCTCCCACCAGGCGGTGCCCCTATCCTCCAAGAAGAAAACTGCACACTGCACCTTCTAGTCTTCTGGGCACTTCATGTACCGAAAGATAGTCTCTATGGACGTCAACCACATTTGGGCCTTTGTGGGATTATCCATGGATCTATCGAAAGTCTTAGGGTTATACTTCCTAAAGTCTCTCAAATGTTTGGCCTCAGCCGACAGTTGAACTGGCACGGGCTGAGCTTCCACCGGGGCTGGAGGAATGATGGTCTAGTCCTGAACAGGGGCAGCCTGGTTCTGAACAGGGGCGGCCTGGTTCTGCTGGGCAGCGAGGAAAGGCGCTAGAGCAGCTTGCAGCATGTCCTGATAACGCTGCTCCATCGCGGCGAGATCCGCCTGGGTGACCGGTGCGTTAGGGTCGACCGCCGGCACAGCGGGTTGCTCCTCCGGCTGGCCACGACCGGCTCCCCTGCCTCCCCTACCACCTCTTCGGCGTGCACCTCTACGTGGCGGCATTCTCTCTAATTTCACCAACAAAAACTTTTCACCATAAGAACATAACACTCAGATTTCTATGTCTAGTCTATTAAGGCAAGATTAAAATCTTAACATTATCAAGGCTTTGAGACATACCTGGCGAGTGACGAAGGACCGTATAGCCATAGGGTTAAGATAAAATCAAAACAAAACAAAGACTTACATCGTAAGTCAGTCTAAAGAACCTAAAACACTAAGCTCTGATACCAACTCTTTATACTGAGCCGAAGTCATTACTAAATGTAAAACACATGATTCAAGCCATAAAGTTTAGTAAAAACGAATAAAACTTAAGAAATTTATTTATGAAAATCAAATCAGGGTAATATGCAAAATGTAATTAAATATTAAAATCCTACTCGGGCCCTATCTACTTTTAAAGAAATGAATAGTAAATAGTGAAGAAAATAAAACATAAATAGTAAACGTCAAAAATAGGTGTAAGCGGAAGTAGAAATCCCTATGGCTCGCCACGGTCACTTCTGGTCGCTCGCCAGCTTGCCTTTGCCCCTACCTCGGCCTCTACCTGAAAACATGACATGGAGAGAGTGAGTATAAAATACTCAGTAAGGAACCCACTACTAGTCCCACTAGGTGCTTGTTAGATTTCTATTAGAGTCCTGTAAATGGTACCCAATCTCTGGCACGTTCCTGAACACGTGCAACATGCGCTCCCGTAGGAACGAAAATCTGGTCTTCGGTGTCCCGGGGAGCACCTAGGACATACTGGTCTGTAGTGAACCTGGGGGTAACACTAAGACAATCGGGATACGAGGATCCCGTCGGATTACTCGAATCATATCTATATCCATGCTAGACTGGCACCACGTCGGACCACACAGTCCTAAATAGGTGGTGATCCCGAAGGACACCCATGCAGGTACGACTCTAATAGGCTAAGCTAACAAGTACCCTAACCATAACATACATGCACATAGCATCATCATGTAATCAAACCAGTTTAATCGCCATCTCACAAACCATCACAATATCCGACATACAATTACGACAAGTCACATCATCACAATATCATACCATCATGTAACCACAACATCAATCACATCATGCTTTCATTATTTACATGTGTTATGCAGTCTAGTCCTTAACATGCATAACTAGAGGTGTAAGTGGTCTCATGGTTCTAATTACAGAGCTAGTAGTAGAAATCTCTTACTTGGAGAATTGCTCGACGAGTTCTAACAGTAGCAACATGCTTTCCCAAGCGGCGCAAGTCCTAAAGGGTCAAAAGTTCACAATTTAGTCATTTATCCTCAAGGGAAAATTTGGTCCAAGACTTACTTGAGGCGACTTACCCACGGTCGAGGTTGAAATGCTTGAGCCCCTACAGAAAACTTCCAACACTCCTAGGTCACTCGGTCCAAGACGTTCCTTAAGCGATAATAATTCAATTTAGTCTAAATTAAATTATTTAGGTCCAAAAATTGAGTCTTTGCTGGGTATGCCAAAAAAATTAATCAATTTACCAAAAAATTAGGTGGAAAAGAGCCAAACTAGGCTTGGTGGCTCGGCTGGAGGAGCAGGAATCGACTCGGCTTGGGCGATGGCACGGCTCGGTTCGGTACAGAAGCTGCGCGCGTGCGGCTCGGCTTGTGGCAGAAGGGAGGCGCGGCTCGGCTACGCGGGTGCACGCGGTTCGGCTCGACTGCACGGAGCGGCTATGCGGGTCAGGTCCCGGGTCGAAGGCGCACGTCTCTTGTTCGGGTCGGAAACGTTGGACGACTGCGGCAGGCAGCGCGGCTCGGGTCGCGAACGACAACTTGACGGTGTGACGGCGGAGGAGACGTGGCGCTTGGCAGGAGTTCGTTGAGCGCGGGCGGAGCTGCGACGGGTCGAGTGAACGGACGCGGTCGGCTTCTGGTTCGGTTGACGGTCGAAACGCGGCTCTGGCTTTCGACGGCTGAAGGCGTGCGGCTGACGATTCGGCTACGGGGGAGGGAACTCGACGGCGCGGCGCTCGCTAGAGGTCGGCGGGGCAGACGCGGGCTACGGTGGCGGTCTGAGGAGTGCGGCGGCGGCTAAGGTGGAGGGATTCGGATTAGGGTTTTACTTGGGTAAGATGATGAATTCCACGCTTTCCAATGCCCCTTTTTAATAAGAAAAATAATAATAAAATAATAATTATTACTTTCTTTTATCTTTTTCCCTACTTTACTTCAATAACAACCACCCACTCTCTCTCTTCACAACACAACACTCTTACCTTTCAAAATCAATAATTAATTTTGTTACCTTCACAAATAAATATTTTAACCTTACCTGATTAATTAAGTATCCAACCAATAAATAATTGTAGACCTTAATTAAGTATAAAGTCAAAATAATCCAATTCCATAAACAATTTCGAAATTTGCAAAATTACTCTTGAGACGACTAAATGAAAAAGAAAGAAAAAAAAACCAATCTGTTGGGGCGTTACAATTTTATACTATTGCATGTTGTAATTTTACATATTTACATGATTATTGTTTGTTAAAAATATTATTAATTCATAATAAGATTATGGTATAATTCATCTTAATTTCTTTATGATTTATGTGATTGTTTATGTTTGGTTCTTATTTCAATTATTTTAAGATCTATGTATAGTTTATGGGTTCTTTATGATTTGTGTTTATAATTTAGTTGTTTACTTTCTATTAGTATAATTTTTGTAATTTTTCTACGATCTAAATACTTTTATCAATTTACCTAAGTATTTTGTTTAAACATATTATGTATAAGTATGTTGAAAAATTAATGTTTTTTGTGTGTATTGTTGTTAATTTTGCATAATATGTATATGTGATTTTTATTTGTAATTTTAATTGTTGTACATTAACATACATGTTTTGAATTATTATATATGGGTCCCATTGATTTTTGTATCATGTGCATAGTATGATATTTATCTAAGTTGTCTTAGAATGCATGTTTGACATGTTTATTAAATTTCTAATATAAGTTAGTTCCTCTGTTCTTTGTTATAGTTTTACCATGTGAAGTCTTACTAAATTAGAATTTCTAGCTCTTGATATCAATGGTGATAATTATTTATCATGGGTGCTTGATGTTGAAATTCATTTGGATGCCATGAATCTTGGAGAGACGATTAAAGAAGGAAACACGACTCCAAGCCAAGAAAAGGCGAAAGCCATGATTTTCCTTCGACATCATGTTCATGAGGGATTAAAGATTGAATATCTTACGGTAAAAGATCCCTATGAACTATGGCAAAGTTTAAGAAAGGTATGATCATAAAAAAAGTGTGATTCTTCCTAAAGCTCGATATGATTGGATGCACTTAGGTTGCAAGATTTTAAATCAGTAAGTGATTATAATTCCGTATTATTTAAAATTTGTTCAAAATTATTTTTATATGGAGAAAAAGTTATTGATGAACATATGCTAGAGAAAATCTTTTCAACATTTCATGTCTTGAATATGCTCCTACAGCAGCAATATCGAGAAAGAGGCTTTAAAAAGTATTATGAACTCATATCATGTCTTCTTGTGGCTGAACAAAATAATGAGTTATTAATGAAAAACCATGAATCTTGACCAACTGGAACAACATCATTTCCTGAAGCGAATGTTGTATTTCAAATAATATTAATGGTCGAGGTCGAGGTCGTAGTCGTAGTCGTGGTCGAGGTCATGATCATGGTAGAGGAAGAAGTAATTGTACTTTACGTGGTAATAATCATTTAGATTTCAAGAAAACTACAAATGATGATCATAAAAGGAAGACTTCACAAAATAAGAAAATTAAAAGTGGTGAAAATCAATGCTTCTGGTATGAATGGTCATTGGACTCGTACTTGTCATACATCCAAGCACTTAGTCGACCTCTATCAAGCCTCATTGAAGGAAAAAAAGAAAAATGTGGAAGTAAACTTTGCCTATCAAGATGATGTATTTGACCATTCCAACATGACCCATTTGAATGTGACAGACTTCTTTTAAGTCTCGTGAAGAGAAAAATGATGTCAATTGAAGGAGTAGCAAATACTTCCTTTAATTATGATAATGTCCAAAACTAATATTTGCATTATGTTTTAGTGTTTTCTCTATTTAACATTTACTGGTTTATTTACATTATTTACATTTTAAGGTTAGTTCTTTTTCTTTTTACCAAGAGACTTATTTTAATCATTTTTTTAATGAAGAGTTATGAACATTTCTCATAGTTTGACTGACTCAAAGATGAATAATGAAGACTTATGTTTGGTAGATAGTGCAGCTACGCACACAATACTTAAAAGTAAAAAATATTTTTCTACATTGACAATGCTTGAAGCAAATGTCAATACAATATCAGGATCTACAAACTTGTTTGAAGGTTTTGGTAAAGCAAACCTTATTTTGCCTAGAGGAACAAAATTCACAATTAGTAATGTTTTGTTCTTTAGTAAGTAAAAAAGAAACTTATTGAGTTTCGAAGATATACGTCAAAATAGTTATCATGTTGAAACTAACAATAAAAATAATATAGAATATCTTTATATTACATTTATTATTTCACATGAGAAGCGTATATTGGAAACACTGCCTGCCTTTTCTTCTGGATTATATTATACTCATATACGTATAATTGAAACATATGCAACCATGAACCCAAAGTTCATGAATTTAAATATGTTTACTGTTTGGCATGATCGATTGGGCCAGCCTGGATCAATAATGATGAGAAGAATTATTGAAAATTCTCATGAACATCCACCAGAAGATTCTTCAATCCAATGAATTATCATGTATTGCTTGCTCTCAATGAAAATTAATTATTAGGCAATACCAGCCAAAGTGGGAGTTGAGTCACCTACATTTTTGGAATAGATTCATGGTTTATCAATCCACCAAGTGTATCATTTAGGTACTTCATGGTTTTAATTGACACATCAAGTAGATGATCACATGTGTGTTTATTATCAAGTCAAAACCTTGCATTTGCAAGATTACTTCCTCAAATAATCAAATTAAGAGCACAGTTTCCTGGTTATACAATAAAAAAAACATTCAACTTGATAATGCTGATGAATTTACATCCCAAGCATTTAATAATTATTGCATGTCAATTGGGATAAGTATTGAACATCGTGTAGCTCATGTTCATACACAAAATGGTTTGGCAGAATCATTTATCAAGCGTTTACAATTGATTGCCAAACCATTACTTATGAGAGCAAAGCTTTCATTATCTATATGGGGTCATGCTATTCTGCATGCAGCGTCACTTATATGCATAAGATCGACATCTTATCATAAGTATTCCCCAGTACAATTAGCTTATGGTCATAAGCCAAATATTTCTCATTTACGAATTTTTTGTTGTGCAGTATATGTTCCAATTTCTCCACCACAACGTACTAAAATGAGACCTCAAAGAAGGTTAGGAATATATGTCGGATTTGAATCCCCATCAATTATTAGATATATTGAACCCCTGACGGGGGATGTATTTCTGCACAATTCACTGATTGTCATTTTAATGAGACAATTTTTCAAACATTAGGGGGAGGAATTAAGAAGTTGAAAAATGAAATTGCTTGGAATGTATCGTTATTGTCTCATTTAGATCCTCGTACAAAGCAATGTGAACTAGAAGTTCAAAAGATAATACATTTACAAAGTGTAGCAAACCAAATGCCTGATGCATTTACAGATACTAAAAAAGTGACCAAGTTATATATTCCAGTTGCAAATGCTCCATCTAGAATTGAAATCTCAACTCAGCAAGTTGATAGAATTAATGAATTAGCGTTGTGTCAAAAGCGTGGTAGACCGATAGGTTCAAAGGATAAAAATCCTCGAAAAAGAAAAGTGACCAATGGTCGAAATGACTTAATTGACAATAAAAACATTCAAGAAAAAGTCTTAGACATGACTAATGGTAAAAATATTGAAGAGACCCAAGTATATGAAGATAACAATGAGATCTCGATAAATTATACCATGATAGGAAAAAGATGGAATAGAACTAGTGTAGTCGTGGACAACATTTTTGCGTATAATGTTGCACATAATATCATTCATGAAAATGAGGATTATGAACCTAAATCTGTTGACGAATGTTGTAGTAGAAAAGATTGGCCCAAGTAAAAAGAAGGCATCCAAGCAAAATTAAACTCACTCATGAAACGTGAAGTTGTTGGACTTGTAGTTCATACACCTAAAGGTGCAAAACCTATGAGATTTAAATGAGTATTTGTGCGTAAATGAAATGAAAATAATGAGGTCACTACATTTAAAGCACGACTTGTTGCACAAAGATTTTCTCAAAGACCAGACATCGATTATGAGGAAACATATTTTTCTGTGGTGGATGCTATTACATTAATATATTTAATTAGTTTGACTGTATGTGAAAATCTTGATATGCATCTTATGGATGTAGTTACAGTATACTTGTATGGATCTTTGGAAAATGAAATCTATATGAAAATCCCTGAAGGATTTAAGATACCTGAATCATATAATTCAAACTCTAGAGAATTATGTTCAATTAAATTACAAAGATCTATATATGGATTGAAACAATCAGAACGAATGTGGTACAATCACTTAAGTGAATATTTATTGAACGAAGGCTAACAAAATAATCCAATTTGTCTATTTGTTTTTATTAAGAAATCACAGTCAGGATTTGCGATTATAGCTGTATATGTTGACGATTTAAATATAATTAGAACTCTTGAAGAGCTTTCAAAGGCAATAGAATATCTCAAAAAGGAATTTGAAATGAAAGATCTTAGCAACACAAAATTTTGCCTTGGCTTGCAAATCAAGCATTTAGTCGAAGGAATTTTTATTCATTAATCGACATATACAGAAAAGATTTTAAAAAGATTCTACATGGATAAAGCACACCCATTGAACATTCCAATGGTGGTTTGATCACTAGATGTAAAAAAGGATATCTTTTGACCTCGAGAAGATAATAAAGAATTACTTGGTCTTGAAGTACCATACCTTAGTGCAATAGGTGCACTAATGTATCTTGCTAATAACACGAGACCAGATATAGCATTTTCAGTAAATTTATTAGCAAGATATAATTCTTCTCCAATAAAAAGACATTGGAATGGAGTTAAGCATGTACTTCGTTATCTTCGAGGGACAATTGATATGGGTTTGTTCTATTCAAATAAATCAAATTTGATCTAGTTGGTTATGCAGATGCTGAATATTTATCTGATTCACACAAAGCAAGATCTCAAATAGGTTATCTGTTTACATGTGAAGGAACTGCTATATCTTGGCGTCTATAAAGTAAACCATTACGACAACTTCATTGAATCATGCAGAAATTTTTGCAATTCATGAAAGTTAGTAGAGAATGTGTATGGTTGAGGTCAATGACTTATCATATTCGAGAAACATGTGGTTTGTCTTTCAATAAAAATTTACCAACAATATTATTTGAAGATAATACCGCATGTATAGCACAAATCAAAGGAGGGTATATAAAAGGAGATAGAATAAAGCATATCTCATCAAAACTCTCCTATACACATGACCTTGAAGAAAATGGTGACATCGGTGTTCAACAAATTTCTTCAAAATACAACTTGGCGGACTTATTCACAAAGGCATTACCCACATCAACATTTGAAAAGCTAGTGCATAACATTGGAATGCGACAACTTAAAGAACTCAAGTGATGTATTCATAAGGGGGAGTAGAAATATTGCCCTTAAGGAATAGGAATACTATACTCTTTTTCCCTTGACTATGATTTTTCCCATTGGGTTTGCCTAGCAAAGATTTTTTAGTGAGACAATTATTAAGGTATAAAAATAATGTACTCTTTTTCCTTCACTAGGATTTTTTCCCTCAAATTTTTTTCTAGTAAGGTTTTAACGAGACATCTATTTTTATACAATATAGATATCTAAGGGGGAGTATTGTAAATATAATAATATATTATAAATATAAATATCCATAACCTACATAGGTTACAATTTTCATATAACTCTCATTCAATTCCATATTGTAACATTCATCCCATTGAATTCCATAATGTAACCTATTCCATGATATGTCCTATAAATAGAGGTGTGTGGTGCCTTTGTAATACACATTACAACTGAGTTCAATTGTCCCCTACTTCCTCTCATCTCTATTCTTCTTTTGTGTTTTTTTGTGTTCTTATTTAGTTTCCTGGTTCTTTATTTTATAACACAAAGTAATTTTACATTTTAAAATATTTTCAAGGCTATCCTAAATAATTTTACATTTTAAAATGGCCTATCATAGCCTCTTTTAGATTTTTTTTTCATTTTAACGTGCATTTTTTATTTAATTTTTTAATGCCTTGGGAGTTTGTAATGATTTAAATTTTTTTTTGAAATTTTCATAAATATAACAAAGTGGAAAAAAAAATTGACGGCCCGCATAACAAAATCAAAAAGTCCATGAAGCTGATCATTTTTTTAAATATTCCAGGTTTGCCCTTCCTTTCCATCTTCTTTCTTCTCCTCATTCTTCTCTTTTTTTCCTGAGATTTTTCTTTTCCTTTCCATCGTCTTTTTCTCTTCTTCTACAATTTAATAAAAATCGTTAAGATTTGACTATCCAAATCTAAATAATCAAATCTAAACAGTCGTGTACAAATAATAGTGAAATTTAAATGATTGTGTACCAAAGAATCTTAAAGAAAATTTGTTTCGATTTGAGTAGCCAAATCTAAACGATCAAATATCCAAATCTAAATAATCATGCTATAAGATTGTGTACCAAATATATTATGCGCGCTGTTGACTGAGACAATATTTTTTATTTTTAATCGTGGGCCTGTGAGTTTTCTCTATTTTTCGAAATTGTTCTATACGGTATGAATATTTTTCTGCTTTGTTATATTTTTGAAAATATCTTTTTTAATTTAAATTTAATGATTTAAATACGTGAAATTATATAACTTTATAATCAGATATAAACAATTTTTTTTTCAAGATTCTCTGTACATGATTGTTTAATTTGGTTACACGATCGTTTAGATTTGGTACAAGATAGTTTAGATTTTAGTAGAAAAATCTAAATGATTTTCTTAAGGCTCTTAGTTACACGATCGCTTAGATTTGACTAAACGATTTTTTTTCAAGATTATATATTGATACACGATCGTTTAGATTTGGCTACACGATCGTTTATCTTTTTGTATGTGGTCGTTTAGATTTGGCTACCCAAATCTAAACAATTTTTTTAAAGATTCTTTAGTACACGAGTGTTTGGATTTGACTTTTTTTTGTACATTGTCGTTTAAATTTGGCCACCCAAATCTACAAATTTAAACAATGTTTTTTAAGATCTTGAACAACCAAATAACAATTTTAAACAAATAGATATTTTATATTTGATACACGATCTTGAATCAAATAACTGTTTGAAATAAAAAAGAAAAAGGTTGGAAAGAAAAAGAAGAAAAGGAAGAGAAGAAAGACGATGGAAAGAAAAAAAAATTGCAGAGGAGAAGAAAAACGATAAAAGGGAAGGGCAAACCTAGACTATTTAAAAAATGACAAACTTCATGTGTTTTTTCATTTTGTTACACGGGTCGTAAATATTTTACTGGTTTATTATATTTATGAAAATTTTCCTACAATCAAATATCTACACATGAATGGTATATTTTATGTATATATTTTTAGTGATCCCAAAATCTAATTCAACATAACACAGTCTTCAAAACTATTTTACACGTGAACAACAATTTATTTTCAAGGAAATTGTATTGGGTGGCACAATAAAAATCCAATTTAGCAATATTAGCACTAACATTTTCAATTTTGCAAATATAGCAACTTTTTAATTTTGGTTGATATTTCTTATTTTATTCTTTTTATTATTCCAAAATTGCCCTTCTTTGTGTTTTCTCTTCCTCTTTCGTTTTTCTTTATTGTTCTCCTTCATTTTTTGTTTTCTTCTTCTCTTCTCTATCGTTCTTCTTCACCATTTCTCCTATTCACCTACTTCTCTTCTCCTCGTCTTCTTCTGCCTCTTCTCCACTGTTCTTCTCCACCATCCTTCTCTTCTCTCTTCAGTTTCGTTCTTTTAGATTTCTCCCTCTTCGTCGGCTTCTCTTTTTTTATCATCTTCTCCTCGTCTTCTTCTCCTATTCTCCTCATTTTTTCTTCAGGGAAAACAAGAAATATGTATGTATTTCTTCCCCTTTTTTGAAGCCTAATATTATTTCTGTAAATTGCTCATATATTATTTATTAAAATTAGGGCTACGGTTAATTCTTCCTCAATGATTTTATTTAGTTACATTCGGTTCTGTTTTTTTTTTAATTTGTATCAGTTTTTTATATCAACGGTATAATATACTTATATTATATGTATTAGTTGACTGATATACTTACTACGTGTTTTTTATTTTTCCAAAATTGTTGTAGTTCATTGTAGTTATGGTTAAATTGGCAGTAATTGTTTTTCAAAGTGGTCAATGGGATGAGCAACATTACTACGTGGATTACAAAACAAATTGTGTTTTGGGTGATGGAGCGATATCATCATTTGATTCTTTTGTGAACTTGATTCATACTGAAATTCAGGTTGAGTCATGTATTGAACTTTCAGTTTTAATTTGTTGATTATAGGCGATAATGATGTTCAACATGTTATTAAGATTGTAAACATACCATAACAACTGTATCGACAATACATAAAGTGTATCATGCTTAGTGCATCAGGTGTATTTAATTAATTGAGTGTATAAACAGTGTGTATCAACAACATATCAAGTGTTTCAAACTAATAATATGTATCAATGAAGTTTTGCAAGTGATTAAGTGTATTACATCTATCAAATGTATTAGCAAACAAACAAGTGTATCAACGATATATAAAGTGTATCATTCTTAGCGCATCAAGTGCATTTAATTGATTAAGTGTATCAATAGTTGAGCAAGTGTATCAACAACATATCAAGTGTTTCAAATTAATAATATGTATCAACGAAGTTTAGCAAGACATTAAGTGTATTAAATCTATCAAGTGTATCAGCAAACAATAACAAGTGTATCAACGATATATAACATGTATGAATGATATATAAAGTGTATCATTCTTAGTGCATCAAAGTGTATTTAATTGATTGAGTATATCAACAGTTGAGCAACTGTATCAACAACATATCAAGTGTATCAAACTAATAATATGTATCAATAAAGTTTAGCAAGTGATTAAGTGTATTAAATCTATCGAGTGTATCAAGAAACAATAACAAGTGTATCAACGATATATAAAGTATATCATTCTTAGTGCTTCAAGTGTATTTAATTGATTGAGTGTATTAACAACATATCAAGTGTTTTAAACTAATAATATGTATCAGTGAAGTATTAGAGAGTAAAAAAAAGTGTACAAGCAGTACATCAAATCAGGTTTATCGACGGTATATATTGGTGTATCAACGGTATATATTGGTGTATCAATCGTATATATTGGTGTATCAACTGTATATATTGGTGTATCAACCGTATATATTGGTGTATCAGTAATGACTGAAGGGTAACTTCGTAATTTCGTAATTTTAAAATGCGGGCTGGGCTTCAATTTTGCTATTTTTGCAAATGTAAAAATGATGTGTTATGGGCCTAATTTATGATACTAGAATTGTCATATTTGCAAGAGCCCTTTATTTTCATGGTTTTAGTGTGAAATTACGTGATATAATCAATCATTAAAAGAGAAGAAAGAAAAAAGGGGAAAGTTTCTCCCCCGTAACCTCTTTTAGATAGTATAGATTTGTTAGTATAGTTCAAGTATTTTAGTTTTATGCTTTTGATTACAAGTCCATGTATTCATAGGCTAATAGTGTTTTCTCAATGTGCCACTTTTTCCTATCTTCTAACTTTTCTCAATTTTTAATTGTAAACATTCATTTTCAAAATTCTTATTAAAAAAAACCTACATTTTGTTTCATTAAATTTTCACCTTTAAAAAATTGAATTATGTGATAAAAGAAAATCAAATTGATGTAAATTTCTGGAAAAATTTCATAAATATAATAAACGTGTAAAATATTTATGGTCCGTGTAATAAAATGAAAAAGCTTATGAAGTTGGCCATTCTTTTTAAATATTCTAGGTTTTCCCTTTCCTTTCATTGTCTTTTTTTTTTTTTTTTTTTTGAAAAGGTAATATTAGTATACAATGACAAGAAGGACCTCATAGTCTGAGGCCAAGACAACAGAGTAGAAAAAACTCACAAACACAAGAAGAAACAAAAAGCATAACAAAAGAACCAAAAGAAAGAACATCAAAGTTATAAAAAGACAAAAAATAACAAACTTAAAAGAATCCCACAAAATAGGGAAAAATAACAACATAAAGAAATGAAAAACCCCACAGCTCGGGTACAAGCAGATAAAAATTGAAAATAAAACAATCTAAATAAGATCATGAGCATCCTCAAGCCAAGAAACAGCATGAGCACGAATACAGGTAGGTTTAAGTTGGAATAGGACAAAGGGATCACGATCCTGACCACCATGTAGATGATGATTACGCTCCTTCTAGATAAAGTAGATAGTAGCGCACCAGAGAACACGCCATAGCTTCCTCTTCACACCCACCCTAACAACAAATCCAAGACAACTCAACCCCCTATTACCCAATCCTGTGAGAGGAAGTTATAACCTGTAGAACTCGAGACTAGACATCCCCCTCAAAAGGACATGAAAAGAACAAATTATCGTGAGACTCGAAACTCCCGATAAAGAATGAACGAAAGCGGAACTGAACTATCCCATCTATGTAACGCCCCAAAAATTAAGATAATTTATTGGGCGTTATTTTGAATCCATTTAATGAGAATTATTTGATTTAGGTGGGAATTGAAATTAATTAAATATTTCTTGGATGAATATTTAATTAATTAGAGGTTTTAGCATGTGGTGTTTGTTAAGTTTTTGATTAAATGGTAGGTTAAGAGGATTAAGTAAAGTTGTGGATTTTTAGTGTTGTTGAACTTGAATTTAATTAAATAATTATGGATGTTATTTAATTGTGGGTGGAAAGTTTGTTGGAGATTGAATAATTATATGTATATGTGGAAATATATATATAATTATTATGTTAAAGGAAAAGATAATTATATTTGTTGAAATATAATTATTTAAGGAAAAGATAGTTGTATTTTGGGGAAAGGATATTTATTAAAGGAGAAAAAGTAAAATAATTATATTTTGGGAAAATATAATTATTTGTAAAAGGATAATTACTTTGGAGAAAGATAAACAATAATTAATTATTGTGGAAGATAATTAATTATTTTGGAGAAAGATAAATAATAATTAATTATTGTGGAAGATAATTAATTATTTTGGAGAAAGATAAATAATAATTAATTATTTTGAGAAATAATTAATTATTCTGCAGAAAGATAAATATTGTTTATGGAGTGAAGTTGTTATGGTTGGGTTAAGATAATTCATGTTGGAAGTTATAAGTGATTTATTGGAAAAGATTTGATTGATTAAAAGAATTGAGGATTTAAGTTAATTTGAGATTTTGGAGGGAAAAGTTAGTTTTGGTGGAATTGTAATTAATTGAGTATATATATATGGATATATATATTTAATTAATAATATGGAAAAGTGAAGTTAATTATATGATGGAATATAATTATATTTGTTTGGAAAAGAAGATAATCCATAAGGAGAGAGATGGTTGATTTGATTGGACGAAAAAGATATATATTTATTTATAAGAGAGAATAATGGTTTAAATAAATATATATATTTATTGTAGATTTTGGTGAGAGAAAAATAATAATAATAAAGAAGTATTATTATTATTACTAATAGTTATAAATGCCTAAGATTAAGGCATTGATTTAGGAAAGATAATGGGAATAAAGATATATGTATATTTTTTTGGTATTATACATATATATATATATATCCTAAAAGGAAAAGGAAAAGGAAATAATAACAATAATTATTATTATTGTTATTATGTGAGTCTATAAATAGCATTAGAATGCTTAAGATGGAAATAAAGGAAAAAGAAAAAGGTTCTTTATCTTCTTCTCTAAGATAACCCTCTGTTGTCGCCGCCTCAGTTAAAGTTAAGATTGGTCTCTTTGGAAGCTTGAGGATTTAAAGTGATGAATTTTTCATCAAGGATAAGAGGATTTTCCAACCTCCATCTGAGTAACCTTGGTAAGCTAATGAAATTAAATTAATATTTTATTAATTTAATTTTGGATCTATTTGAGGTTTCTTTAAAGGTTCAATTGGCTAAACTTTTTTAAGATCTAAATCTTGGATTTTTCCCAATCAAGGTTGAATTGGTTTCAACCCAATTTTTAGAAAGTTAATTAATTTGGGAGAATTTTTTGGTGTTAGTCAATTGCCAATTTCATTAATTAAGATACTAAGTGTTCCTTTTATGATTAGGATCAAGTTAATTGGAGAATTTTACTGTCAACTAAGGAGTACCTTTGTTTGGCTAAAATCTCCAGGTAAGAGATTCTCCTACTAGACCTTCGAACTGAATTCAAGAGACCGCATGTAATTATGATTATGCATTGATGGTAGCTAAAATGCATAATTTGATGATAATGATTATACCGAGATTATGATGATAGTTGATGTTGATGATGATGACTGAGATTATTATGTTGATGATTGATGATGGCTGATGTTATGTTAATGACCGGTAGTATGTTGTTGATGACTGTTGATGATTGTTAATGCATGATATATTAATCACATGATTAAGGACGTTAAGATTAATACTCATGCCATGTTATGATGTTATGTTATGCTACATGCTATGGATAGGGTGTTCTGTTAACTTTGTCTATTAGAGTCGTACCTGCATGGGTGTCCTTCGGGATCACCACCTATTTAGGACTGTGTGGTTCGACGGGACGCCAGTCTAGCATGGATATAGATATGATTCGAGTGATTCGACGGGGTCCTCGCATCCCGATTGTCTTAGTGTTACCCCCGGGTTCACTACAGACCAGCATGTCCTAGGTGCTCCCTCGGGACACCGAAGACCAGATTTTCGTTCCTACGGGAGCGCATGTTGCACGTGTTCGGGAACGTGCCAGAGATTGGGTACCATTTTTCAGGACTCTAATGGGAAGTTAACAGACACCTAGCGGGACTAGTAGTAGGTCCCTTACTGAGTATATGTTTATACTCACTCTTTCTATGTTTAACATTTCAGGCGAAGGTAAAGGTAGAGGAAAGTTGGCGAGCGACAGAGAAGGATCCGTGACATGCCATATGGGGACTCAGTTTTGCTTCCGCGTCTATGTTTCAATGTTTTAATATTCCATTTTTAATGAAAATTTATTCTTCCCTCGTTTCAAAAAAAGTGTCTCTTGTCATCGTTCCGTTTTAGTAACGACCTCAGCTTAGTATAAAGAGTTGGGTCGTTACAGTTGGTATCAGAGCGTCAGCTTTTAGGTTCTGTAGACTAACTTACGATGTGAGTCTTTGATTTTTGTCCCTATGGCTATTACGGTCCTTCGTCACTCGCCAGGTATGTATTTTATGATACATGATTATGAATATGCATGTGACCTTGCCTGTATTAAACTAGAACTGCATGAATGTTATGATTTAAATGGTGATGGCTTTGGTGGTAAAGTTTTAAGAAAAATGTTGCCACGTAGAGGTGCTCAAAGGGGTGATTAAGTAGGCAAAAGAGTTGGACGTGTTCAGCGTGATGAACTGCTTTGTGACTGGATATCTAAGACATTAGTTATGTTGGTGGTTTTAAAGGAAACTAAAGGCATGGTTAAGTTCAAGTATATCAAACACATTTGACGGTGTTTAGAATTGAGTTGCTGGAGAAGGAACAAAGTAAACTTTAGTGCATAGTTATTTTGGTGAGATTTCAAGAAACTGTTTTTGAGTTTACCATGAAGGATAAGTTACATCTAGTTTAAAGTACAAGTGATGAAATAACGAATTTCTTTAGAATAACTAGTTAAGTTGATGTCATTAAAGAAAGCAATAGTCGGACATGAGTTTGAACTTTATCAAACAAGAAAAGAGAAATTAGTGACTTCTAAAGATTGCTAAATGGTGGAGAATACCTTTTTGGTCGAAGTTTGAAGTTGGAAAATAGAACGTAGTTTTTGAAGGTTTATGAATTAAGTTTTACTTGAATAAGTGTAAAGAGAAGAAAAGTATTTGAGAAAAGTAATATTTTGTCAAGAGAAGCGAAGCTTTGCGCAACATGAGAGTTGCACTTAGGAAAAAGTTTATGGCAGAGTTACCAAGTTGAGAAGGCTACTTAGGAACAAGAGTATGACAAGAGAGCTCGATACTCGAAATTGTTCAAGGACTAAAACTTTCGAGGACGAAAGTTTCTTAGCGAGGGAAGATTGTAACACCCCATAAATTTAAGGAACTTATTATGGGTGTTACATTAAGTGGAATTAGAAGTTAAGGAATGTATTTGGTGTTTTATGTTAGATTAATTAAATATATATACATGGGTGTGTATATTTAATTAAAGATTTTGGAATTTGGTAGAATTTGTTATTAATTAAGACGTGAGAGCCAAGTATCCCAAGCTGTTCAAAGATTAGAACTTTCGAGGACGAAAGTTGTTAAAGGAGGGAAGATTGTAACGCCCCAAAAATTAAGATAATTTATTGGGCGTTATTTTGAATCCATTTAATGAGAATTATTTGATTTAGGTGGGAATTGAAATTAATTAAATATTTCTTGGATGAATATTTAATTAATTAGAGGTTTTAGCATGTGGTGTTTGTTAAGTTTTTGATTAAATGGTAGGTTAAGAGGATTAAGTAAAGTTGTGGATTTTTAGTGTTGTTGAACTTGAATTTAATTAAATAATTATGGATGTTATTTAATTGTGGGTGGAAAGTTTGTTGGAGATTGAATAATTATATGTATATGTGGAAATATATATATAATTATTATGTTAAAGGAAAAGATAATTATATTTGTTGAAATATAATTATTTAAGGAAAAGATAGTTGTATTTTGGGGAAAGGATATTTATTAAAGGAGAAAAAGTAAAATAATTATATTTTGGGAAAATATAATTATTTGTAAAAGGATAATTACTTTGGAGAAAGATAAACAATAATTAATTATTGTGGAAGATAATTAATTATTTTGGAGAAAGATAAATAATAATTAATTATTGTGGAAGATAATTAATTATTTTGGAGAAAGATAAATAATAATTAATTATTTTGAGAAATAATTAATTATTCTGCAGAAAGATAAATATTGTTTATGGAGTGAAGTTGTTATGGTTGGGTTAAGATAATTCATGTTGGAAGTTATAAGTGATTTATTGGAAAAGATTTGATTGATTAAAAGAATTGAGGATTTAAGTTAATTTGAGATTTTGGAGGGAAAAGTTAGTTTTGGTGGAATTGTAATTAATTGAGTATATATATATGGATATATATATTTAATTAATAATATGGAAAAGTGAAGTTAATTATATGATGGAATATAATTATATTTGTTTGGAAAAGAAGATAATCCATAAGGAGAGAGATGGTTGATTTGATTGGACGAAAAAGATATATATTTATTTATAAGAGAGAATAATGGTTTAAATAAATATATATATTTATTGTAGATTTTGGTGAGAGAAAAATAATAATAATAAAGAAGTATTATTATTACTAATAGTTATAAATGCCTAAGATTAAGGCATTGATTTAGGAAAGATAATGGGAATAAAGATATATGTATATTTTTTTGGTATTATACATATATATATATATATCCTAAAAGGAAAAGGAAAAGGAAATAATAACAATAATTATTATTATTGTTATTATGTGAGTCTATAAATAGCATTAGAATGCTTAAGATGGAAATAAAGGAAAAAGAAAAAGGTTCTTTATCTTCTTCTCTAAGATAACCCTCTGTTGTCGCCGCCTCAGTTAAAGTTAAGATTGGTCTCTTTGGAAGCTTGAGGATTTAAAGTGATGAATTTTTCATCAAGGATAAGAGGATTTTCCAACCTCCATCTGAGTAACCTTGGTAAGCTAATGAAATTAAATTAATATTTTATTAATTTAATTTTGGATCTATTTGAGGTTTCTTTAAAGGTTCAATTGGCTAAACTTTTTTAAGATCTAAATCTTGGATTTTTCCCAATCAAGGTTGAATTGGTTTCAACCCAATTTTTAGAAAGTTAATTAATTTGGGAGAATTTTTTGGTGTTAGTCAATTGCCAATTTCATTAATTAAGATACTAAGTGTTCCTTTTATGATTAGGATCAAGTTAATTGGAGAATTTTACTGTCAACTAAGGAGTACCTTTGTTTGGCTAAAATCTCCAGGTAAGAGATTCTCCTACTAGACCTTCGAACTGAATTCAAGAGACCGCATGTAATTATGATTATGCATTGATGGTAGCTAAAATGCATAATTTGATGATAATGATTATACCGAGATTATGATGATAGTTGATGTTGATGATGATGACTGAGATTATTATGTTGATGATTGATGATGGCTGATGTTATGTTAATGACCGGTAGTATGTTGTTGATGACTGTTGATGATTGTTAATGCATGATATATTAATCACATGATTAAGGACGTTAAGATTAATACTCATGCCATGTTATGATGTTATGTTATGCTACATGCTATGGATAGGGTGTTCTGTTAACTTTGTCTATTAGAGTCGTACCTGCATGGGTGTCCTTCGGGATCACCACCTATTTAGGACTGTGTGGTTCGACGGGACGCCAGTCTAGCATGGATATAGATATGATTCGAGTGATTCGACGGGGTCCTCGCATCCCGATTGTCTTAGTGTTACCCCCGGGTTCACTACAGACCAGCATGTCCTAGGTGCTCCCTCGGGACACCGAAGACCAGATTTTCGTTCCTACGGGAGCGCATGTTGCACGTGTTCGGGAACGTGCCAGAGATTGGGTACCATTTTTCAGGACTCTAATGGGAAGTTAACAGACACCTAGCGGGACTAGTAGTAGGTCCCTTACTGAGTATATGTTTATACTCACTCTTTCTATGTTTAACATTTCAGGCGAAGGTAAAGGTAGAGGAAAGTTGGCGAGCGACAGAGAAGGATCCGTGACATGCCATATGGGGACTCAGTTTTGCTTCCGCGTCTATGTTTCAATGTTTTAATATTCCATTTTTAATGAAAATTTATTCTTCCCTCGTTTCAAAAAAAGTGTCTCTTGTCATTGTTCCGTTTTAGTAACGACCTCAGCTTAGTATAAAGAGTTGGGTCGTTACAATCTATGCAACCTATCTCTAGTGCCCAACCTATCTTTAATGGCCAACCACACACGAAAGGAATGTTTGGGAACATTCCCCCACCCCACAATTTACCCGACCACTATGAGGATGAATAGTATCCTATGTCACTTGCTATCGAGAAACCACCCTAACAACCAGAAACCCATACCCATCTATCCCTAACACTAAGACACGAACAAACAGCCTGAACCCTATCCCATAAATCAATTAACTCCATATACACTCACAACCACCTCTACTTCCTATCTGGCCCAATAAACTTAGAAAGTCTAACCTCCCCCTCCGACTCGCCACATCATAAAACAACCTCTCTCCACCAACTCAGAATGGGATCCCTCTGCAACCACGAATCAAGCCACACTCTACATCTCCTGCCATCTCCTACCTCCATCCGAACATGTTCTTTTAAACTATCCCGCTTACGCAAGATAGCTCGAAGACACCAAGATCGACCTACCCCACTATCAACTGCCCACAACAACCTTCCCTTAAGAATGTAAACCTCTACCCATGCCACCTAAAGAGAACCCAAACTCGCCAGCAGCAACCAAAGAATCTTCAAAGTACTCGCAATATATCAAGAAGGCCCATCACGGATAGCAAGCCTACCCTCCTCAAAAGAAAGACACACTTCCACCTACGCCACCTTAACGCCCCCTCTACCATTCGCCTTACCCTTCCAAAGTGTAACGACCCAACTCTTTATACTATGCTGAGGTCATTATTCAAAAGAAACAATAACAATAGACACTTTCTTGAAAAGAGGAAAACTAAATTTTCATTAAAAACAGAATACTGAAACACTAATACAAAGACGCGGAAGCAAAACTAAGTCCCCATATGGCATGCCACAAATCCTTCTTTGTCGCTCGCCAGCTTTCCTCTATGTTTACCTTTATCTGAAATATTAAACATAGAAAGAGTGAGTATAAACATATACTCAGTAAGGGACCTACTATTAGTCCCGCTAGGTGTCTGCTAACTTCCTATTATAGTCCTGAAGAGTGGTACCCCTAAACTGGCACGTTCCCGAACACATGCATTCTTTGATCCTATAGGAACATATTTGGTCTTCGGTGAACCCAAAGGAGCACTTAGGACAAACTGGTCTTTAGTGTACACGAAGGAAACACTAAGACAATCGGACTGCGAGTGATCTCGTCGAATCACTCGAATGATGTCTATGTCAATATCAATGCCAGACTGGTGGTCTCGTCGGGCTACGCAGTCCTAAAAAGGTGGTGATCCCGAAGGACACCCATGCGGGTATGACTCTAAGAGCTAAAGCTAACATACACCATATCCATTGCATTGTAACATGGACCTTACTAGTCCATGCGAACCAGTTAGGTCCATGTGAACCAGTTACCTTGCACTGAAGGCTTAACTAAGTCAACATCATGAATGACCACATCGAAATCCTCCATATCACTCTAAATAGGAGACCCCTAAAGCTTTAGAATGCAATCTAATAGCATTAAAATCTCCCATGACGACCTTCGGGCTCGACCAACCAAAAGTAATATCAAATAACTGACGCCATCGCAAACATCTCTCAATATTACTATTAGAGGCATAAACACAGAACACCTCCACACATACACCAGAAAATAGATCTGTTAAAGTACTAGTAATAAACTGCTCATCCACCATATGAGGAGAAAAAGAGAAGCAACTCCTCTTCCACATTACCTAAATACGACCAAGACCACTATTACTATAACTACAAGAGTAACCCTATGAATTACCGAACCTACTAGATACAGATCAAAAATTACTTTCGCGAACTCTAATCTCTAAGAGGCAACAAAACCCCATAAAGGACGACCCTAGAAAATCAAACATTGTCTTACACTTCACCTGGCCATTTAGACCCCGCACGTTCCAAGTATACCAACTAATCATGAGAATTATGAAACACATGTACTCCCTCAAGCCCATCCTCTAAACTCAAACCACTCAGAGCAACAACCTTATCATCCACCTGTAAAGGCAGTGGTGATTCATTCACTACAGTTAATGTCCATTTGTCATCCTCATGGACCTCTAAGAGACTACTGAAATAGTTGGTCATAGTCACCTCCAAATTTTTACCACGATCTTTAATAGAGACCAACTCCCTCTTCTTATGGGTGACAAGAGTAAACTCATCTTGTTTATCCACCTTCTTCTTCATCTGACAACTAGGCCTATGCGGAGAACTCCTTATTTCACCTTCCTCCAACTGTTTAAATGACTCTTATACCACATCCTCACATGCCACAGTAACTAGATTATCCCTTTTGCTACGAATAACCTTGCTCACATCCTCCTCCTTTTGTACCTTACTCTCTACATTTCTAAGACACTTTCCACTAGTGTTTCGAAAAGCATGAAATAAATTACCTTTGTGTGGTTTCTACTCATAGTTTACCGTAACAATAAAGTCAACTCCTATGAGATTTATAGTAATTTCAATGGGGATATGAGAATCCACATCTAATTCTACACATACACGAGTAAAAGATAGTCTCTGTCTATCCTTAGTGGCCAAATCTAAAGTTATGGGCTTACCCACAGCACTCGCAACAACAACCAACCTCGCTTCTGTCTACAACTCCATAGGGATTCTACCCAATTTAATCCAAACTGGAACTAAATTGAAATAGAGGATTTAGGAACAATACCTGGAGTCCATTTTTTAAGTAGCATAGGTTTGCCACCAAGATGCCACGGTTCGTGCGAAAGGATCCAATCCAAAGATTTTGGACATCTAAATTGAAAGCAAATGGAATCATTCTCAAGGATGGTAATTGTAGGCATTTCAATTTTCCTCAGATTTTCTCAACAATCCACAGATTTTAGACGTCTAAATTGATTGCATACGACAATTTTGCATCAATCAGTTGCCCTACTATTGAAATTTTCTACACCTTAACTCCTATGACAATAACCTCATCGGGAGGAACAACAACAATTTTATCTCTAACAGCTAAATGAGGAGAATAAGAAAGTGAATTACCAGTAGAAGGACCAAAGAGAGAGGCCCATGATGATTTTAAACCATTCGTAGCCGATTGCTTCAGCTCACTCACTTCCACATTTTCCACTGAACCAAAGGAAATGTTATTTCCATCCTTCTGACCTCCAAGACACGGGCCCTTATTCATTTAAAGTTTTGAATTGGACATGCCACCAACATTCTGCCCATAAATAACCTTTAGCCCATAACATTGAGGTTCAACATCACATGGCCCATCACTTTGGAGCCCAATAGCACACCCATCACTCAAACTAGTAGCAGTCGGCCCATCAACAACAAAATTTAACGGTCCACTAAGAGAATCACGAGTTTGTAAAGAAGGCCCATAGGTACGGTTCATCTGACTCGATTCTCCTACTAAACTGCTCAACCCAGACTGATTCATCATTGATACAACTTTTAGGTCATCGCTCGTCGCTGCTACCCTTTTTTCTTTGACAACCACATCATGCACACCGTTTGAGTCCTGTCAAAGCTCTTTGTTTCACAGTCGAAGCTTCACCTGAGGCAACCATCTTCGAGTCGCACCAGTCACTACATTGAAATTGTGGGATCTGCAACTCCTCCACTCATTACGAACATGAAGCACCAATTTATAAAATCAAGCACCAAAGATTCTGAGAAGTCGCTGGAAGGGATTTATAAAATCATATCTCAAATTCACTCCTCCACTCACTACGGACAAGCAGCACCAATTGGCACTTGAAGACAAACTTTAGCCGAAAATGCAACCCAACAAACTTCCCCCTCGTCTCACTGGAAAATAACGCAAATAAATCATCCAGCGTGATAAAATTGACGGGAAGGCACGGCTCTTGTAATACAAACAAAATACAAACGAAAAATCAATCAGAAAGCACACCTGAGAAGTCACCGTCGCGCGATTGGATAACCTACTGAGAGAAAAAATTTGAGAGAAGCGCATGAGTGCATGCACTCGTTTTTTTAATGCTTTTTTCATCTTTCTTCTCCTCTTTCTGTGCAATTTTTTTTCCATCGTCTTTCTTCTCTTCTTCTTCTTATTCTTTTTTCCAAACTGTTATTTGATTCAAGATTGTGTATCAAATATAAAAGATCTATTTTTTTTAATTTTTTTCTAAATTGTTAATTGGTTGTTTAAGATCATGTAGAAATATAAAACATCTTGAAAAAAAGTCGTTTAGATTTGGGTTGCCGAATCTAAACAATTGTATACAGAAAATTAGTCAAATATAAACGATCATGTACCAAAAGAATCTTAAAAAAATCGATAGCCAAATCTAAACGATCATATACAAAAAAAAATAAAAATAAACGATCGTGTAGCCAAATCTAAACGATTTTACGATCGTGTACAAAAAATCGTTTAGATTTGCTACCAAGATCTAAACGATCAAATCTAAATGATTGCGTACCAAATCTAAACGATCGTGTAACCAAATTAAACGACTGTGCACAAAGATTTTTGGAAAAAAAATCGTTTAGATTTGACTACCCAAATTTAAACGATCAAATATAAACGATTGTGTACTACAATAGCCAAATCTAAACGATCGTGTATGAAATATATTACGTGCGTTGTTGACAGCATGGTTGACGGAACATTTTTTGTATTTTTCATTATAAGCCTGTGGGCTTTTTTCGTTTTCGAAATTGTTATATACAGTGTAAATATTTTACTACTTTGTTTATTTCTTAGAAGACTCCTAAATTTATTTATTTATTTATTTTTACATTTTAAAACTTTTATTTTCACATCTCTAAACTTTGGTACTATTTTGTAATTATTCTTCTATTTTCTTTTTAAATATAGGTTTTCATATCGATATTTTCATAGACATTTTCAATATCTGTGAAATGATAACTAAAAATGGTTAATTGCAATCTAACTAAGCCACCATGAAAGTTTTATGAATAATTATAACAATGGTCTTTCAACTAGAATTGCTTAAATTGCTATATGATATTACACAATGAACCTTTCTTTCTAATATATTTCATAAAAGTCCTAAATGGGCTAACACTTTTTGCAAAAGAATGGGTCAATTTACCTAATTACCCAAATTTCATTAATCTTGAACAATATTTTCCTTAATTATCTACAATCATATTTATTAATGTAATATTTATTACCTTTTGAATGATTTAAATATGGTATAAATTATTATCTTATATGGTAATAATATTTTTAATTATCCAATAAAATAAATATTTTCAATTTCATGCCCAACCAAAAGTTATTTTCTCTCGATCATCAATTCCGGCGCAGACATTCTTCTTCGATTTCTATTACAAAAAAAAAATTGTTCTTTCTTCTTCCTTTCTGATTTGTTTCTTGTGATACGGTTAGTCTTTTTTTTTCCCCATATATTATTTATTCTTCCGTTTTGTAGCATATATTTTTTCCTTAAAAAAATTGTTATTTCTTCTTTCGTCTCGTAGCATATATTTTTTTTTCTTAAAAAATTTATTCTTTCTTCTTTCATTTCGTAGCATATATTCTAGTAATGTTCCTTCTATTTTGATTTTTTACACATATACTATTGAATAATACATTTATGTTTTGTGATTTGTTACATATATACTATTGCATATATTCAACAATACATACACAAATTTTTCTCATGTTCTGTAATTTTTTCTTAATTTACACGCATATATTCAATAATTATGGCATGTTCCGATCATCTTATTCATATTTTTGTTCAGTAAATTTTTTATGAACAATATATCCAATTATATATCACTATTTAATCTACTTCTATTATGTGATTTATCAGATATATACATCTTATTCATATTTATTTTTTGTTACATATATACTACTGCATATATTCAATAATACATAAATTGTAGTTGAATTTCATTATATATCAGTACATATACAGATGATGTTATCAGTAGATGCATCTGTATATATACAATAACAGATATTTAGTGACACATATAGTTCAGTTATTTTTCCTTCATGTTTCGTATCGTTTTCTTTATTTTTTTTCTCGATTCGACTAGTATTTTCTTTAATTTTCTACATAAATACTACTGCATAATACGTTTATGTTCTATGATTTGTTACAATTATACTACTGCATATATTTAATAATACATAAATTGAAGTTGTCATCCTCACACCGAATGTAAAACGTTTAGTTGGTCGACCAAAGAATATTAAAATTTCTTCTAAAATGGAGTTCAAGAGACGCATTAAATGTGGCCGTTGTAGACGTGTTGGTCATAACCGAAAGAGATGCAAGTTTTTCTTATTGAATTAGTTTTTCCTTCTTGCTATTAGAATTTTAGTATGTCGTAGAATTTTATTTGAAATATTCATATTCCAATTTTAGTTCAATTATTTTATTTTCATATTTTTTCATAAATTTCCAGTGTACTAATCAAAGTTTCTCAATTTATTATATTTAATATACTATCCTTCATAAATAATCACTATTGTTTCAAACATAGCTTATTATTTTTTACATATAATATGAATATTTGAAATAAAATACATATACCAATTTAACAAATTGAAAACGCAACCTTTCATTCATAAAATATACATTGTATTATTTCATATATACTATTCATAAATCAATTTAACATATACTCCCCACTCAACCACTTTTTCGTTGACTGGGATGAATACGTTACATTGGATTTAATATCATATATATATATAATAATATTATGCATATGATGGATATTATACATTAGAATTGGATATATATTAAAATGGAAAATGTGATCTAGTGTTTGTGTTAAGTATATTTGCAATAATATTCGTATATAATAGTGCAATGCAAATTTTCAACTATAAAGCTAAAGAAAATAATGTAAAGATCATTGGTAGATATGTAATATTCAGGAAATTAGAGGATAATTAAAGAATTGAATTTGAAAGTATAACGGAAAATTATCGTATATATGTAATAATATTATGTATATAACGGATATTAAACATTAGAATCGAAAGTAAAAAACACAATAAATAACAAATCCTTATTAACACATTCTATAGGACCTAGGTAAAGATATATATCAATATTGTTCTTATCAATAAAACTGTCTAACTTGGATATAAGGCTAGTGTACAATTCTTTATAGCACACATGTTCATTAACTGTTATTTTGGACATACTAAAACTAACGTAATTATTCGATTCATTGAAAAAATCATTGAAGTAGATTGCAATTTGGCCATCCTTCCAACAAATATTAGAAATATATGTCACTAATAACTTATGTTGTAATTAAGGAGAGATATATATATAATAAATCACATAACAAACATATGATATTCTTTGGTTAATGGATGTCAATATATATGTATTATGGTAAATAAGAAGAGGCATATATATAATAAATCACAGAACACACATATCATATTTATTGGTTACTCTGTGTCAATTTATTTGTATTATTGTATATATGAAGAGGTATATATACACTAAATCGCAGAACAAACATGCATATCATATTCTTTGGCGACTGTATGTAAAAATATATGCATTATTATATATATGAAGTGGTATATATCTAAAACAAATATTTCATAATATAAGGTTAAACGTTCTAGGAAAACTACGATGTAATGGAGTACCGAAAAATATGAATAATAGAGGAAGACAACTAACTAGAAGTATGAGGAGAATGAAAGGACAAAATAAATTGAGAATCAGTGAAGAACGAAATTGGAAACGATGATGGATGAAATAGAAATCGGTGAAGAACGAAACCGGATGTACCGGAATGGGTGAAGAATGAAACTGGATGACCGTAGAAATTACTGGTGAGGAGATTGAAGAAGTTACCGACGGCGAATGAACAATTTAGATGATTTAAGGGCCCGATGAACAATTTAGATGAAATATTTAGTACCAGAATTAATCAAGATCTATTTTGAAAATTATTTTTGTATTAAAAGATATATTATTTGATGATAAATGAAAATAAATTATATAAGGTAACGTTTTTTTCTTAATAATTAACATTTTACATTAATTAATATAATAATTAAGGAAGTTATAAATTAGATAATAACGATTAATATAATGTAAATAAGAAAACATATACTATTTAATATCGAAATACCTATATAATTAATTTTAATGATAAGACTAAAATTATTCTAAAATATAGGAAATCTTAATAAGAAAAAAAATTATTTTAGAATATTTATGAAATATCATAGTGAAACTAGGTCTTTTCTTCGAATCTTTCTATAACGATTTCTATTAATATCCTTAAAGTTTGCTCAAGTTTTCATTAACATCATATTTTGAACCTTGCTTAAATCTCTCTTCAACAAATGTCTTGTTAGTATTTTTTGAACTGAAACTAAAATACAATATTAAAAAGAAAAACTAAATTAGACCAAAATCGAATATATTTTTTTCTTTTATTAATGTTTTCTTTTTGAATTGATAGCAAAGATATTAAAGTATTCTTCCATAGGCACCCAATCCCGTCTTATCCATAAACGTGAAATTTTAGTATATAATTATCATAGATTCTCTCTTACCAAAAACCATATCCATTATTGCCATAACCATCAAAGTAATGAACAATGTATAAGTAATTGAATCATCCCATTTTTCTTAGTTCAAACAATTTTGACAAGATTGGAAATCAATTTCTATTGAATTAGGCTGAAATTGACAATTGTTTATTTGTTTTTTTTTTCGAAAATACTTCTAGTCTAAAACTCTTAAACTCTTTATCTTTGTCGTATAATTAAAAATTGTTATGTCTCAATAAATTTTAATTTTTTCAAAATTCTTAAATTATTATTTTATTGTCATGTGATAAATGAAGGATCGTAAGACTAAACAAAAATAATTCAATAACTAACTATAAACCTTAATTTGGATCCACAATTGCATACAAACTACACTTTAAAAGTAATTCTTAACATGAAAACAATATCAAGTAACATATCAAACCAAATGAATATAGCAGTATATCATCGCAACATGTATCTTCAAGAAAAAACAATAGACAATGGTCTATTCAAGAATATTCTAATTCTTTTTGTTTTGTTTACGAAAGGCACCAAAACCCCAACTGATAGATCCATTATTTGCCCAATTCTTTTGGTTTGACAATGAATGGCTATAGAATAAAAAAACATTACCTCCTTTTCATTTAGTAGCCCAGATTCTGTGGGAAACTCCCGACTTTATTTGCCTTCTATGGTAAGGGAAAGGCCAACAATAGTCCCTTCCTTTTCATAGCATCTCTATTATCAACAATAAGCCTTACCCTGAAACATCGAGATTAACTAAACTAAAACTGAACTTTCTTCCCAGTACACTTACTTGATGCGGTACGAACAAAGTTCTTCAGGTCCTCATTCGATTTTTTCTTTTTTTCTTTTTTTTTTTTTTTTTCTTGTGGATTTTCATTTTTTATGTTTTTAAACATGAAAAAGTAAAGGAGAGCTTGCTTACTGTAATCGACAAATGTAATTGAGTTAGACAAGAGGGAAAGAGGGAGAGAGAGGGAGCGTTTATTGAGAATAACTTCATATTCCCAAGAGTTGAGATTTGTTTAGCGAAATGGGAGAGTTGACTGAAACTGTGCATCATATATATAGTGTTGAATATAGTGATCTACACTACTAAGATGCATTAGATAGGCCTCAAAAATGTGCTTCAATGGTATATGATTCTCTTTACAAACCTTTATTGGATCCCCAACAAATTACTTCTCATGTCAACTGAAAAAAGATATTCTCTGATCGTAAAGGCTAAGCAAAGCATCTACCTGCAAGGTGTTCCAAAACAAGCCAATCAGAATGAATTTGTAGCTACTATTTCACCTCCTTATAAGTACAAACTCTCCTTACAAGTTGAATATATGAAGCAAAAACGCAACAGTAGAAAAATAAAGAAAAAACAACAAAAAACAAAAGCAAAACAAAAAACATGAAGATAGAGAGAGAGATAACTCACCCGATGCACCCACGACACAAACTGAGGCTCGAGTACACAGAGATCCCCTACAACTGTGATGGGTGCAAGGAAGCTGGTATTGGCTACAAATACAAGTGCCAACAATGTGGATTCAACTTGCACAAGGTTTGTGCCGTTGGTGCCCCCAGAATCACCCATCCTTTCTATGAAAAATGTGAATTTAAATTATACTATTATCCCCCTGGAAAAGGAAAGCGAGTATGTGATGCATGTAGAACTTATGTTCATGGATTTGTGTACCACTGCAATAGTTGTGACTTCGATCTCCATCCTTGTTGTGCAAACCTCCCACAAGTCCTTGATGATGGTAAACACAATCTTTACCTGTGTAACAAGCTCTCAAGCTTGTGTCATAGCTGTGGAGGGAAGGGACTCGGTTGGTCGTACAGGTCGCAGTGCAAAACCTATAACCTTCATCTGTCATGTGTGAAAGAGATGCTGGTGGAAAGCTGGCAAGCCATATATTTCAATGTGGATAAGAATAAGGTTAGGCAAATGCATACTTCTATCCCAAGCCTCAAGGGATCCCTGCAAAACCGTCCTGGGGCAAGAGGAACAGTCAAGAAGTATGGTCAGATGGCTGGTAGTGCAGCTCGTGCCATTATCTCTGCCATTCTGGGGGACCCTACAGCTGTTGTAGCAGCTGTAATAGGTGGCATCATATCAAAGTAAGATGAGGGAAGACACAAACAATCATGCTAATGTTGAATATCATGTATTCTTGATTTTATTTGTAAATTACTAATAATGTTTGTAGGTTAGGGGTCTTCAGGTTAAAATAATTGTTCTATGAGTGAATATGTTTGTTCATGCATTAGTCTCAGAGTAAATAATGTCGTTTGTAGTGTGTGTATGCAGATAAAAAGTACTCTAAAAAATGTCTTAACGTCAGTATGAAAAAGGAAAGTGCAGTCTCAAGTAAACAAAATTCTGTTCACAATTCTAAGGTCCGTGCAGAAGAATGGGAACTACTTTCAAGCATATTTTTCCAATTCTATTTCTGCCAAGGAGAATATAATTGAGAATGGTGGTCTTGAATACTGAAAACTAAACTTCATTTTGGTCAAATATAAATATTGTCTTGTCCGTAGGGAACATTTAAACTCCATGAACTTGGTATCATATCTCAGCAGAAACATATTTACTGGAGTAAATACAGTTCGAACAATCAACAATTTAAAGGCATATGTACAGAACGGACAGAACTGATAGCTGAGAGATCTATTTGCCCTTTTTGTAAAATCTCTATCCACCTCAAAGAAGAGATAATTATCACATTTGTTAACTATGCATTAACTATTTATGTCACAGAACCCACCATAATAGATTTTGTACTCAACAATAACTTGACCAACAGACTACATAAATGCTTGAAATGAATATGATAAAAACGCAACCAATATAACAAGTCCCAAGTTCAAACTGAACTATTTGAGCAAAAGACAGAACTTCAAAAATTATTGCTCACACCAAGTTAAATGAGGCCAAAAAAGATCTCAACTTGCAACCATTATAGTAAATACAAGGGGAAAATGCAATAAATAAGTATGGGCAGAAAGACAATTATATACAGCTCAATTTGAAAGAAATTAAGTGTCAAACTAACTACTGGATTTTCTTAACTTCATAATTCAGAAAACATGTGGTAGCACATACGGTGGACAATTTTATTGAAAGCAATAAACATGAAACCAAGTTTACGAGTAAATCCGAGAACCGAGAGAAAAACCACGACGTTTTTAATTGTATTATTTTATGATAATCATACAATAGGTACAAGACGGGAATAAATAAAAAAGTAGAAAGAGATAAAAAAAAAGTAAAGAATATTTAGGGTAAATCTCCCTAATGGGCTAAGCCCACTAATTCTAACACATCCCCTCAAGTTGGGACGTAAATATCAATGAGGCCCAATTTGCTAACACAAAAATCGAAGTTTGGTCTGAGAAGTCCGTTGGTGAGGACATCATCAACTTGTTAGCTCAAAGGGATGTAGGGAATGCATATGCTCCCACTGTTAAGTCTTTTTTTAATGAAATGCTGATCAATCTCAACATATTTAATTTTATCATGCTAAACTGGGTTGTTAGCAATGCTATCAAAACTGCAATCTTCCTTATCTTGAAAACTTTTGTAAATAAAGTATGATCAGAATGTCCCTAATTGTACCCTTGGGACTTGACAAAGGTAGTGAATTTGTCAAACCATGCTCTGGGTAACTGTTTCAGACCATATAAGGATTTATGGGGTTTACAAACCTGCTGATCAACTGGGCTTCAAAGCTAAGTGGTGGGGGGGGGGGGGGGGGGGGGGAGGGGCTTATGTAGACCTTCTCTACTAGATCTCCATTCAAAAAAAGCATTTTTAACATCCAACTGATATGGAGGCCAGTCTTTGTTTACAGCAACATAAAGAAGGACTTTGACAGTATTCAACTTAGCAACAACAGAGAAAGTTTTTGACCAACCAACACCATAGGTCTGAGTAAACTCTTTTGCAACTAACCTTGTCTTGTGTCTGTCAAGTGTTCTATCTGATTTGTATTTAAGAGTGAACACCCATTTGCATCCCACAGGCTTCTGTCCCTTGGGTAGAACACAAATCTCCCGAGTGTTATACTTTTCAAGATCTTTCATCTCTTCCATGACATCATTCTTCCATTTAGGACACTCTAAAGCAATGTGAATACTTTTCGATATTGTGGTAGAGTCAAGGTTGGCAGTAAAGGCTCTGAACTATGGTGAGAGATTCTGTATGACACATAATTAGATATGGAGTGCTTTGTACAGGACCTAGTACCTTTTCTTAGTGCAATAGGAAGATCAAGAGAAGGATTATACTTGTCAATTTTTCTAATATGACCTTGTTCATCTTCATTGTTACTGGTTTCTGTTCTGACTTCAGTCTCATCACCACTGTCATTTTCTTCCATATTTTCAAGAACAGCAACATCAGACTTGTCATGGTCACTCATTGTATTATTAGTACAAGGTTCAGTAGGGTTTTCCATACCTTGATCTTGAGGAGGTTCAGAGTCTTGGACTAGAGCTGGTGGCTGACTAGTAAGTGACTCGACTTCCTTTGTGAGACTTCTTTTATAATACGTTTTCTAAGGAACTTGGTTTGTGGGTAGGATTATAGGATGAGGATTAATGTCAGACACGGTACTAGGAATACGTTTGATAATTCAAAGGTGATATTAGACTCTTCACTCATACTCTCCCTCTGAAGATGGCTAACGGGAAAATAGGATCGGTTCTCACAGAAAGTAACATCCATAGTGACAAAGTATTTCCTGGATGGCGGGTGAAAACATTTATAATTGTGTTGGTGAAGGGGACACCCAACAAAGACACAAGCTTGAGCCCGAGAGCTAAATTTGGTCTGATTAGGGCCAAAACTGTGGACATAAGTGGTACACTCAAATACACGAAGAGGAACCTCAAAAACAAGATGAGTAGAGGGGTAGAACTGCTTAAGACATTCTAAAGGAGTATGAAGGTGGAGGACATGAGAAGACATTCTATTAATTAAATGAGTTTCTGTAAGAATAGCATCTCCTCACAGGTATGAAGGAAGGGAAGTGGAAAGCATAAGGGAACAGGCTACGTCTAAAAAGTGACTGTTTTTTGCAGCCACTCCATTTTATTGAGGATTGTAGGCACATAAGTTTTGGTGAACAATCCTCTTGGAGGCTAGAAATTCACTAAGGTTATGGTTTGGAATTCCTGACCATTATCACTCCGAAGAATAACAATTTTTTTTTACGGAATTGTGTTTCAATGGTGTGATAGAGGTTTTGGAAAATAGAAGAAACTTCAAATTTATTGGTGATAAGGTAAACCCAGGTAAGACAGGTATGATCATTAATGAAAGTTACAAACCACTGTTTCCAAGATGAGGTGGTGACCTTGGAAGGACCCCAAACGTCACTATGGATAAGGGTAAATAGTTATGTGGGTTTATATGGTTGTGAAGAAAAAAAAACTCGATGTTGTTTTGCATGAATGTACACATCACAAGATAACAAGGAGACATCTATTTTAGGAAAGAGATGGGGAAATAAATATTTCATATAAGTAAAGTTTGGGTGACTTAACCAAAAATGCCACAATATAAAATGTGCTAAAATAGAAAGACTATAAACTAGTCCTAAAGATACTACTATCGGAGGTATCATCATCAAGGATGTAAAGTCACTACTATGTCGGGCAGTGCCAATCGTCCTTCTCGAACTTAAGTCTTGAAAGCAAACAGATTCAGGTAAGAAAGTAGCTTTATAGTGCAACTCATGGGTGATCTTACTAATAGATAACAAATTGTAAGAAAGCTTAGGCACATACAAAACATTTTGGAGAGAGAAACCGTCAAAGAGAAACCGTTAAAGAGCCATCGGCTATCCGGATTTTCTCATTACTGATACAGGGGGTATAAGAGAAATTGCTAAAAAAAACCTGTCAAGTGACCTGTGGCACCCGAGTCCAAAATCCAAGGATTCTTTCCATCAATACTAATAAGGCCAAGGGACTGAGACATACCTAACCAAGCAATGGCGCTTAGAGTAGGAGAGTTGGTCTGGCTAGCAGTAGAGCCTGAGAGGTGCTGGCAGTCTCCCTAACATCGTTACACCCTGAGTTCTGTTGCTTGTTGGAGGAACGTTTGTTACCTCTTGGGACCAACCGTGAAGTTTCCAATGTCGATCCTTGGTATACCATTGTTTCTTGCAGTGCTCACAAACGAGAATTGGTTTCCCATTATTCTTTTCATTATCATGTGTCAAGGATCGAGCACTAAAGGCAGCAGAGTTAGTTATATAATTTGAAGGCACTTTAGGAAGCGAAATTACTGGGTTCTTGGAATACATCAGTAGATCAATCGATTTAGAATATGTCGAGGATGTACCAACTTCAAAAATAGCTCTTCTATAGGTTTGGTTAATCCCGAGACCATAAACATATGGTTGTCCATAACTGAAGGGTTCCGATGACTCGCCCGCTTCAATCCCCAATTTGTTATGGAGTTGGTCAACCTCGTTCCTATAGAAGAAAAGTTGTTGTAAAGGGTCGACGAACGGATTTGCATTGCTGTATAGATTTGATAATTTTGCAGGTTGTTGTCTGGCGTCAAAGGGCGACACATGCGACGACAGATGACAGGAATGGTGAGATGGTTGGATAGGCGATAACACGTAGAATCGAATGGGATGGGTGGTCAGATTAACGGAAAACAACGCGTGAGGTTCTTTCTAGCCAAAAGGTTGCACGGATGGTAGTGAAGGTTGACCCATTGGATAGATCGGCAGCGTCTGAATCCTTTGGAGTAGTTTTTCCATGGTGAGCTTCTATTTTGGTCTGGATTTTTCCTAAACTTCTTTCGAGGGTTTCGTTGTTACTTCTCTTTGATACCATATTGAAAGCAATAAACACAAAACCAAGCTTATATGGAAACCCAAACACTGGGAGAAAACCACGATATTTTTAGTTTTATTATTTTCTGATAATCATATAATAGGTACAAGAGGGGAATAAATAGAAAAGTACAAGGAGATAAAAAAGGAAAAATATTGAGGGTAAATCTCCTTAATGGGCTAAACCCACTAATTCTAACACTCATTATACAATCAAACTAATATAGTGCAAATAAGCAAATTTGATTTAGGATAAGGGAGGAGCAGGGGGGAAAAATCCAGAGTGTGTGGTAGATGTTGGAATTTATGTCCTAAAATTCGTTGTTTGTAGTTTAAAACTATATTCTAGTCAATAAAGTGGTTCTTGAGGACTTATTAGTAGGGGTGAGCATTGAGCGGCCGGGGTCGATTTTCGACCAAATCGCTTCAAACCAACCAAAAGTTGGTACAGAAGTTGGAAAATCGGCTTTAGTTGCTAATTCCAACAAAATTGGTCGGTCCAACAGTCGGTCGGTCGGTCAGTTTGGTCGGTTTTTTTTCTTTCCTTTTTCTTCTTCTTCCTTTTTTCCTTTCTATGTTTCTTGCTTTCTTTGATAGACGATTTTAAAAAATAAGAATGACATTATTATGTTTTATTTCTCTTTTAATTTCAATTGAAAAGTCTAGTCTACGATATATATTTTATATTGTTTTAGAACCATATATTTATGTAAAAAATAAAATCTAGTTCTATTAATTTCAATACTTAGTTCATAATTATTACAAGTTACACAAATCAATAAAATAAACAACATAAGAATAAAAATATAAACATACTACCAAAATGAAATAAAAAATACAATTAAAAGTTACAAATAGTTAAATACATCCAAGTTCAATTCACTTCACCACATTACCATTAAGAGTTACAAATAGTCAAATACAATCAAAGTATCAAACATAAACAAACACTATGATAGTCTAGTCGATAGAAATATTACAAGTCTTGAATTAGAATTAGTTAGTAATCGCCTAGTCGATAATTGACAACTTATCAAAATATGGAAGGTCTTCAAGCTCTTTTCATTCTCCATAACCACTCGGAATCCTACATAATTAATCAATATCAAGAATTTATTAAATAATTTAAGATTTCACTAAAGTTACACAGTACAACTACAAAATATATCATGTAAAGATTTGAATATTACCTTCTTTAAATTTTGAAGCCTTTTCCAATTCATGTTGAATTTGAAGATCTATTAGATCTGAATTTAGCCAATTTTGAGACATATGAGAGCCTCCAATGTTTTAGGAGCCAATGAGCAGCGTGATGAGTCAACAACACGTCCTCCAGTACTAAAAGTCGACTCGGACGCTATATTAGAAACTGGAATAGCCAAAATATCTCTAGCCATATGACTAAGAACCTCAAATCGATCACCGTTCATCTTTCACCACTGTATTATGTCAAAATCACCTTTGGTCCTAACATTGGCTTGCAACAAATAGATATCAATCTTTGATGACCCTTGTTTGAAAGGTGTAGTAGCATCCTCTTCAAATTCCTCAACAATCCTGTCGTAGACAAAATATTCACCCATATTTTCATTTGAATCAAAATCAATATTAGCATCCAAGCCTAAAACAGTTTGTGTATAGTTGTACTAGTACTACTACATCCTTGTCTACTCCCAGTCCCACTTCGAGTAATATTATACTCATGAAAGAGACGTCTACAACATTGTTCCACTACATTTTCCATGGATTCAGTAACCTCAACACCAAAAATTTTTTTCAAACAAAAAGATACAAATGTTAATTTCTTTCAAGGATCCAACACAATAGCAACATACAACAAATTATTCTTTTCATTGTTCCTCCAATATTTCTTAAATTTTTCCTTCATGTTATTAGCCATTCCAACTAACAATGCATTTGAACTACCTGCATTCAAACATATACAATTCTGAACCACTGTAATCTAATGGAAAACCAAGTTCGAAGTAGTATTCAAAGAGCCCGAAATATTCAATGTCACATCATAAAATACTTTTAAAAATCATATTAACATCCTAGTATTTGTCCAATCTTCCTTATTCGGTGACATATTATGTCTATAAGAGGCATCTTCATCTTCTAATCTATCAAAAGCTTTTTCAAACTTAACAACAGCTTAAATCATCATATATGTGGAGTTCCATCTTGTGGAAACATCAAGACACACATAACTCTTACAAGCTATTTTTTCGAGTTCAATGCACTTTTTAAATTTCAAAAACGAGCAGGAGAAGATCTTATAAATCGCACGGCTTATCGAATCTTACTACTACAATCATTATATTCCTTAAATTTATATATATAAATATAATGATTTATGACTTATGAGTTTTATATGTGTGTGTTATTATAATATGTATAATAAATTTATGTGTATGAACTATGAACTATAGAGAGAATTGTTTCTAAAAGCTTTTTTATTGTTTTAGAATTTGGATAATTAATTCAACTCCTATGCTTAAGAAATTTTTTTGTTTTATCACTATGGTTATCAAATTTTTCTTTACAAAATTGCTAATTTTCTAAACATTAACACGTTTTTAAAACAGTTTTTCTAACATTTTGTCTTTGATTTTGTAAATATTTTAAAATCTAGACAACAAACCATAATTTCTTACCCATGAATTGGTTTTTGTGTATTTCAAAAAAAATAATTAAGCAATAAATAAATGAAATTCAAATGGTTACCAAAAATAGATTTGAATAAATTCGATCGGTAAATTCACTTTATCCCATTTCCAATTAGTTGTGAAACCTTCAAAGTTTAGTCCCGTACAAAATGAAATCAAATACTGAAAATAAATAATTTGCTCAAAAGTGCTTTTGTCATGGTCATACTCATGGTCACCAAACAGGGCGAAGGGCTGCGAACTAGCGTTATTTTGAGATCAATAAGCCAGAAAGTCATAGTCCATGAATAATAATTCAAAAAAAAAAAGAACGACTAACCGGTCATCGAATAGGGCGAACGGCTGTGGATGGACGACGGTTGTGGACGGGCGAACGGTTGCAGATGGTCACGGGCTTCAGGCTAAAGTTTACCGGATGGCAGGCAAATGGTCATCAAACGACAGGCTAAGGGTCATTGACGAGATCTGTGATTGTGAAATGCAAAATGGCATAGAGACGCAGGGGAGAATTGGGTCGGCAGATGTAAAGTCGAAAAAACCTAAACATATAATATATATATATATATTTTTTAAAAAAAAATACATGGGGCCGATTCGGTCGGTTTACAAGACCGACTAACCCCTCTCAGTTAACCCGACCACCGATCAGGCAATTTTTGCATTACTAGAACCGAACCCAACCGTTTAGTGTACTTTTTTCGACCGCCCGAACTTAGTTCATTCGATTTCGGTCGTAAGTTTCGATGTTTCGTCCCACCATGCTCACCCCTACTTATTAGTGAAAACATAATACTATAATCTTGAATCCAATAAACTAAGGTCTAGAGGCTATCTAGTGTAGACTTGAACTTTATGTAGAGACATAAAATTGGATCAGGTTTGAGTATATAGCCCAAACGGTCTATAGTAAATGAGTAAGGCTCCTTATTCCAGAATCGCTATGGATGCAGCCCGCTATGTAGTTAATACAAACGAAGTGATCCTTAATCATTCATGTAAAGACATGGAAGCAGAGGCATCCTATGTAAAGAGTTTACATAAGACTGGAACCATTAAATAGAAACTTTTAAGTTATAACACCGTTGACTATATAAACAGACTATTTCGATTATGATGACTTAGATAACTTGATCTTAATCCTGAGCTAACTATGAACTTCTGTTCAAATAGTATTATCCTCAGATTTACATAAGTGAGGGTAGCTCAATGGTGCTGGCCCAATAAGCCTCTCATTTCAGGGGTAAGATCGGGTGGATAGCTAGGGACATAAGGTGCAAGATGAAATTCACTCCTACCCGCTTTAGGTTTAGTAGATAGGTTGATCTCTTAAAGACTTAATCCAAGTCTTGAACAAAGGGCCCCACCCTCTCATTGACCCGAGAGGGATTCAGTTTATAGGTTAGATCTTAAACCAATTGTTCAATAGTAGATCAGTGGAACTTAAGGAACAAGATGTAGTCTCGGGGGTAAAACAGTATTTTGACCCAACCGAGATTACGAACAACCTGTGAAGGATTAACTTACTGATCATGGTTATATAAAATGGACAAAAATATATCTATAGTTAATTAACGAATGTTGATTAGCTCAGTCTAAAAGGTTTTAGTCTGTTAATCTCGGATCGTTGGAGTCCATGATCTATAGGTCCATTAGGTTCCCCTACTAGCTCATACGGAATTAATTTAGAACAATATGTTGGAATAATTCAAATTGTTCGAAGTAGGTAGAGTCGACAAATATATATGATATAGTCATCGTCGGTTATAGCTTTAAGCAAGAGCTTTATGCTTAAATGTGATTTAAGTATTTAAAATATGAATAGATATTCATATTTGGAAGCTTGGAATTAATGGAAATGGTTAAAATTGTAAAAAGTCAAAATGTTTACTTTTGACCTTGAAAAATCAAACTTTGACCGGCTTTATATTCAAATGTGATTTGAATTTTAGAAAAATAAATGCGAATTCATGCTTGAGAGATCGGAATTAGTCAAGACGGACAAAATGGTAAAACGTCAAAATGGTTTGACTTTGACTAGATGGTCAAATGACCATTTTGCTCCTTAACCAAAGTTAGTGGAAAAATTCAACATTTGTTGGATAATCCCACTAACTCTTAGTGGGCTATGTGGAAGCACATGGTGATGACACCAAGCCCACTAAGAGAAAATTGGAATGGTGAGTAATTCCATTAAAGGTTAGTGGAAAAATAGGTGTTAAAGCTTTGTGAAGAAATTACATGCAATTTTGCATATAATTTGCTTATAAATAGCTTATTTTTCAAATTGTAAAAGACTTTTGCTTTTTTGAATTTTAGAAATATGTTTTTTTTCATCTCATCCCTAAAAAATCTCAACCCTTCAAATTCTATCTTTTTCTCATATTTCCTTCATTGAACGGGTTCCACAACCCAATTTTGTATCCGAAGATTAGCGGATGAACTCTAGTGGAGGTTCAAGATCGTGTTTGTGAGGAGGTTTCAAAGTATCACGAAGCTACAAAGGTAAGATTTTCATTCATCCCTAATTTAATTTAATTAGGGTTCTTATAATGTATGTTAATTACTAAAATTAGTTTATGCTTTCCCTTTAGTAGAATGACAACCTAACATACCAAACTTCATTGAAAACTTCTTCTTATTACGATCCAATTATTTCACTTAAACTATACTTGATATTGTTTTGTTTCAAAATTTTGTGTCGTAATTCCAGCCTCTTCTTCAAACCATATTGAAAGAAGTCTGGATGACCAGAAACTTCTTCAATTCTACTCCCCATGACTTCTATCAAGAAATTAATTCATGGTTCTATAGAATGTTCAATGCTCTTCGTCAAAATAGGAGGATAACCGCCAACCAAAGTTATAATTTGCGCATCTAGAAATCCACAGTTCTTCAAGAAATCAAAATTGAGTCTCAAAACTTTGTTAGCATCCCTACATAAAACCTCAGAATAGCCAACTGCAATTGCTTGAAGACCTATATCCGTCAAACCTATAGATTTCAAAAACTCTAATGTGGGACGTAACATTTTGTCGAAATTATACCCCGTAAGATATGGATATTTTACCAAAACTTTGCCAATCAACCCTTGCTTATCAAGGCCAAAACTAGCACGAAAGTCCACAATCTCAGTAAGTTTCGGCACAATGTTGTAGCTAATAAGCCTAGGATTAAGCAAAATCATCTTCCCAAGCACCTTCTAAGGGATATCCAATGCTTGAAAGAAAGCCAAACGTGGGCAAAGCTTGTCCTCCATGATATGAAAAAGCATGTAAGGAAGTTGGGCAATGGCTGAAGCAACTTCATGGGACTTACTACCCAGAGTTGCAAGGCACTCGACCATGGGAACAAGTTATCAATTAAGACAAATAGCTTGAAAACCATATGACGGAGCTCTCTATTGAATTCCATTATTTTTCAAGTAATCCAAGTTTGGAGAAGTGATTTCTTCATGCGTACCATCAAGGTGTTTGCACTTTGTGAACATTTCGTGGATGCTTTTTTCCTCGAACCCTTTACTCCTGAAGAACCACAGGAACTGGTACCATGTTGGTGGGCCCTTATATTCATTTAAACCCTAATAGATACAGAAAAATAGTGGCATAAGGCATACTTGCAGAAGGAAATGATTGAATTTGACTTCATTTCTACGATTTCATAGAATATAATGGCCTGTGATGCCATAAAAGAAAAAAAACAAAGGGAAATTCCATAACCGTAAGGATTTTGGTGTTACCTTAGTAGTTTATAGTAGAGAAGAAGGTTGAATTCAATCTTTAGAAGATAGTGATATCAGTAGCAAGCATCGAAACCATTGGAGAAATTTTGAGAAGTAAATTTTACTTTAAAAGTAACACTAATTTTGTTTTCTCGATCAATCTCAACTGATTTTGACTTCTAGATTGTTCACAAATTGTAAAAAAAATCTTTCAACATTAATTTTTCGATCCATCCCAGTCATGATCAGCATCGACGTTGTGTGTTTTTTAATTTCAAAATAAAGGATTTTATTAATTACCAAAATACCTTTGGAAGTAGATATTCTCACCAAAGCCCTAAACCTTAAACACTTTGTTCATTTCCGTCGAGAACTAAACGAGTTTGCTTCTAAAATCGATGGAATTTCTCTTATTTTTACTCCACGAATTTTTAAGAAGTCATTATCGAACTTAATCTCTCAAGGTGAAGTACTTTGAATGGTTCCATAGTTTAGGGTTTAGTTTTTAGTTTATGTTTTTAGTTTTTAGTTTGAAATCTTGGGCAGATGGAAAACTTCATAATTGGTATTTTGATGTAGTTGGATGTGAACTAAAATTTAATTGAGGTGGTTTCAGTAAATGAATCTCAACAATTTCATCAATTTGGGCTCGTGCAAATGAGGAATCTTGATTGTGATCTATTAAATTGCCTCAAGATTCGTTGAAGGAGTCTTGAGATCTAATGTGTTTCACACATGCATTTGTGGGGTAATCTTGGGGATGATTTCTAGGGACTTCTTGTTTGGGGGAAATTAAAATCTTAGGAACCAAATCATATATTCCAAATTTAGGCCCATATACAAGTGATTGCCCATGGATGAGGAGCTTGCATGCCTAGATCGGGTTCTTAATATCCCATCTAATGTAGGTTACAAGGATAACCCCGCTGTTCCTCTTCGAGAAGATGATGATCCCCCTTCCCGTCCTCATGGTCAGTATGAACTCCACTTTTCGCCCATCCTCACGCTCAACTGCTTGTTTCTTAGAATGTAGGTTCATGGGATTCGATGTTTATTCTATTTGATCTTAATCTTTACGTGGTGAGTCGTGGTTATTGCTTATAAGATGCTCACTATGTCTCTAGTCCTTGCGTAGTTACTAAATCCTCGTTACGTACAAGTTTTGCTATCATTTGCCCAAGTGTAAAAGAAACAATAGGTTTCTTGGTAAGTCTAGGGTCAAACACAGGGAATTAATATCAAATTTTAGCTATAAAGCTTGCTTCTTCATTTAGGCAGTATAAAATATCTATCTAAACAGTATAAAGTTAAATATCTAGATTAACTTAATATCTACACTAGAGACTCTGTAAAATGTTGTTAGAATGGTGGAAAGATAGGGATGAGTTGGAGATTGTAGGCGATCATTTAAATTGATAAGTGAAACTACCTCAATCACGTTTGAGATTTCCCTTATCCTAGGTGAACTCCCTCAGCAGTAATAATGAGAATAACCCCGATTAAACAATTAGTTAAACAACCCCAAGAAAGCTAAACAAATTTGGCTTGGAAAGCTTAATCAAAGATCAAGAAGAAAGGAGAACTTGTTCCTAATTTCAAGATTTTGAACTCTCCACAATCTAATTGATCAAACTGAGTTTGAAAGTCCTAAGCATGCATTCTAACACAAGAATATAAAGGAAAGCATAAAGCTTGAGAGAAACACTCTATGAGAAAATTTTATTCAAATTCAAGTTGTGTTCAAAATGTGGAAACTATAACCCTATTTATACTAATTTCAAATGTTATATGAAAGAACACAACATTTAATTTTATCCCCTTTCAACTACCCTAATAAATGAAAGTACATACCATTAAATAAGTACATATTAAATATGTGAATGAATCTAAAAATACATTAAAGATGTGAATGAATCTTAATTTTTAGATTCATTATGACCGTGGGTGTCTAAATAACTCTTGAAGTTCCAACCCTATATTGAAGACCGAAAATCTAGCTTGTAAATAAGCATTTCATCCATCTTGAAGTCTTTTAGCTCTAGCTTTTGTCATTGAGCCTTGAACCCTAATGACTGCCGCTTGATTGGTTTGACGTTGAAAGTTCTCGTATGGATTTCCAGCATGTGCTTCATTGTCCTCTTCATTTGAGTTGTTGTGAGCTTCCCTGTTCAACATCTTATCATAAATCCTCGAGTCAATTTACATGAAAGAATGTACATGTACGAGAAATTTGGTCACTATGAAATCTCATGTTCACATGCACTCACAGCTTGTAGGGTGAGGAACATCAAACCATACAATTATGCTTTAGATGTGAATCCTGTCAAAAGGAGAAATAGAGAAAAGATTCACTGGTGTTCTCCTTGCAAAGATGTAGGCTTCAATCGGAAGACATATTGAGCTAAACTTGTTGACTCATAATACATTTTTGTTGTTGTATTTTACTGTATTTTGAATTTTTATGTTTTTAGATTCATTACATTCTGCTTATGTAAATGAAATTAATATCAGATTCACACTTACTCAACTATCTCCTTTTCAATTCATTTTGATAGACGAGAATGCAATAAAAATCTCATTCGGTATGCTTTACATTTGTTTTTGTTTAATCTCGCGAGCAACTTTTGTATGAAATCAACCGATATTTTAAATGAATCAACTTTATACACTACATCTGGGTCAAACTCAGTGTGGACTTAGTTGGAGATCTAATAACTATCGCCTTTTGTATTTCATTCTAATGTATCCTGGAGCAACCATAACCCAATATCCTGATTTTTAACCTAGAGCATCTCGAGATAATGTTGGCCCAAGATCATATAACCATCACCTTTTTCTTTTCATCCCAAGGTATCCCGGGGCAACCATAGCCCGAGATTATATGACTTAAATGCTTCTGTCTTTCTTCTTGGGGCATAATGGGGCAACTTTGGCTAGTAACCCCCCTTCAAATTTCAATTCAACCATAACCCCCTACAAAAATTTCAATTTAGCTAGTAACCCCCCTTCAAATTTCAATTTAGCTAGTAATCCCCCCTTCAAATTTCAATTTAAGTATAACCCCCTTCAAATTTGAAATTAACTAGACCCTCCTTCAAATTTCAATTCAACTATAACCTCCTCCCCTTCAAATTTCAATTTAACTATAACCCCCCTCCAATTCAATTTTCAATTTAATTATAAACCCTAAAGCTTAAACCCTTCAAATTTCAATTTAACTATAACCTCCCCCCCCCCCCCAATTCAATTTTCAATTTAACTATAAATCCTCAACCCTAAACCCTTCAAATTTCAATTCAACCACAAATTACACACATTCTATACAAAAATATATTTAACAAACAAAAATCTATTCCAAAACAAAATCCTAAAACAATTTTCTTAAAAAAAAACCCTAAAACTTATATTTAAATTACATAAACTTTATATTTAAACTTACCTAAGGTGGCAGACAGAACAAACGACGGCGAGCTACGAACGACGACGAATCTTCGTTTCTCTCTTCTCCCTTTCCCTTCGTTTTCAGTTCTGTGTAAAACAGAATTGAAACGTTTATAAAAGGGATCTTCCGACACAACACGAAAAGGTTTTCCCGACGCTCATTAAAAGGTTTTTCCGATGCGCAATAGTGCGTCGAAAAACCCCTTATTCCCGACGCACTGTGCATGTTGTCGAGAATAAGGTGTATTTTAAATTTAATTTGGCCTTATTCTCAACGTCGTTTGGCTGACGCGTCGGGAATACCCTTTTGCCCGATGCCACTCCCAACGAATTGTGCGTGGCATCGAGAATAGGGTTTTCTCCGATGTGACTTTCACGACACGTCTGTCTGGCATTGGAAATACCCTTATTCCTGACGTTTTTTATGCCGACGTCCTTTTTGGCATCGGGAAAGCCCCAATTTCTTATAGTGTTAACTCAATCTTTCTCCCTAACTACCTTCTCTTCCATGAAATTCTTGGGTCATCCTCTGCACAAAACCTAAAAGGCCTAGAACAATCCTCCCCCTTGTTTCGGTATCTCTCCCCATCAGAATCACGAAATCCATGCTTAAAAGAATAAAGAGGTTCATGTCTCTCATTAAATCTTCTTTCATTGTCATCTGGTTCTCCACCATTGTACCCAGTCAATTGACCCAAACGTACAGGACCATAAAACAATCTGTCATCCTCAATCCTTCCTCGAGGATCTATAGCATCATAGCTTCTGTTTCTAAGTGGTAATCATTTAGTTTGATTCCTATTAGGGATAAAAGGCTTCATATGGCCATGGTCAGGTGCAGGACTCACATCTCTCAATTCATCGGGTGGTGAAAGGTAACAAAATCCTTGTCTTTGGCCTGGCATATATCCACATATAGAATGCTGATCAGGAGATCTCATCCTGTCCGTCATATAATTTAAAGATCTTCAATGTGTCATGTTGAGACGTTAACAAAATCTATCAGATCTTTTTTAAGAGAACCATTGGCTGGCAGAACGAGCTCGAGATCTTACTGGAGATTTAGAATCAATTTTGGGAAAAGTTTTTCTTTGGAATGAGAAGTTCCTTCTTTCTCAGAAAAAAGGTTTGTCTAAGTCATATAAAGGTTGAGGTCGTGGATACATCTCATCCACTATGCCATTACGTGTTTTTCCTGTTCCTTTTCCATGTCAAACGTGGTAGTGGCTGGTGGTCTTGTAGGGACATGAACATTCAACTTCGACAGATTCACATCCTTGGTCGGAGTGGTCGCCGAAAACTCCATCGTTCGGAAGGCGGAGCGATGTTCGACGAGTTCACAGCAACACACGCGAAGAAAGTGAAGAAAAAATTGGAGGAGGCGTGCAAGAAGTTTGGGAATTTTGGTAAATTTTGAGAAATTTTGATCAATTTAGGTAATGAAATATTTAATAAATATAATATTTTATTTAAAAATTACTTGACATTTTTAAAACGTCAAGAAATTTAGAAAATAACTCCTTCGTCTTTTTATAAAAATTATTGACGTTTTAAACCGTCAATAATTTAATTGATATAACTTTACATTTTAAAATGTCAAGAAAAAATACATATTACTTGATGTTTACAAAACGTCAAGAATGTTGAATTTATAAATATTCTTGACGTTTTAGAAAACATCAAGAATTTAATAGATAATCCTTGACGTTTTTAAAACGTAAAAAAATAAATACATATTACCTGACGTTTAAAAAACATCAAGAAAGCTGAAAATTGACCTTCCATAAAAATTCTTGACGGTTTCTCCTTCCAATCACCCATTTCTTGACGGTTTTTCAAAAAACGTCAAGAAATAAAAACTACAATCATCAAGAAGGTTTTTTTTCTAGTAGTGCTTGTACAACACTCATGTCCTTACATCTCTTAGCAAAATGGTCGAGAAAAAGAAAAGCGTCACATTATGATTTTATTCGTGCTCAATTTCTCTATACTTCCTATCTTGAGAAGTTGTGGGGCGAGATGATCTTCACCATTGTTTTTGTCATTAATCATCTTTCTTCTTCCGTCATTCACAACATATCCCCTTTTGAATGTTTATATGGTACTCCTCCCTCTTACACTCACAATAAAATATTTGGTTGTGCATATTTTATTTTATTTAATCCTCATGAAGATACCAAACTTGAACCTCATGCTCGTCTATGTTATGGTATTGAACATAAAAGTTTTCGTTATTGGGATCCAATCTCTTAACTATTACGTATATGTTGTCATTGTTTTGTTTTATGCCCTAAAACTCGTACATAGTAAATGTAATCCATTTACCATTATTAATAAAGTGTTATTATTATAATTTCAATAAGTGTTATTGATTATATTATTAGTTTTGTCTTAATAACCTAAATCTAAAAAACTAACATTCTAAGCTATTTGATGAATCTTGAACAGTATATAAAGACATACAATGATCCATGTTCGAGATACGACTTAAAGGATCTATAGTATAGAGATAAGGCAAGGTACCTTATAATGGTAACACTATGGATACGACTCACTTTGTATTTGTTCAGCTCTGAGTCTATAGTGGAGTGTACACACAATTAACGAATATTGATTAATGTGGTTAATGAGGTTAATGAGTTTAGCCAATTAATCTTATATCGTTGTAGCTTCTGATTTGTAGGTCCTCTTCCTAGCTCGTAAAGGGTAGTGGGATTTATTTGTATTGCTTGTAATTTGAAACGTTCAAATTTACTTTGAGAATTAATATATTGTATGGTGATACATTATAATATAAAGTTTATATTCTAGTTAAAATTTATTCTATAAATTTAATTTTGGATATGATTTAGAATTAATTTACAGAGATAATAAAATATTTGAATGGGTTCAAATATTAATTTAATATGAATTAGATTCATATTAAAACTATAGGTTAAAATTTAATATGTATATGATACACATTAAAACTGTATGTTATGAAATAAATTTATATTGAATATGATTCAAATTTAGATTAAATTAAATCTAAGATATTTAATTTATAAATTAATTAATCTAAGATGTGTCCGGTAAATATTTTGTTGCATAGGGCTCTCATTTCTTCAGCCATGTCATCTTTTGAGAACATTGTATGTTTTCTAGTATTTCTTCATTTTATACTTCCCTATCTAGCCCTTAACATTTCTTTATTGATTCCTCCACTAACGAAGAGTAAATTGCTTGTTAATTTGACGAAGAGTAAATTTCTTGTTAATTTGAGCTTTGATTTCGATGTAAATGATCTTACTACTAGAACACTTGGGAATTGTTTGTTGATAGGATAGTAAGTTGCATGAGTTACCTAATTTTGAATATTGTAATTTTTTTTTTTTGTAGATCCAAGATTAGCCTATTATAAGTATGGATAAATCGTGGATGCCAAAGAGTAGATTATCTAAAGAGTTTGAGTTTGGTGTAGAGAACTTCATCAGATTCGGATTTTCCAATATACTAATACTTTTATACGTTTTTGTAGATCCATCTCTTATTTTAGCTGGCCATAGTACTCGAGGAGATTAGAGCTCAAAACCTTTATAGTAGATTAATGATTTCCAAAGAAGATCAATTGGTTGTTGTTCCTTATAATCCCGGGTAAGTATAATTTTTATCAACTCAAACTTGCATTAATACAAAATACTATTTACTTGCATATATATTTCATTTGGTGATCATTGGTCATTAGTAGTTATTAATCCATATGATGATGTGGTGTACCATCTTGACTTATTGAGAACAAGCTCCCGAGATGATATCAAATATGTAACAAATATGTAAGCTAACTATGTTTATGTTTCTTTTTTTTTTTTAATCGCTAAAGAAATTAGTTCATTTTAATTTATATATTATTTTGGAAATGTGGGGCCTTGACGATTTTCCAATCTCAGAAAAATTTGAAAAAAACCAGAAAAACAATATTCTAGAAAGTCGTAAAGGTAAATATATTTATAAAGTTATTTACAGTTTAATTTAACACATAATCTAATATGCATTGTTATTTGGTTTTGTGTTATAGTGTCCTTTACAAGTACGTACTGTTGAATGTGGATATTATGTCATGAGATAAACTCGTAAAATCGTAAGTAAGGACACAAACATTATTACTGATGCAGTATGTTTTTAAACTACTTACATTGTAACGTTACAAATAGTATAATATGACTAATTTTTATTTTTAACAAAGTGTCTACTCGACTTTTTATGTTTTATATATTGATACAAGAAACTCATACTCACAACTTCAATTAGATGAAGTATGAGTGGAGTGGGCTAAATTTTTAGCTCGAGACATATGATAGACACACCTAGATACGATTTTTTTAATTTTGTAAATGACTAAAATATGAGAATGCTCATAACCTTTTTTGTGTAAATGTTTTGTTCATAGCCATTATACTTATATACATGAGCCAATAGAGATGTAAGGGGATAGACTTTAGTTTTGGTATACAACACATGTTTTTTGTTATATAAGATAGTTATTATTACGTTACACTAAAAAACCGTTAAATATATGTTTACTTGACACTGTACTAACGTCAAGTAAGCAGATTTCTATAGTAGCGTGAGTTATTTCCAATTTCTTATTCTCCCCTAACCCTGCACCACATTCAATTCTTGTCACTGAGCTCACTTCATCTTATCCTACTTCTATGTCCCCGTATCTACCATTACTTGTTCGCTGCTCCACATGGATAAGAGAAACTCTTCTTCATCTCAAGGACTACCATTTTTTTTCAACTGTTATGTCTTTGGTCGAACCTTGAACTTATAAGAAAGGCCAGTACTAACCTTTTGTGGCAGTAAGCAACGAATGAGGAATTTCAAGCCTTAGGAAAGACTCATACTTGGAACTATATTGGCCTAACCTTTAGAAAAGTCCTATGGACTATAAGTAGATTTATAAAATCAAAACTCATTTTGATAGGTCTATTGAACGCTACAAATCCCGACTAGTAGCCAGCCAAAGGCTATGCTCAGGAATATGGCACTGATTATGAAGAGACGTTTACTCCAGTTGCCTGAATAAAATGCATTCACAATTTTTTAGCCATACCAAAAGCCAAATAGTAACCCTTTTTATAGATGGATGTCAAAAATACTTTTCTCAATGGGGCTCTATTTGAAGAAGTCTATATGAAGCTACCAACTGATACCTTTCCACCACCTCAGAAAGACTGCCTTCTTCGTCGTGCTTTATACAGACTCAAATAGGCTCCACAGCTTGGATTTTATCCTTTAGTTCCACCATCACTTAGCTTTGGTTTACCTCTAACTCTCGCGATTCAATCTTATTTACTCGTTAGAGCCCTCATGGTATTATTCTCCTCCTTCTCTATGTTGATGACATGATTATTACAGGTGACGATCCTGATTAAGCCATATTCTATTTGCAATGTTACCTAAGAAAACAGTTTGAGATGAAAGATTTGGGTCGGCCGACTCAATTACTTTATGGGTCTTGAGGTATTATCTTTGTTCGATGTATACTACATATCTCAAGGAAAATATTCCTCTGATCTCTTAGCTCAATCTGATATCACTGAATCTGCTCATCTTCCACACCACTTGATTCAAGTATTCGCTTAACTTCTTTTGATGGGGTTCCTCTTGAAGATCCTACCCTATATTGACAATTTGTTGGTAGTCTGATTTACTTGACTGTGACTCGTCCAGATATTGCCCATGTAGTTCACATTGTCAGTCAATTCATGGTTGCACCTCGTACTATACACGACATTGTTGTACTTTATATTTTACAATATGTCAAAGTAACTCTGGGTCATGGAATACAATTCTTCTCAAAGTCATCCTTGGTTATATTTGAATACACTGGTGCTGATTGGCTAGTTATCTAACTGATAGGAGATCTACCATAGGATTACTACTTCTATCTCGGTGATTCTCTCATTTCCTGACGAAGCAACAATCTATTGTTTCCTATTTAGCACAAAGTATGAATATCATGTGCTGGCTGATGCAACTTCGAAATTATTACGACTTCATTGGCTTCTTACTGATAGGAGTCCCTCAACCATCTGCCACTATACTTGACTATGAAAATTGCAGTACTATTCAGATTGCTCACAATGCTATATTTCATGAACAAATGAAACACATTGAGAATGATTGTCACTTTATTCGTCATCATCTTTAGAACAACACTCTTCAGCTTCAATCCTATATCTACCTACCTCAGACCAACTAATCGATATCTTCACCAAACCACTACCATCTTCCCGCTTCACTAAGTTACTTAGCAAACTCATGTTGGTCTCTACTTTCCCATCTTGATTTTGAGGGAGGGTGTTACAGTACATATGTATGTTGGTATGAAATTGAACGATGATTAGGTGCATTCTAGGATGCACCTATCTACATGCTTTTCATCTCTTCATCACACAAAAAAAAAAAAAAAAAAAAAAAAAGAATAAAAGTTGTGTGTGATGGAAAGATGAGGAAGCATTTAGATTTTTCTTATGAAATTTAGGAGATTGGAATCATGCTTTAATTAATTTAGGATATATTTACCGTAATTTAGTTATTCTCTTTAATTTATGTACGTATAATTATCCTTGTAACATTATTCTTGAATACAGAAGTATCCAATTAAATAATAACAGATGCAGGTATGAAATATATATAAATTGAAATGATTACATGAATGTAAACTTAACAAAGTACTTATGAGAGAATTATTGTATATTTAACTAATATAAACTTGAAGTTGAGAGAGAAAACTGACAAATAGAAAAGAGAAGAGATATTTTAGTTGTACTGGATGATGATTGTACAATTTTAAATTATTTTATATTTTGAAAGGGAAACAGAGTAGAGTTCAGTTCACAATATATACCAACCTCCTGATCAAAGATAGTGGAGGGGAGGAAGCAAACAGGTAATACAAAAGAATTCCCGCTCACATCCAAAGAAAAAGAGGATGGCTGAATTAGGTGCTTCTATCTTGGTTGTTATATATAAGTGGATTTCTTTTATAACTGTGTCAACAGAAGTTGTTGGGTATGAATATATGGAAGCTGATCATCAACACAATTTTAAAGAATATACATAACATCTTCCTTGGTTCGTTTTTTTGTTGTTCAAAATTTATCAAAACCATTTTGGCCCACAGAACTCAAGACTCCTTCTTCAACCTATACTCCCAATTATTATATATATACATATATATAATGGCGATCTAAATCCACTTCTGATCTTTTCATATCAATAACCTTCTAAACTCTCTCTCTTTCTGTTTGTGTCTTAAATTCCAGACTTCAGTCCAATCGCCAATATGTTAGGTTTGTTTTACCTCGTTTCACCTATGCGATTCCCCATCCTTTTCTTCAGCACTTTTCTGTGGATTCCTCTTTTTCGTATGAAGCAAGCCATTCTGGGCGTTGTGGTTACTGTTTTTGGCCGGCCCTCCTCCCCACAACATGGAACTGACCTTGTGGTGGTCAGGTCATACGATGAGGATCATGGAGGATCGTCGGAGGAGATTTGCTCCATCTGTTTGACGGAGTTTGGAAGATCAGAAGATTCGGTGTGTAAATTACCGAATTGTGAGCATTTATTTCATTTCAATTGCATCCAGGAATGGATTGACAGGAATCGCTTCACTTGTCCCCTATGTAGATGCTTCTTCTTGGAAGACAACCACAAGATGGACACCAAGTGGAGATTCCTCGTTCCTGATAATCCTTCCTCTCTCTATTACTTCCTGCAATGATTTGATCCTCTGTATATTTTGCTTTTTGATTTGGAAATTTGTAGTTCTTCAATTTCCATTTATTTCTCTGTAAACGCGTTTCCAATAATCAACTGCAAATTAAAAAAAAAAAAAATGCAAAACTCTCTTTGATCTTCTCGTCATGCATTACATTAATTCTTCTGCACTGCGCAAACTCATCATTCCTTTCATTAATTACTTTGAATAAATATATTTTACATTTTTAATTAATATAATTTTAATAATACTATAGAATTATATTTGTTAGAGTAATTAATAGTAACACTTAATTGTATAATTTGTTTCCAAATGTCAATGCATGAACTCAATTACTCAAAACCTAAATAAGTCGTCTCCCTCCAAATTCCCAACTCCATTTTTTGGCCACTATTTCTTTTTCTTTTTTCTTTTTTCTTTGTATCTTTTTATCTTTTGTTTAATGATTGAAACCAAAAGTCAATCTCTCTCTCTCTCTCTCTCTCTCTCTTTTTCTTTTCTTTTTTTTTTCTTTTTGAGTTAGAAATATCTATGATTTCTTTCATTTCTTTTACTTTCTTAAAAATGTATTTTTTATAATTGATGAATATTTTCTAGTTAAATTCGTATTGCCAGCTGCCATTAGAATTTATATTAATACGTTGACAATATTTTTTACACAATTTTTTAGAACTCGGTTTTAAATTTTGGTATATAATAATAAGACAATAAAGTACCTTTTCAATATATATATATATTTGTTTATTTATTTTTTTTTGGGTTGTTTTCAATAACAAAATGAGAAAAAAATGGGGTGTAATCTTAATAATTTACAATTTCTTATTTGTAACAAATGAGATTAGTTTAAGTTGAGTTGACATGATGGTAAAGATAATTAAATGTTCTAATGAAGTAACCTATTCTTATATTCATTAAAAAACAATCAAATAAAATCAATTTATATATCTAGTTTACTCCTTTTTTTTCTTTTTCTTTTTTTTTCTTATCTTTTGTTTTATTCCCTCCTCCCTCTCCAAACATAAGAAATAGTTAGAACACTTTATTTAACGAAAAAATTAATATTTGTCGTAAAAAGATTTGGTTGCATTCAAAATACACCGTTTAGGTGTCACCTCATGTTTTCATCGCAAAAAACAAAATTAAACATAGAAATAGTAGATAAGTGCCTAATCGTTGTCCTATTTGTAGAGATACACTAATCGTCAGCCATATATTATTTCATTTTCATTGTAGTCACCTTTTCGCTTCGATTGTCTTAATATAATAATATAATAGTTGTTTTGATAAAAATGTTGTTTGATATAAAATATTATATATGGCTAAGTATTTAGATTATCATCCTATGTTATGCATTTTCAATTTTATCTTGATAAGTTTCACATTTGCACCTAATAATAATAATGTATTTATACATATTTTTTTTTACTAATCAATTTTTTTATTATCATAAAATAATAACAAAATGCTTCTAAGAATTTAGAGAACAAAATGGGTCTAAAAATTTAGAGAACAAAAGCAACACAATTTTTAATGAAAGTCCACGTAGGAACTTTTCAAGGCATAAAAGAATAACAAAATGGTTGTAGAAATTTAGAGAACATAAACACAAGATTTGAACTTTAATATTAAAATATAGTTTCCTTCCTTTTCTATATTATGTCTTTTTTATTATTATTATTATTATTATTATTATTATTATTATTATTATTATTATTATTAGTTGAGAAGCTACATTACAAAGTAATGACAATACCATGAGATTTCTAATACCAAATGGCATAAAAAAGACCAAAAAGACTTGCGATTCCTATAAGCATTTGACACCAGATCCAATATGTCCAGACTTCTCTGCTCATAATTTTAAATCTTGGACAACCACCTTGTAAGAAATAACATTTGATTGTCCATTTGATTCAAAATGCTACAAGAAGACATGAGAAGAAGTTCAAGAGACAACCAAATAATCTTTGAATGTCACTAATCAAAAACAGGCTTCCAAAGATTTTTCCATCATTTGAGATGGCAATGGTTTTGTCTTGATGAATCTTGCTTATTTGAATCAAATCAAATTTTGATAAAACAAACGAAGTACTGGTCATTTATTGTGGAGAATTTTATTATTTGTTCCTCATGGTATGGACAGTAGTTAGGTACGACGAGTAGATACAAACACTTAAAGACTAGATACAAACACATAAAATAAAAGAAGGATTATGATCACACGAAATACAAATCACCTGTCATCCCATCCTGGTGATACCGAAACTTCAATCACGATGAAGGCAGCCTCACAATTAACAAATATCAACTATTGGCGTGGTCGAGTATGCCAGTAAAGAACCGGGACTAACCCACTACGAGCAATGGTGATAAACTTGAACATATACAGGCCTAAACAGTCGAGCATAAAGACAGTTACCAACTTTTAACAGGTAAAAACTAACCACGTCAATGCATGTCTGAGTTTATTCTGGTGAGAACCTTCAGAAAAAATCCACATCCATTGAGCTAAGCACACCATCATCTTCCCAGTTTACAGACTTGGTTGTTCCATCTTTTCCAGTAAGTTGAAGAGGTGATTCTAATGGTGGCGGGACCTACATACCAAAAGAAACAAATAGATGTTAAGAACGTCATCTCTATTAATGGCTGATCAAGAGTTGAAAATTTTTATATTCTTTGAAATATCATTGACAGCCAAGTTCGCTACAGGTTTTTTAAGCGTCGTTGCTGCTCCTCTCAAGCACAATATGAGTTTTGAAAGTAGAGAGCATCCGTACCATACACCGGATCAGTGGCCAGTTAATTGATTGGAAAAAGGGGTGCTGTTTGATTTCATTTGCACCTGTACTTGATCCTAAACGTCTGGCAGGGTCTCTCTGTAGCAATGCATTGATCAACTGCCTTGCTGCAAGACTTACCTGAAAAAAATAAAAATCAGTAGGTAGATTTTTGGGAAAGCATGGAATTGGAAAGCACCAGTTAAAAAACTCAAGTTTAATGCATTCAACAGGTATCAATGTCCAGCAATGCTTGTGAATTGATCTAATAAGAACCCATATACCTCCATATTTCCAACATAATGAACATGCGCTTGAGTTGTTTGTAAAAGAAACATAATACTTTAGGCCAGTGGATGATAAACGGCCACCTACGGCTGATTGTAACAAGACCAATAATTATGTGTTCGTCGAACCCCAGACATTTTTTAACCATTTAATGCCAATTAGACTACTATGTACATTAGCATTCTTCTTTCTGTTCGAAGTCTCTTCTTTAGCAAGTCAATTAACCTCATCCAAAGTAACTTCACGTGCTTGTTTAAAATGATTCTTCATACCTACTTTCCTCGAAACAAAATTTAAAAACAGTTTCTCTAGGAATAGAGTTGTAGACTTTAATGGTTCTCGTGTAAATTTAGGCTACACGACTGTAAAATCTATTAGGTGAACACCAAACGTGAATAAAAACTGAACTCTTTTCTAAAGTAAATAATAGGCTTAAAATGATCCTTACAACCGTATGTATACTGATTTTTATCGATATCTAGCTTCATATTATTGCTTAAATGATATGAGAATATTATACTGACTGAAGATAACGATTGAAGCCTTCTTGTGGCGTTTATAAACTTGAAATAATGCAAGTAATACGATATTAAATGAAAGAATCAGCGCATCAAGTAATATATCAGAAAGATGTATTACTTTACGTTACCTGAATGCTACTTGGGAAGGTGAGATCTTTGTGCAAGATGTTACCAAAAGTCTTCTGCCTGTTCTTTCCCCTGAAAGGTGTGCGACCATAAAGCATCTCATACAACAATATACCTGGAACCCAAACACAACCATTTCAAGTCGTGAACTAGAAAACCATCACAAAAAATTTAAAAGTAAATTAAGGAGAAGTCTATCCAACAAAAATAGATGCGGAGGATAATAATTCGATGATATACATATGGGAACAGGTAGCAAACTAACAATATTTTTTTTTTATTTCATTAATGAAGGAAATATACTTAGCTAAAATTCAACCAAATCAATTGCAAAGATTATCAACAGGAATGTATTTATGCAACATGATCATCTTCTCACGATGTTTACAACTTTCAGTTGTCATAAATATAAATCTGGGGTAATATTGTGGCATTAGTAGTTTGATCAAAATGATTGATCCATTATAGTGCCATATTCACAACTTTGTTTATAGAAAAAATTAGAAAGGGGAAGTGCAAAGAGGAATAGGCAAATAATCTTGATTAGTTCAGCATCGTCTTACCAAGAGCCCACCAATCGATCGAGCTGCTGTGGCCTTCCCCTGTTATAATTTCCTGCAATTGATGTACCAATAAGGACTTGAGAAGAACTAGTTCAATGTAGTTGAAGATGCAATCTAATAACTACTATTATGCTCTGTTGCAAAAGATATCCAAGAAAGCATGTCTCTTTCCACAATGTTCTCTCAAATTTGAGGAAAATCGAAATTCAAATCATAAAATGGCAAGACCAAATTATCAAGATCTATGTGGCTAGTCTTTAGAGTTTGAATTACTTCTGTTTATTAGTGTTCCGCATCATGCAGAATATGACTTATTTTACAAATTAATCCAATAAAATTAGTAATAAAGTAACTGAACAGATAGTGGGGATTCACCATACAGGAGCAATATACTCTTCAGTTCCAACAAAAGAATTAGATTGTGTGATCGGCTCTGCAACAAATACTGGTGGTGGTTGACTTCGAGATCTCCTTCTACCTTGAGGCAATGGATACTTCACAATCTAAAATTCCATGAAAGCAATTAGAATGGAAGTTTACTCGAGTGTATGCCACATGACTAGCAAATCATTATATCTAAATCTGATGCCAAGAAATTTTTCATGGGTAATAACTAGCATAAGGCATGAAATAACTTGGTTTTAATGGCTCCATCTTCAGTAAGCTCAATATTACATAGAAGCGTTTTAGAATTTTAGAGCAGCTCATGGACTAGAATCCTCATAATTAGATTTTTTCTCACCTCAATGTCAATGGACTATACTGATAGACCACCAATGATTTTGCAATATAGTAGAAAGAAAAAAAAGGGAGTAGCACATATGGATAAGGGAGAAAGTAGTGGGAGAGAGAACCAACTTGGTGGGGACCACAGTTAGTTATGGAAGGAGGGAGTTATGGACGGAGGAGTTAAAAGACGTGGAAGGGGGAAAACAGAAGGGGGAAGTTTTATTCTGGTAAAGTGGGCTGCTGTTTCCTGGAGAGCAGGGAGCGCAGAGGAAATTGTGTTCAGTTTGGTTTAGTAATTTTATTTTCTGTCTTTACTTAGTTTCTATGTTGTTTTGTGGTTTGTTCTTTGGTTGTTTATTGCGAAAAGGCTGTGGTTTGAATTTCCTTGTAATCATTTTGGAAATATATGAATATACTAGAACACATTGCCTAGTGTTCTATCATATACACTCCACTTGTATTACACTTACATTTACTAAGATGTCTAGTAGAGTTTATATTTGAAAAAGTGCAGCTACTTAATTGGCCTATTTTAGGCATCCACCCTTCCAAAGTTCCACTGCCTCCAAACCATGAATATGGCATGCCCCAGAATAGTTTGATGTGACTATTGTCATGAATGGGATGATGTATGGCTTAAGGCTTGTTTCATATAATTAACACCTTTTTATAACTTGAAGAATATGAAAGCCTTGGATATTATTAAAAAGAAGTGGTCTTAAGATGGTTGTATAAGAAATTGGGATGCACCTGCGGTTTGCAGGATGTCACAAGTGATAAATCAAAGTCAGCAAGCGTAACATGGCCATCTTTCTGGAGAAGAATATTTTCAGGCTTCAGATCCCGGTAAATGATTCCTGCACAAAATCATAAAGGAAGTTGAATGCTTTTATCGAATTAACAACACACTTTATCTTGTCATATAGTAGATCTTTCATATCATGAGTATTGAGATTAACTAGTATCCAGTTACAGTAAATCTATGTTTTAACTCCCGTATGAGTAACATGAAGATTATTCCTAAGCCCTTTACCAGAATTATTTGGAGTTCTAAATTGACCAAAATAGTAAGCACTAGCAATAAAATTTGGTAATGGCATCTTAGGTCCAATTTCACTTAGCTGCAGACTTAAAGAGAGAAAAGATGAGGACTTTTTAGGGCGTCTTAAGGACCATAGGAAGTCAAGGAGAACATTGTCTTCTTGGCCTAAAAATCATGAGAAGCAGGGACACCTACTCATGATTTTTGAGATTATTCATATCAATCGAGGATGGTTTCATTTTCCTTCACACTCCTTATTAGTGATTAAACTTGGTTAGGCATCCTGTCCTTCCATCGCTCTCGATTGTCCTCCATTCTTAATGAAATGTTTCCTTAACCCAAAAGAAAAAAGGTTTGGGGTTGATGAGGGAAATAATGAATCTTTAAATCTGTGTCATCTTTATAAATGAAGTCGATGTTCTTGAATAGCGATCATTATCTTCAGAAAACCTACTGTAAGTTGATGTTATTCTCAGACAACTGCACTCAAAGCTTCAAAAGAATAGGAAGAAATATGGTATGTATGTCAGATGAAATCGAATGAACTGAAACATCAATGTTACCTAGACAGTGAAGATATTCCAAGCCAACGACAACCTCTGCCGCATAGAACCTGAAGATGAGAATGGGCCATAACAAGATGAGTTTCAAGATGTCTTGAATGAAAGAAACATATTGCTAGACTGAGCTAAGATAATATATTTATCCATGATAAAAAACAAACTAAGTCATCGTTATACATAACACTGTAATGTTTGGGCCTCATCAATTTCGTCTCCATCATAAACTCATTTCCTATTGGAAGAAAAAATGAAAACGATGTTCTACTAATTCAAGGCTTCATTTTTTCTTTTTCCTTATCTTACAGCACAAAAGCTCCTTCAAGAAATTAGGTTAAAACCATAATGCATATTTGAAGTTCCTTTTGCCACATATCACGAACTTAGTATCACGCTGACTTCCAAAAATTGTAAAGCAAAGAAATAGATCCAATTCCTAAATTGTTTGATGAAACATTTTACGAACTTTTTGTGTTGATAAAAAAGGAATACCTTGCAGAATCCTCTTTAAACATTTTCATTGGTTGCTTATCAAGCAATGCAAATAACTCCCCACCAGGGCAGAAGTCTGTTATCAAACAAACGTGTGTAGGGGTCTGAAAAAAGAACACAAACAAAGTTTATCCATGAAATCTGTCTCAAGAGTGTCAGATAACACATGACATGCAGAATATTTCCTTATGGGAACAGCTCTTAACATTATAATAAGCCGCGTGACTTTGAACCAAATCCTTTTTGCAATTGTCAAAGCATGCATAGTTGTGCATTCCTAGTTAGAATTCTTGTTAAAATTCATAAGTATTCCATATCTGTAAGAATGACCAAGACTAGTTCTAAAATGTGATAGAATTAAAATGGAAAACAGAGATGAAATAAGACATGTTTGAACCTCAAATGAAGTGTACAGTGTTGGAAGAAAAGGATGATCCAGAAGCGCAATGATTTGCCTTTCAATGCATGCTCTGTGGACCTACAGAGAAACAATTAATCACAAATTACTGTTCAAAGTTGGGGCAAGGTGATAAAATGATGATGCTAAACGCTACATAACTAGTAGGTTTATTCATTCAAAACCCTTTGATATTATACTGAAGCATCTGCAACCATCCATCCAATTTTCAGATAGGTTTATGAGCAAAGTCTCTCTTAATCTTATAGGTCCCAGTGATTTGAGACTCATGAAGTTTTCGTGATGCAATAGTGAACACTACCAAGCTTTTGAAGAGCGTTGAAGAAAGCATAAACCGACAAAAATCAATTTCTTTCAATCCACTCTATGATTGCAAACAAATTTATGAAGCAGAAATATGAGGGTATTATAGTAATCAAACCATGGCTTTCTTATAAGACCTTGTTTCTATTCAAGAGTGCTGATTTCTCCATTGCTTTCAAGGCATAAAGTTCACTTGTACCTAGAAGTTCCACCAGATGAACACTGCAGCAAATATGCTGCATAAGTTATCAGGGCATGTGCAAAATTAACAATGACGAAAACACAAATTACAAAATTTCCAAAAGGAACCAGATGGTATAATTTCTAGAAGTCTAAAAAAAATGGCAGGCGACACTGTCAGGTAAAAAGAGAAGTCCAAATAGCAGTGTCCTAGCCCCAGATAGACTATGATGGCCGTACTTCTCAAAGGCTGATACTGTGTGGTTCTTCAGATATATTTTCTTCCTCCATTCTCATAGAGGAGGTATCTAAAAGAAAATATGTTCACTTCAAACTTTTTTATTGCTTATCAATTTCATTTGTCGAACATTGGTTTAATGTAGCAAAATAGTAATAAAAACAATAGAAGTGATAATTGTTACATAATTGCAGTAAAAAATGCAATGATGAATAATTAAGAAAAACTTACAATAAACGTAAAGCATAAACAGATTAAGATAATTTTAGTTATTTGTATTTAATTAATTTAATTAGAACGTATTATGTAACAAAGTAAAAAAGAAATAATCATGTACAATGCATGTGGTAATAGAGTATTACACTACATTACCTGCCAGTGTCTCCACACCCCAGTGGTTTAATTGGTTTAAAATGTTGGAGTCCAATTTTTTCACCACGTCGTATAATCTACAAAAAAGATTTAATGAAATAAATAAATAAAATTGTCAAGACGGAAACCTTAGCAAGAAGCAAAACCAGTGAAAATATTTCTGAAAACAATGTCCTGGGTTAAAGATACCACAATTGCCTCATCTACTTTTGTGGACTATAAGTCCCTCCCTAATGAGAGAGGGAAACTATTAAGCTAGTTCTAAAATCTATGGACGAAATAAAAATTCCTCCAAGGCAAGAATTAGGAAGAATCAGGAAGCTAGAATCAATATACTTTCTGGTGATTCATTGCTGTTTACAGGATTTAAAACCTTATAACACAAAAGTGTGAAGTCTAGAAGAACTTTGGAAGCAACATGAGAAGTAAATATTTGTCGAGAAAGTTCAGTCATTGTAACAAGAAAAGAAATGAGCAGTGGCAAAATATCAACAATTTTGCAGAGATTATAAAAGAAAACAATTATGCATAACCTTCTGTATAGCAGTCCAAGAAGAACTATGCTTCTTGTGAGGCCTTGGGAAGACTGGTTGAGAATGAATTGCCCACAAATCTTCTGGTCTCTGAAACAAAACCAGTTGGATAATTAAATTATATTTTCATACTCATAGCTTGTTTAGCAAACTAAGGATTAATATAAAATTTTAAAATATATGACTAAATTAGATTTTCATACTCATACCTTGTTTAGCAAAATAAGAATTAACATAAAGTTTTTAAATGCATATATAAACATTAGGCAGGTAATCAAACCTATCAGAATAATATTTTTAACAAATTAACAAATTAATAAATAATATTTTATTTCAAATTAATACTTGAAATTCAGTAGGTATATCTATTCAAATCAAAATAAAAAAATAACAATAATGTTTTAGTTACTAGATCATTATTAAAATGATTAAAAAGATAGAAAAATTTGGTATTTTGGTTTTAAATTTATTTTTTAGTACAGCTGGGACTGCGGATCGAACCTTCAAGAGTATGGTCATGTCAGACATTTTGGTTTAAATTAAAAGTGGGTAATCAAATACGTACTAATAAAAATATATATTTTTTAATTTATAAAAACTTAATTCGAGTAAAAAATAAAGTAGTAGTTTGATTTAAATTACATATGCGCTCTTCAAAAAAATAATAATAACCTATGAAATTAGGTAGGTAATCAACCCTTTCCAAATAAAAATTTAGAATAATATTTTGTTGTTATTGAATAATTAATACAAAATAATAAAAATAGTTTAAATTAAGGTTTTTAATCAAATCTATCCAAATCAAAATAAAAATATTTTTTTTAATTACAAAATAACTAATATGAAGGTTTTAAGAAATTGAAAAGACTATATAAAATAAAGTTTGATATGGAGGAGAAATTGTCAAAAATGTCAAAATGGACAAACTACTTTTTATGTCAAAATCAACTGTAATGAGTTTTTGTTCTTTAGTGTTTTTTTGCCATAAAGTATAAATAATTTGTATTTTTTTATTATTCTTGAAAAACCCTTTAGATTATCCAAATCAAAATTTTTAAAAATATAAATTTCTTAAACTATTAAATAATTCATTCAAAATTTGAAAACTACTAGGTTTGTTTAAATCGAAGCTTGACATCAAGTAATCAAATGATATAAATAAAATATAACTAGGCAATAAAATGATGCCAATCACAATAAAAATAATAATTTGAAGGTTTAGGTTTGTCCATATTGTCATGTTTTATTTATATTATCTTAATAATATATACATTTTAGTGAATGGTAAATAATTAATTTCTTATTTAAAAACTAAAATTAAATTCAAAGTTTTTCTCTCCAACTAATTTAACTTTTTAGTACATTTTGGAGCTGAGGTGATTTCAACCAGTGACCTCTTGTCTTCAGGTTATGGAACTTTTTTAATTAATTTACATTTAAAACATTATACAACACATCAACACCCGTCGTATCAAACTAGTATATATTATATATCATAAAACTCAATGTGTTGCATAATAATTTGTCATGTTTCAGTTTTCAAAAAGAAAATGCAAGAAGAATTATTTCTCAAATGAAAAAAAGAAGAAGAAAATAAAAAAGAAAAGAAAAGAATTTTGTTTTTCATTTTAAAAAATAAAAAAAATTATCGCATTTTTTTAGTATAAAAGAGAAAATAAGAGAAAAATATGATTTGAGGAAAGAAAACAAAAAATAAACAAGCATATATATATAAAGGTTTTTTCAAAAATAATAAAAAACAAACAAACTATTTACATTCCATAGAAAAAACCACTAAAAACAAAAGATCATTATAATTAATTTTTCTATAAAATGTAAATATTCTGTCGATTTTGCTATTTTTGACAATTTTCCATACATACATACATACATTCTCAAATATATAATCTGAGAATGTATGTATACATTCTCTTGTCCTTAGACACATACGTACAGATACATATGCACTAAAAGAAAAAAACAGAGATTCAGTATTCGTAGCAATAAAGAAATTAGTTAGTTCTGTCAAATTCAAACATAGAGCAAAAGAAATACCTTACCAAGTTGGCATCAGGAAGTTCACGGACAGCCTCATCAACATTCTCCGCAGTGGCTTTAACCTAATAATAGGAATAAGACAAACAAATGATAAAAAATTATCAGATGCTGATGCTCAATATTAAATTTTTAATATTTTTTAACAAAAAAAGGGTAAAAATGGACCTATACCAGCTTGGCACTTTGCATCTCTGCTGTCTCAGAAAGACGGTTTTGCAAAGGTTCCACGTGGCCACTTCCATCTAGTTGAACACCAATAAAATACTGAAGCTCTCCCTATACAAATAATAAAATTTTAATTCGTATAGAATTTGCAGAATGATAATTTGAAATTCACTATCAAATGATGATCCAGAAGAAGGTTCTAATAGTTACCGTTTCATCACGCATTGGTTGCAAGTGAAACAAGTTCCAGAACTTTTTACCTATAATTCAAAAAATCAGGTACATTTACAAACTGCTGCTAAATGATGTAATGCAAAAGGTTTCGAAGTTCAAATCTTCTTCGAAATGCACAATATCAACTTGAACTTTAAAAAAATGTACACCAATTATGAGCATTCAAACTAACTCCAAAAACGGCAGTAACATTGACAAGTAAAACTCATTACAGTTGATTCATCACCATAAAATCACAGAATCTGCTTACCAGTCTTGGTATAGTTGATCAACTGAACAGTTATTTCTCTTTGTTCCCTAATGGCATCCCTTATCTTTGAGACAGTTTCTTGGTCTGTTTCAGGTCCTTGAAGGAACCTGTGGGATAAATGAGAAATGTACTGCATTTATTGTGAAACAAAACTTTTCGGATAAAGTTCATTTGTTCCCAGCTGGTTCTATACTTAAGCAGATTCATCTTGAAAATTATGAAGTTTTTTTCACTCATGTCGAGCAAGGCACAGACTGATAACTTTCTGTAACACCCCAAAGAGGGGGAAAGAGGAATAAAGGATGCCATGAAAAAGTATGGAAAGATTAAGTGAAACTTAAAGGACTCGATTTAAAGTAGAAAATAAACACAAAAATACTTTTTATTCCAAAACTGAACAAGAAAAAATAAATAAATAAAAAATGAATCAAATATGTAATGATGTCCCTACCTACAGTTTCGTCCCAAAATTTCTTCACGTGTATATTCCGTCAATTCAAGAAAGCTGTCTGATGCAAAGATCTGCATACAAGAGCAGAGTTATTTTTAAGGAGCACTGATTTTCCTCTACTGCACTAACCAGAAACCTAAGATTTCATATTTGCAAGCTATATTACACTATGCAGTTTAAACATGATCAGAGATTGTGACTTCCTAGTACATTGATTAAGAAAGATAATGAGGCACGATTCTGTTAGTCAAAGATGCACTCTGATAGCAGCAGTTCTTTGTTGAGACATGATTTCTTAGTTACGGGGGAAATTTTACAAGATCCATTGAGTAATTTTCATGAATGAATAATTTTCTTCAGTAAGATTCATAACATATTTGGTTTTAGTTTAAAAGGGACTAACATGTGTTAATTTCCCCAAAAGAAATAACAAAATACTAGATATATACATTATGAACTAATTTTTGCTTTTCCACGACTAACTGAATATTCTTCCACATCTATGATTAACAAATTCATGCTTACTCAACGCTATCAAATCCAGTATATTATAACCTCTTCTACTGTAAGAGAAAGTGGCCTTACAATTGGATTATCAGGAAGCCTTGGATCAGTAATAACAAAATTTTTCTCAATTCGCTCCAATGTGGTAGCTAAATCAATTCCTTGGCGAATATCCTTTTCTCTTTCAGCACGATCCCAACTATCAGTCCGTTCCATTTCATCGGTCATCAAAATTTCTGGTTCAAAATCTGTTACTTCAAGCTTCCTTGCACTGCTTAGAGATTTCCCTTTGAAACTGCAATAAAGCATAACAAAGAATATCCTGAAATCAAGTACTACAAAGCGATAATTACAAGTGATATTGGCCAACCAATTAGTCTGTGTAGTTATGAAATAAAGAACCAATTGAAGGCTCCAAAGAAATTAAATATTCAACCGCCAAGGCCATCAACACAGTGAAACAATCAACAATCCTGTATGAATAACTCACCCCATTAAAGAAACTCGACTTGATAGCCTAGGTTTTTTTCCTAACCCATCATCTTTGAGGTCTTGTAGAGGAGTTTGTCTACCCGGTGTATTAGTTGCAGCTTCAACTGATTTTGGATGAACATAGTCAAGATTGAACTTTTCCAAATCTTCTTTTTTTCTAGTAGTGTCATGACTGATAGCTCGAGATCGAGGATTCTTCACTGTCTGAACAACCTCTGTGATGGAAACTATTGCCTTTTCCTTCTGGCGAGCTGAAACATCAAGAGTGAAAATTAAAGGTGCAGGTAGCATCATATTCCATAGAAATTTGAAGGATCAGTTACCATCATAACGGATTAATGACTTTGGCAACCCGTTCGGTCGTAACGCTTTATCATTTATGCCTTCTGTGTACTTGCTTACTTCTACCTGCATACTGCCAAAGAAAAATACCATTCTTCAATTTCTTAGTTCATCACAGTTGACTGCACTCAGAATCTTGTGGGCATGCATGACTTTCTTTATTCCCATTGCATTTTAGAAGGTCCAAGTTTTATTATTATGATTATTCAAATTCAGCCACAGCAAAAGCATAGGCATGACCCGTAACAGTTTGAAACAAAATACTTCATGGCATGACGGCACAGATACAGTAACCAAGAAAGCTTCAAAAGACAAGCTTAGACTACTCTGTTCTTACGCAGAAGAAACAGCAAGCCAGTTAATTTAAACTTTAAACAGGAAATGCGGGTGAAGATTACACAGCACCGTTAAACTGAGGGAGAACCGAAGGAAACCAAGAAAATCCCGATCATTTTATAGTATGAATCATCAAGGTCAAAAGACGAAGAAGAAATCAAACCCAATAAATTTGATAGTATTGCCATTGTCATCCTTGATAGGCGTGACTGTCAGAAGATTCCAGAAAGGAGTGCCATTCTTCTTGTAGTTCAAAAGCCTCCCGCAATAGCTTTTGCCGTTTTTCACTGCATATCGAATTTTGTCGACTTCTTTCTGGTCTGTCTCTGGTCCCTGAAGAAAACGGCTGCCACCCAATACAAAAAAAAAAAAAAAGAAGAAGAAGAAGAAGAAGAAAGAAAGAAAGAAAGAAAAACAGAAAACAGAAAACACCAACAGTCCGTCAGCACCCAAGTATGAAATTTAGAGATTTGCTTCCAGATAACTTTGATTTTACTGTGCCCCATTTGAAACCCAGGCTTCCAGCCACCTTGAACATGCAATGCATTTAGCATTTCACCCAAGATTTGGAAAACTGGTTATTCGACCAGTACCCACACTACGCAGGTGATGCTCCATCAAAAAACTAGAAATAGCATTATAGTAAATTCGAGCAAGATGCATCTGGGTATTCCACATTATGTCTGCAATTGAACTTTTTAGGGTTTTTTCTGGAAAATCTAAAGCTCTTTCTGTGCTTCTTTCGAATGATTCCATGACTAGCTTGTCAAAATTTTAAACTTATTATCACGACGCCTCCTTTTGGGCATCTGTTGGTTTATTATTCTTTCTTCTTCTTCTTTTTTTTTTTTTCTCTTTTCATTTTTTATAAAAGTTTATTATTAATTCAATGGGAACTACATATGGAAACTCGTTTTGACCTTGAATAATTCCCAGAAAATTAGAAATTTATCACCCACTAAATAAAAAAGCAAAATTTTGTTTTTTTGTGTTAATTAAAAAAAGGGTTTAAAAAGAAATATCAGTAATACTACCACTCTCTGCATTTTGCCGTTAAGAGAGCAGGCAACATAGGTTAACGTTTTCTGAAAATAAGTAAATAATTATAAATGAACATCTTTATTGGGTATCTTTTTTGCCTTCTACTGTTTGACCCAGAATTGAACATCTCTTAGTTTGCCTTTAAATATCAGACATCTTTTACTCCAAAAAGATCCTTTCTTTTATTTTATTCTCTTCTTTTAAGCGAATTCATCTTACCAGTTCCTTCCGATGACCTCCTCTGAAGCATAACCAGTCATGCCAAAGAAACCACTGCTCGCATACATGATGGGGCAGTCTGGTTTTGTGGCATCAGAGACCACAAATGTCTGTTCCAAAGAAGCCAAAGCATCCTTCAACTCTTGTGACACCCTTGGAAAAACTCCCGAGGTTTCATTGCTAAAGCTTGAAGTTCTTCCTGAACCACTGATTTTCTCAGATGATCTTTTGCTGCCCCCTCCTTCCCCAGATGCTCTCCCCACGATGGCCTTGAAACTGCCTTCTTCCACGTTTGTCTCCACCACCAGTCCCCACTCCGCCGCCCTTTCTGCTATGTTTGCTTCTGTTGATACTATGGAAGAAGATTGCAAGCTTTTTCTGTCTTCTTTTGATTCATTTCCAGGAGTGTTTGTTGTGTTTGATTCTCTGTCAATTGCCATCCATTTGTCGGTAGGCTTGGTACTGCTCATACCTTGCTTGTCCTCCATTATCAACGTCTCTTTTCAGTTTGTGAACAAAACAGCCTACGAAGTAATGTCAAATTAATACTACTGGGATGTCACCAAGATACTCAAAAAGGGTGAGAAATCTGACACAATATTATTAAAGGTCAAAAACAGAACTTGACAATGGAAAAGCTTGGGAAAGCCAAGTACAAAAGAGACTAAGAACTGAAAACAGAAAGCATTATTCGTCTTCCCGACAAACCAAGCATGCAAAAAACAACAAAAATGCAGAAAATGCAGAAGAGAGTGGCAGACAATCAGGAGGCCAAAAGGCAATACCTGCATGATTCAATTATACGTGAAAGGGAAAAACAGAGTGAACCCCCCCTTTTGAAGCGGGTGAAGTAAGCAGAACCAGAAGCAGAAGCTCCCAGAAATTGGAACTTTGTACAATTGAGAGCCTTTCAAGTGAATTATGAAAACCCAGAAATCATTTCAAGGTGTCAGGGTGAAATTTCAGACACAAAAACTGAGTGAGGAGTTTGATCGAACAGGTGGTGTGCAGTAGGGGATGCCAGTTCAAGATAAAGTCCCAATTGGCCAATAAATATGCCTCCCACCCAACCGTATTGCATACCCCATGTAAAATGGAGCAAATCTCAGGATGGCCGTTGATTTGGCTCGGTTTATCCATAGTCTTGTCTCTTTATCAGATTTCCCCACGAGAGAAACAAAATGAAATAAAGTAAAATAAAGGGAAAGATTTGGACTGAAGATATGTGAGGCCACAGAGCCTCCAGGACCGCATGAAACAAGTTTCTCCACGTACTAATCTTTGAAAAATTGAACCCCAAGTTTCTTGATTACAATAATTCTAACAGCTTTTCCGTTGCTTGGACTTCGATGATGTTCTTAGACATGTTCCTGATTGTTGCTTATATGATTAAACAAAAGAAATTATAATTTCAAAAATATCTTTAGTCAATTAAATATTGAAAATTTTGTAGGGAAATTGTAAAAAATAAGATTATTTTTAGGAGGATAAAGAGCAAAGGGATGAGTTTTTAAAAACATGATTTTTAGGACAGATAAGCATGTGAAAAGTTTATATTGCCCTTAAGTTAAAAAAAAAAAAAAAAAAAAAAAACCCTAAAAATCAACTTTATACAATTATTTTCCTTCTCCCTCGCTCTTTTTCTTCTTGCATTGATCAAGAGGAAAATTTGAACTTTAACCATTGATCACACACTTCATATGGCGGCACACGAACTATTGGACGGAGTTTTTCAACCATTTGGATGCAACTACTTCATCTTCAACAACAACTTAAACCTTTATTTTGGTTTTAGGATATAATTTCCAGGTTGCTTATTGATTTTTGTTGTCAGCGTTCAAATATTCTTTTTCTTTTCTTCTTTTTTTTTTTAGCTCCAAAATGGAAGAGTTGGATTTTTTTTCTCTTTGCTTTACTTTGGATTTTTTTTTTTAACTTCTTGAGAGTAATGGCGAAATAATCGAAGGGTGGATAACGACGACTATGGAGACTTGGATGGCAGTGGGCATCATTTTTCTTACAAATTAGAAAATTTTCTCAAACTCCAACTATTGTAGTAAATTGTTCTTTGTTGATTTTTTTTGGAAATTGTTCTTTGCGTAGAAACTATTATGTGATTTCTACTTTTTTTTCCCTTATAAGTTTTTGGTTTTTTAATTAAATTTTCTAATTTGTAAATTGATCTTGGTTGCCAAAATTTGATATGAGTAACTAAGCAAAAAAAAGTTGTTATACATCTTTTACATTAAAATGTTTATTGATTTTTGTTGTATTTTCAAGTGTTATTTACTGATTTTGTTGTTGCTTGCGAGATAAAAATTTGTAACTAAAAATTTAAGAGAGGTAGAAATTCAATTTTGAAACGCATAGTAAAAGTTTAGAATGTGCGAGATGTATGCGAGATAATATACATATACTTAAAAGGCTTCTTAAACATGGGTAAAAGCACGCCAAATGACTTAAGAGAGATAAAAATTCGATTTTGGAGCACATAGTAAAAGTTTGAAACGTGCGAAATGTGTGCAAGATATGTGTGAGATAATACATAAGTACTTAAAAAGCTTCCTAAACATGCGCAAAATGACTCCAAAGGACTTGAGAGAGTTAAAAATTCGATTTTGGAACACATAGTAAGAGTTTAAAATGTGCAAGATGTGTACGAGATAATACACATGTACTTAAAAGACTTCCTAAACATGTGTAAAAGCATGTCAAAGGACTTAGAGATATAAATTTGATTTTAGGACACAAAGTAAATGTTTGGAACGTGTGTGAGATAATTCATATGTACCTAAAAGCTAAGGCTTCTTAAACATGCGTAAAAGCACTCTAAATGACTTAAGAGAGATAGAAATTCGATTTTGGAACATTGGTAAAAGTTTGAAACATGCGAGATGTGTGCAAAATATATGCGAGAGGTGTGCAAGATAATACATATGTACCTAAAAGGCTTCCTAAACATGCATAAAATGACTCCAAAGGACTTAATAGAGTTAGAAATTCGATTTTGGAACGCATAGTAAGAGTTTAGAATGTGCGAGATAATATACATGTACTTAAAAGATTTCCTAAACATGCAAAAAAGCAATCTAAAGGACTTATGAGAGTTAGAAATTCGATTTTGGAATGCATAGTAAAATTTTAGAATGTGCAAGATGAAGTTTGGAATGTGCGAGGTAATAGATATGAACCTAAGAGGCTTCCTAAACATGCATAAAATGACTCCAAAGGACTAGAGTTAGAAATTTGATTTTGGAACGCATAATAAAAGTTTGAAATGTACGAGATGTGTGCAAGATAATAAACATGTGTTTGCGCAAATTAGGGTCATCGAGATGTGCATAAGATGCTTACAATATGTTTGCGAAATTAGAAAAATAACTAAAACATAAAACGAAAATTCACTTTATTTTTTTCCATACTCCACTATATAACGAACAAAAATTAGAACATAAGTCGTCATCCTTAAATTTACGGTATGAAAATCAATACCTTCAAATTACAAAATAATCAACTTATTGTTACACACCAATATGATCACTTATTCTAGGAAAAGCGATTTTGTCTAATAAATGAAATATTAATCTATCATTGTTATACATCGAAAGACTCACATGAATCATGATCCAATGTCATACTAGAAGATATATATGAAAGAAGCAAATTACAAATCTTCCTTTAAGCGATAACACACAAAGAGTCTACAACCTATACAATTCATGCAGTATTGCCTTTCATGTTTCATCTTCTTTGGCTACACAACCTAGCAAGCTTGTTAGCAACTACAACATCAAGTTGAGCTTCCCTCTCAACAAACTCTTTCCTTTTCTTTGTTGAAACATCATGGGCGATCTTAGCACAATAGGTTCTGCAACAAAAACAATTATACATCAAACAAAGACAACAAATGCAAAAATGTTAGAATAAGTCAACATTAGAGCTTGCACAAACCTGTTGTGCATCATCAAGAGTTCGAGCTCATTGACATTGTAAAGACCCAACTCCTTATACTGAGTCGAAGTCATTACTAAATGTAAATAACATAATTAAAGTTATAAAGTTTGGCTAAAATGAATAAAACCTCGAAATTTTATTTATTGAAAAATCAAATCAAGGTAATGTGCGAAATGTAAACAAAAATTAAATTCCTCCTCGGGCCCTATCTACTTTTAAAGAAACGAAATAGTAAATAAAGAAAAACAAAAACTCAAGTACTAAATGCTTAAACGGGGTGTAAAGCGGAAGCAGAAATCCCTATGGCTCGCCACGGTCACTTCTGGTCGCCCGTCAGCTTGCCCTTGCCCTTACCCCTGCCTCTACCTGAAAACGTGACATGGAAAGAGTGAGTATAAAATACTCAGTAAGGGACCCACTACTAGTCCCACTAGGTGCCTGTTAACTTCCTATTAGAGTCCTGAAAATGGTACCCAAAAACTGGCACGTTCCCAAACACGTGCAACATGCGCTCCCGTAGGAACGGAATTTGGTCTTCGGTGTCCCGAGGGAGCACCTAGGACATACTGGTCTGTAACGAACCCGGAGGAAACACTAAGACAATCGGGCTGCGAGGATCCCGTCGAATCACTCGAATCATATCTATATCCATGCTAGACTGGCGGTCCCGTCGGACTACGCAGTCCTAAATAGGTGGTGATCCCGAAGGACACCTATGCAGGTACGACTCTAATAGGCTAAGCTAACAGGTACCCTAACCATAGCATACATATACATAACATCATCATGAAATCATATCAGTCTAATCATCATATCACATTTCATCACGAAAATCCAAACATAAAGCCATAACCAGCCATCATCACATTAAACCATGCTATCATATCAAATCACGTCATCAGTCACACCATGCCCTTATTAATTAACATATCGTTATGCAGTCTAGTCCTCAACTGCATAACTAGAAATGCATGCAGTCTCATGATTCTAGTCGTAGAGCTAGTAGTAGAAATCTCTTACCTGGAGATTTACTCGACGAGTCCTAACAGCAAAAAAAAAAAAATGCGCTTTTCAAGCAGCGAGGTCCTAAATGTTTAATAACGCCAAATTTCATAATTAATTCACCAAACGACTCAAGACCCAAAAATGTAGTTGAGATGACTTACCCTAGGTCGAGGTTGCAACGCTTGAGCCCTTACTGAAGAAATTCAACGCTCCAAAGTCAGTTGGTCCAAGGTGTTCCTTAAGAGAAATAATTTAATTTAGTCAAAATTAAATTATTTAGGTTAAAATTCAAGTCTTGGCTGGGTACGCTAAAAACCCATTTGTCTTACCAAAAACTTACCAACGATAGGTGGGGGAAAGGACCAAAAAGCTAGGTGGCTCCAAATGGGCTTGGCAGCTCGGCTGAAAGGAAGGAGACACGGTGCGGCTCGACTCGGGCGCAGGCGCGGCTCGGCTCGGGCGCAGGTGCTGCGCGCGTGCGGCTCGGCTGGCGATGCAGACGCGGCCGGGTCGGGTTTACACATGACGAGGCGCGGTGCGGGTTTCCGGACTCGGGCGGATCGATGAGGTTCGCAGGTCGGTGCGGATCTACTGGGTTGCAGATCAGTACAGTTGCGGCTTGTCTTCGTCGGCTTCGATGGGTGGCGCTCGGCGTGCGACGGCGTGGCTGAGCAAGCGGCTGGGCGGTACGGCTCTGCTTCACACGAACGGCTGGCGCGGGGTGATTCGGCTAACTCCACTGCTGGCGCTCAACGGCGTACGGGTTGTGGGTCGACGGCTACCCTTGGCGAGATGACTCGACGCTGAGGACTGCTGGAGACGGAAGCGACGCTCAACGTGCGACGACGAACGGTGCGACTGATCGAGCGGCTTGCGACGGCTGGTTTCGTGGCGGCCGCTGGCGGAAGAAATCGGCTGGAGAGACACGGCTCGGCTGCGCTTCGCGAACCTCGACTCGGACGCGATGGCTGGCAAAAAAACTCGGCGGCTCGGCGGCTGCGGTCGGCGGTGATGGCAGCGGCGCGACTAGGGTTTCCAACAACAATTTAGGGTTAGCTTCCCTTTTCTTCTTTTTTTTTTTTGAAGAAGATGATGGGTTTTTATGGTGCACGGGTCCCTAGGCCTTATTTAAACACCAATTAACCCCACCTTCTCTCTCCTCCTCCAAATCTCACCAAATCCCTCTTTTCTCTCCTTTTAATTAATTCTTTTTTCTTTTCCCAATTAAATCCTCACATCTCTCTCCTCAACCAACCAGACCTCTTTATTTACAAACAATATTTCTACCAATATTTCATCATCCAAATAAAAATAATTAAAATTTTCAAAACTTAGTTAATCACAAGGTCAAGATATAAATAATCAAGTTCTCAATTACAAACAATGTCCCCATAATTACACTTAAGACGATAAGTAAATTTCCTAATTGTTGGGGTTTTACAGACATTATGAACGACAAACTTTGATTATATAATTAAAAGAAATCAATAATTTAGGTGTTTTGCATCATAGATTGCAACCATAAGTTAAGAGTTAAAAATGGGAAAAAGAAAATGCGATTAAAATAATATAAGAAATAAGATATACAACAAAGATCAGATGGGTTATAATCATCACATCTTGTTATGGATAAAGGGAAGAGTCCACTGATCACTTGATTATACATTGCTCTATTGTGGGTAAAGGTTGGTCTTTTATCTTAAATGAGTTTGACTAACTCATTTACCTCTCTAAGAAGATTGACGGTTAGCTCTTAGAAGCACTACTCGAAACTTGCTTCAGGGGGAAGGCTAAGGTCTAGTTGGCTTATTGAGAATTTTAAGCTTGGGATACTCTTTTATTCATAGCATACAACACTTTCACTTATTAGAATTCATAGCTTGGGAGACTCTTTTCTTCATAGCATGCAACACTTGGCCTCTTAGTGGAGCACAAGTTATAAATATTTTTGGCAATAAGTCTCTCCCTTTTTTGGGAAGGGTTCTCTCTGCTCCTTGCCTTTAACTTATTCCTTTTGTCATGTTTCCTTTAGACCCTCATTTTATAGGAACTACCACACATGGTCAATGAATGATTACCAACCAATTAGCCCTCCTGCTATTACCAGAGCAAAAAGGGTAAATTTTCTCCCATTACTCATAGTCCACACCTTGGAGACTTCAACATATAATCCGATCTTTTATTTAACACCTCTTCAATCCACAAATAGTCATCCTCGTTCCTAAATGGCTTTATTCTTATAACCAATTTTGGTTAATATGAAGGAGCTAAAAATCATTGAGCAATTGGCTAACCAATCTACTAAAAAGTGACTAACACGAGCTTTAGATCTCAAAGTTCTCAAAAGCAATAAAAAAAGCTCTCTCAATTTTATGAGTACAATATTCGGACAATATGAATCATTCATTCTAAGATTCATATAAGATGCACTGCCATAGAGGAAGAAATCAAAAGAAAAGAAAAGATAATTCTTTTGGGACTTGATTCATCCTCCCTTCATTTGAATGACATGAGCCTTGTTGACACACAAGCTAATTAGAAGAAAAAAAATGCAATAGCCATTTTTTTCTTAAATGTAAAGCTCGTAAAAACATGCTTAAAGAGAAAAACTGTAAATATGCATTAGCAATGAAATATTAGTTGAAAACTTCACTAACTCATAGCCATCAGTCCACCAACAAACCTGTAGTCGATCCAACCATGACAAGACATCTAAAAATATGGCCAAAGATAGCTTGCACATGACAAAGAATCATGCGACCAAAATTAGCTCATGCATTTTTAGTACCCGCCACGATGGCAACCTCCAACCAATCCAATCCAACCATGATAGCATGCTAAATATACAGCCCGAGAATAGCTCACACGTGCTCCATATCCACAAGGAAACACGCGACCAAACAGAGCTCACACATACTTAGCACCTACCACAGTGTCAACATCCCGCTCCTATGTGCACATAGAGTCACCTAACCACGAGTTAAGCTAGGCTCAAAGGCATATCACAATCCTCCATCCATGTCCTCACCTAGGCTCAGGTTCCCAGATCTCTGGTCACAACCTCTTTTAGTCTCGGAACCCCTGACAACCATAGGTGTCGCTACGGAAACACATTCACCTAGCATTTAGGGTAATCACCAACATTCATAAAATCACATATTTCATGTTTAAAAATCAAACATGACCAGAAACACATTTCATAAAACCATTTTAAATCTTTAGCAACCAATACATGTTTTAAGAATAACCTTTCATTCAAAACATCCACGTTTAATAACAGATCAAGTATTCTTTAAACCAGTTGCCGTATAAATCGTGATTAATAGGTTCGAGTTCAAACATGCTTTCAAAATATAAGGGTTCATTGAAAATAGAAAGACATATTTGAAAACATTTCTAACGCATAGTTCATAATGTAATTGTATTCGAAGTTTTCACAATCATCATAGCATATTATAGAACATATATAGATTTATAAGGAAATACTTGAAAATAAGCCACTCACAGTCAGTATCTCTATCCTCCAGGGTCATACGCTTTCCCCACTTCAATTTGGCCTGAAACAACGATTAATGACCCTTAGTTATCTTCGCATACTAAGATACTACAATTATCTCTAAAATATTTTATCGTGACAACTCAAACTATTTATGATTCGATGGGTCGAAGTCTCTACTTTTCTTATTAACTTGGTATCATTCACCACATGCTTTAATTTAGGCTAAATATTTATTATTATTTAAACAATTCAACCTTGATTGAGAAAAAATCCAAGATTAAAACTTTAAAAATTAATCAATTGAACTTCTAAAGAAACCTCAATTAGATCCAAAATTAAATTAAAAAATTATTAATTTAATTACCTTAGCTTACCAAAGTTATCCAAATAGAGGTTGAAAAATTCTCTTAAAGGAAAAATTGATCACTTAAATCTTCAAGTTTTGTCAAAGGACCAATCATAACCAAAACTAATGAGGCGGCGACAACAAAGGGAAATCTTAGTGAAGAAAATGAGGAACATTTTTCTTTTTTCTTTTTCTTTTCAACTTAAGCATTTTAATGCTATTTATAAACCCCAAATAATAGCAATAATATTTAAGGGTATTTTCAAAAATATAAAAAAGTGACAAAATATTTACAGAACAATTCCAAAAACGGAAAAAGCCTAGAGGTCCACCGTGTAAAATACCAAAAATGTCCCATCAACCGCGCCATGAATAACACACACATAATATATTTGCGATCATTTAAATTTGGTTATTGTTTGGTACGTGATCGTTTAAATACGGTTACAATTTATACACGATCGTTTAGATATGGTTCAATATATACGCGATCGTTTAGATATGACTACAACGCGATCGTTTAGATATGACTACAATTTATACACGATCATTTAGATATGGCTACAACGCGATCGTTTAGATATGACTATAATTTATACGCTATCGTTTATATATGACTATAATTTATACACGATCACTTAGATATGGCTATAATTTATACACGATCGCTTAGATATGGCTACAATTTATCTTTTCAATTCCATCATTTAATTTTGTTACAATATCGTTTAGATTTGGATCCATTTTTTATAAAATCTGATACTTGATTTTTTTAATTCTTTTGATACACGATCGTTTAAATTTTTTTACACGACTGTTTAAATTTATTTACACAATCGTTTATATTTGGCTACTTTAATCCAAATATTTTTTTTCAAAATTTTTAATACACGATCTTTATTTTTTTTACACGGTCGTTTACTTTTTTTAAACGATCGTTTACATTTGGCTACTCCAATCTAAATGATTTTTTTTCAAGATTCTTTAGACACAATCTTTAGATTTTGCTATTTTGTTGTATACAGTCTTATACACAGTTGTTTATATTTGGTTACCCAAATGTAAACGCGTAAAAAAAAAGAAAATAAGAAAGACGATGGAAAGAAATCGCAGCGAAAAAAAGAAAACGAAAAGTAGAAAGACGATGGAAAGAAATCGAAGCAAAAAAACAAAGAGGAAAAGAAGAAAAACGATAGAAAGATTAAATGACATAAATAAATAATTCAAAAATAAGAAAGATGATGTAAAGAAATCGCAGAAAAGAAAAAGAGAAGAAGAAAAACGAGTGGTTGAATTTTAGTCTAGATGCTCTTTCAAAGAGAGAGAGGGTTATTTGAAGGTTGTCTATGTAGGTTTCAATGCTCAGCAAGTTGGATTTGAGGGCGATTCTTTTCATGTGATGAGCTTCAGAGAGCAGAACTTGGAATTCTAACTTGTCAATTAATTCAATTTCTACCGTGAAAAGTTTTTTGTTTTCCTCAAGTTGTTCTGTTCTTTGACCTTTCCATTCTTTAATGTGCTTTGACAGAGCTTTGAGGCTTTGTATAAAGGCATAACCAGGATAACCTTCTTATTTAGAATTGATCCACCAGCCTTGTAGGTTTTTCTTGAAATCTTTGTCTAGCAAGGAGTTGTCATAAAGTTTGAAAGGGCAGGGTCCCCATGTAATATGTGGAGTTTCCAGAACAATAGGAAAATGATCCGAGACAACTCTCTGAAGTGTTCTTGAAGAGTGAATATTGAAGAGATTTTTCCATCCTTTAGTGTATAGGAAGCGATCCAGACAGGAAAAAGTAGGGTTGATTCTGAGGTTAGACCAAGTGAAATTATTGTTCGTTAAGGGTGGGTCAATGAGTTCATTTGCTTGAATAAAGTCATTGAAAAAGGCCATATTCCTAGTGTCCAAGTTCTTTGTATTAGTTTCAGTTTCCCATCTAAAAATGTTAAAATCGCCAACTAATAACCAATTGCGAAGACAATGTTGTTGTAGGAGGGTGAGTTCATTCCAAAAAATTGATCTATCATTGCTTTTTGAAGACCCATACACAGAGGTTAGCCACCATTGGCCTGTTGAGTTGGAAAGGTTGATAGAAATGGAGTGAAGACCCAATTTGGTGTTGCTAACTTTGTATTTGAAGTCATTCCATATGACAATGATACCCATTGAAGAGCCAATTGAAGGAAGGGAGAGCCACTTTATTCCTTTCTTACTCCATATAGTTTGTGAATTGAATAATTGCGTATTGTTGATTTTAGATTCAGTTAGGATAACTACATCAGGGTCATAGGAGGAAATTAGATATTTTATTGATGCTCTTTTTGAGGGCGAGCCTAGCCCTCTAATGTTCCAATAAAGAACCTTCATGTGTTACCCATTTCCCCCAAAGGCCCATGGCTTGATACAAGCAAATTTTGATCAATTAACAGTAGAGGATTTGTAGATGAACTAGGAGCTTCTGAGGCATACTTTGAAGACAATTTGAGCTCGTTATCTTTTAACCAGTTCACCAATTTCAACTTGAAAGCCTTGTCTTCATCTTGATCATAGTCTGTGCTTGTGGTTTTTGATCTTTCAATAGTGAGATTATTGTTAGAGCTGTCAACTTGTGGGAGTATTCTTTTTCTACTATCTTTCATTTGACTGGCCTTATTGTGATTCACCTCTTCCAGTTTTGTCATGTTATTGTTGTTTGCATCCATTGTTTGATTGTTCTCTGATTTGTGTTGGGGATCTAAAGGGGAGATGGCTCCCATGTCAATCATTAGATGCAGTGGCTTGTTTTCATTTTCGCTTCCTTTTGAGATATTCAATTGGTCTTCATTTAAGGCTTGAGAATCATTCTTTATTCTGTAATAACTCTTCAATTTGGGTTTCCTTCGGCGACTATCATTATAAACAGATACCTCATTAATGGTCGAGATTTCCACAGATTTTCTTTCGAGATTTTTATTCAAATCTGAGCTGAAGGAGGTGTTGCATCCAGGGGACAAAAAAGAGACTTTTCTCTTGTAAATTCTTTTTGATTTTTTGGAGTAATGAATGGGATCCTGATCATTTTTCTTTCAATTTTTGTTCGAGAGGATCATACTCTGAATTTGATGAACTATCATTCTTGGCCTTTATGGGATTTGAGTATGAATGCTTGTCAGAGTTGTTATAGAGGTGGCCACTGAAAAATTTGGATGATTCCGGTGGGATTGCTTGGAAGCCATTGTAAGTGTATGCCTCAGCCAGGGGATTGCGTTCATCAAATTCTTCTGCAACTTTTGTTTTGAAGGAGCCATGAACTCTGACACTTCTTTCAACCAACCATCTAGCTTTAGGATGTTGAACGGTGTTGATTATAAAATTATCTCCAAATTCATCAGAGATCACAATATTGGCTGGTACAAAGCTTGTGTAATTGTATCTAACTTCGATCTTTGCATCAATCAATTTTTCCTACTCCAAGGTTTCTTTGGCTACTGCAAAGAAGCCTCCACATGCAATTCTAATATAGTGGAAGGTGTTGTAATTCCAAAGGTGAAGAGGGATGCCTCTGAACCGTAACCAATCGCTGTAACTAGGAACGACAGAATGGAAAGAGTGTGTATTGGTATTCCAACTTTCAAATTTGACTTGGTAGTTACCAACTGTGAACCATCCATTTGCATTTCTGTTACTGCATAAAAGCTTGGCATGTTCTAGAGCGAGGGAAAGGATGGCTTTGTCAACTTGAAATGGCTTGTAGGAGAATTCGATTTCAGGTTGCTTTTTAAGGGAGAACATGATTCGACCCTAATCATCATGGAAACATCTCCTGGTGATGATAACATTAGTATCAAAAGACTTCCCGGATAGAGAAAAGGCTAAATGGTTGTGGTTTGAACTTCTTTTGCTTGAGCTGCCTTCAAATGATGATTTGTATCTTTTTCTGTTGTTCTCATCACTGCCTTCTGATAACGCCTTAGCGTATGATTTTTTAGTTGAGTCTGAGTCAGATGATGATGAGGAGTAATGTAGAATGTACTCCTTTTTGATTTCAGAGCGAAGTCTTTTAGAAGGAGTGTCATTTCTGAAAGAAATGAGGGCTATGAAAGATTTCCACCCAAATTTGTCTGGCCCTTCAGGTACTAAAATGTTGCATTTCCTTCCTTTGCTATCAATTCTAAAGATTTATGTTGCGATACCTGTTTTACTTTTGTTTTTTTTTCTTTCTTACCCACATGAAATTGTGTTCTTGTCTTCTTTCAGTGAAAAAGTGCTTTGTTGTTGAGGTATCCAGCAGAGTTTTGAAGCAACTTCTAATCCAGTCCAGCGTGTCAGGGGAGATGTTCATTAAGAAGGACTTGTGGTGGCACACCTCGGTCAACCACATTTGGATGAAGCTTGTTTTACTATCCAAAGATAGTATGAACTCTTTTTGCTCGATTGGGACAAATTTTGGGAGTTGTTTAAGGAAAGCGATGGAACCGAAAGGTTACAAAAGTAAAATAAAAACTAACAGAGAGGAAGTTGAGTGGTACCTTTTTGGAAAGCGACTGCTTACTTAAAAAGGAAGGGGAGTAACGGGGAATTGAATGGATTAGGGGATGTTAGGTGAAAGAGTAAAGTTTGCAATGATAGCTGATGTAAGAGATCAGTGATCGGCGGCAGAAGTGACTTTGAAGAGCACCAAGTGGTAGTGTCTTCAATGCACTTTCAGTTGATAAGCATTCGTGAACTCCAGGTGTTGCTTGTGTTGCAGAGAGAGCTTGTTGAGAGAAAAAGTTACTGTAGCAAAAGCCATCTTCTCCTTCCCTAAAATACATTTGAATTTGCAATTTGGTATTTGTTGACAAATCTTTTAGACGCTAAATTGGTAGTTTAGAGACCTATAAGATGATTGGAAGTACAAGGACTTATTGACTACTTTACAAGCATCAAAATGATACTATAGCCAAATGGATTTTAACTAAAAACCTTATTATTATATACTAAAGTTTATAATTATGTTTGTGTACAGATTTTGTGGTAAAATTTGGAAGAAATATAGATGTAAGAACATGCAGAAAACAAATAGTTATCTATCTTGAGAAGCACTTCTCTGACATTTTTAAATATCAATGTATGTAGTTCAATAACGTTGAGAAAGTGTAACAATTAAGATATTATTGATACTGCAAATGTGACATTATTAATGTTTTTGTGACAAATTTTTAATGTTATATATGGGTAGAAGTTTAATTGATAGAAAAAGTCAACCTTTTTGTTATATAATGATAATGATAAATTGTCCTAAATAATGTTACCGTGATAGATAATAAATGTCAATAGATGTTTATTGTTAATTGAATTTATAAATCATGAAACAATTAATTATGTGACGCATTTTTCATTAGTCACCTATACACTTTCTTTGATTAGATGACCAAAAGAAAGTGTCAAGAAAAGTGGTTATGACACACTTTTAGAGTGCTGTAAACCAATTTTTGTAGTAGTAAGTAGTTTAAAATATCTTAAAATTAAATGAAAGGGGATAAAAGTAGAAAAAAGAAATTAAAAAATATTGATAAATACGTTGAAGTTCAACCAGTCAAATTGACATACAAAAGGGAGAAAAAGAAACAAACATCGGTCTTTAATTACTTGACAATCAACTTGATATGAACCAAAATGTCCTTGTGTTACTTCGGAGACCAATAACACGTTCAAGAGTTAAGAAACTATAGTTAAAGTTGACTTCTCACGTTAAAGAGAAAGTGAACTCAACTGAGAAGATTCGAGCAACAACAATTGATTATAAATCTATTGATCAAAAGATTTATAATTGGAGTTAGCTAACGCTGTAAGATGAAACCACTTGAGCTTTGTAACTTATTTAATTTTGTAAAATCGTACCATATTCTTTGGGATTTTATTATTGGACCCATAATTGGGGTTTGGTTCCTTTGAGTTAGAGGTAGAATGAGCTTTTTAAGTTTTTTTAGGTGTAGTAGATGAGTTGTAGGGAAACAAAATACAACACGTTAATTTTTTATAATTCAAGTTTTAGAGTTTTTTTCTATCAATAGAAATTATTTTCTAGATGACAGAGCTTGATCACCAACTTTTTGCAATTCTTGATTTAGGGTTGCAAGTCAAGAACATTTCGGTAAGTTTGATCATTTTGTTTGTGGAGTGTTTGAACTTAGAGTGAGAAACTAATTCTCCTTATCTCTTGATCTTCGATCCAAAGATAATCCAAATCTAATCTATTCTCTTGGGTTGTTGTCAAATTAATTTGGGGCTTTAAAATTTGATATTAGGGGTTCACTAAGTGAGTTCCTAATTTTCAAAGCATAGTGTCACGGGGTTAGATTGGGATAATTTGATTGGGATAATTTGAGAATGTAGCCATGTGACAATAGGTTCTAAATTGGGTACATATATGTTTAATTGCTTTCTATGTTGAGTCCAGTTTCTAAAATTAGAGTTTTTGTTTTGTTATTGTATGAAAAAGAAATTGACTTCTTTGTTTTGTTATTGTATGAAAAGAAAAATTGACTTTGAATTGAAGTTGATTGTCCGCAACTAGAAGGTCGGATTTGGAAAAGAAAATTGTGAAGAAAGTTTCAGATGGAATCAGAAGGAAAAAAATGGTTGAGCTTGCTACAGTAGAAGAGAATATTCGTGAATTTAGAAGGAAAAAAAGGTGAAGCAAGCACATAAAGCAGGCAAGTCAATTAAGCTGCTCAGTTAACAATTTTGAAATTGCATTTGTTTGATTATTTAAATTGAGATTTCAGTCCAATTTATTGAATTTTGAATATTAGATTCTTAATTCTAGATATCATAATTTTTCTTTTTTTTTTTGTCTAGTTTGTTGGATCTTGAACATTAGGTTCTTGATTCTTAGTTTTCGTTTTTGTTGCATTCAACTAGTTATTTGTTTGAGTTTGACACTTTATAGTCATTCTTGCTTGGTTGTTGTTGGCGTGCTCTTGTAAACTTGGTTGCAAAATCTTGGCTATCACTCTAGTGATAGTGTAGGAAATATATCATCCATTTCCGCTTAATTCAAGCTCGTTTCGTGATTTTACGATCTTATTTGATTGTGTTATGGATTTTAAGCAATTCGTAGATGCAATTTGGAGTTGATGTCATTTTGGAGCTAATTTGGACCAATACTAAGTTAAACAATGTCAACCAAGTCAAACCGTTGCAAACCAAGGTGAAAGAGGAAGCAAAAGAAGCCAAAAGGCTTCTGCCTTGTAGCGCCACGATGTTGTAAGGTAGAGATCCGTCTTTCACCTAAGTGTCCAAGGCACCGCAGGGTTGCCTTTGGGTCTCGCGGCACTCCAAACTTTCAACGTGTGTGCAAGGACGTCAGCACCACAGCACTGCCCTAGAGCATCACGATGCTTGGACTTAATTATAAAAGCATCATTCCACCACCATCTAAAATGTATCTCGACCTCCAACCATTTTACACTTGTTTTATCTCCCTATTTTTTGTACTTTTTGATGCACTTCGGGTCCCTAAAAATCTCCTCGTCATCTTGCATGTGGATGAGAGACTAAAGTGCTCGTTTCTAGTTTGGATGTTCTTAGATTCTCCCTTTGTACTTTAGAAATCTGTGAAAACATAAACTTATTTCATTGTAATCTTTGGTTCAATTTTGAATGTTATTGATTTATTGTTATATGTGGACCCATGGGAATATATGACTATACCTTGCATTAAATTCTTTGACTTGTGACAATTAGATAAGAATTAGTTAGAAGCAACAGATTTGGTTAGCTTGTAAATCTATTTGGATCCGTATTGATTCTAACCAACCTAGAATTCAACCTATTGAATGTCAATTAGACGTTGAAAAGTTAGGCATTCCACCTAATAGAACTTAATCTATTCAAGAAATTCGATATTGCATACTATTGGGTTGAACAATAATAACTTTATGACGATTTAATTGGTAGTTCCAATGAAATTGGTTAGGTAAGGGTCACATATGGCTAAGTAATCATAGTTTGATGAATGAAATTCTTAGTAAAATGGAGAAAGCATAACAACCCAAGCTAGATTGTTTTAACATATAATTTTCACAAGTTTTATTTGCTTGTTGAAATTTATTCTCTTGCTACAATATTTTTATTCAAACCCTCCCTTCGGTTACCTTTGTGTTAAAAATGAATTTGTTTGAGAATCAATGTACTCCATGTGGTCGATCCGGACTTGCCATTAAGACTAGTAATGTCCAAAACGCCTAGCCAAAAACTGTAAGTCTTCCTTCCTCTTCTTCACTTGGCCGATTATGTCTCAACTCCTCAACACTTAGACTTTCCTTCAAGCATTTTTTCAATAAGGTAACCTAAACAATACAAACAACAAAACAACACTAAACTTTAACTTTCTTTTAACACTTATGAAAAAGGAGGTTGAGGTTTATATAAATAGTTATAAATAGTACTAAAAATAATTAATTATAAATAATAGCTTGATTATCACTAATAATAAACAAAAAGAATACTAAAAGTATTGTTTCAATCCATTAATTTTTTTTATATATATAAAACGCACTTTTAGTTCTTAAGGTTTGAGTATTTATGTCAATTTGGTCCTTTAACTTTGAAAACAAACACTTTTTGTTTGGGGGAAGGAATGGAAAAGGAAAGGAATATATTCAATCGGAAAGGAATATATTCAATCCCCTTATTTCTTCTATTTCTTCCTCTAAATCCCCTCTTATTCCTTCTCTTTCTTCCTCAAAAAGTTGTGATATTATTATTATTATTATTATTATTATAAAAATAATAATAATATTAAGAGAAACTCCTGTAACAAAATTTATTTTAATTAATATTTTCTCATTTTAATTTTTTTATTATACATGATCAAAATTTATTTAAAACATAGAAGATTACAAAAAATTAATTTGGGCAACCCGCACAATTTAAAATTAGACCCACACTTTTTATCCTTGTATAAATTATATTGACTATATAAGTGGGAAGATTTAGTTTTTATCGTTTGTAGATTCAATTTTTTACGATTATCATATAATTTAAAGATGATTTTTGTAATTTTTTTCAAGAAAATTAATAAATGGAAATTAAAAATAAGGGCCTTTTAAAAAATATAAAAAAGCGGCAAAAACAGAAAAAGTCCAGAGGCCTATCGTGTAAAATACAAAAAATGCCCCGTCAACCACGCCATCAATAACGCACGCATAATATATTTGCAATCGTTCAAATATGACTACAATTTATACGCGATCGTTTAAATATGGTTACACTTTATCTTTTCAATTCCATCGTTTTATTTGGTTACAATATGAATATTTGTGTATTTGATTTACAATACGAATTTAAACAATCACTAGAAGAAATATGGTCTTTAATGTCGGGTGGAAAAAATGAAAAATAAGCTTTAATGTCGGTTTTCAAAAGGCGGATGTTTAATGTCGGTTTAAAACCGACATTAAAGCTTTATCTTTAATGTCGGTTTAAAACCGACATTAAACATCATGTTTTTTAGAACCGACATTAAAGGTCTTTTTATTTTATTTTTTATTTTTTTAATTTTGTAAAAAGTTGAATTTTTTTCTCTCTTACTTTACTCTTTTCTCCTTTCTTCTCTACCAAACCCTACACTTTACTCTTTTCTCCTTTCTTCTCTACCAAACCCTACGAAGGTTTTCTCTCAACATTTCTTCCCTTTCTTGCTTTCTCAATCTCATCACTTTCTCCCCTCTCTTCTCTGATCAGTCGCCAACGCGTGTGAACTCGTCGCCGTGCTATCATCGGAGGCAGCTTCTTCCGTTGTCGCATCGCGCTCGTGCCTCATTTAGAAGGAAGAAAGGGGATGCATGTGAATACGTCTTCTTTTCGTCAAAGCAAATACCCAACAATTCCTCTTTTAACCGCTCGCCATGCTTAGCTTGCTTCCTGCATTTGGCAGCTCAAATCCATGGAAGAAACTAAGGTCTCTTCTTCCTTTTTCACTCATTCTTCCTTTCATTTACGTCCTCGATTTTGTTTCTGTTCCATTACTCTTTCTATCTAATGCTTCTTCTCCCGTTTTCTTCACGCAATCTCTTCATTTCATCAAACACCCCGTTTTCAATTTCAACTAAACTACGAGGGAATTGTTTGTTGTTTGAGTTTCTCCCGGCGATTTGAGTATGGGTTGTTTCTTCAATTTACATCGCAAAACCAAGATTAAGAGAGGGGGAGATTCGGTGAAGGAACTTAATCGAAGTAATAAATCGGATCGTAAACCTACCAATCGAGGGGGTTGATCGGTTTCATTTTCCCCATATAATTTGATGCAGGATACTCTGTACCTACATTATGGAAGACAGTATTTGAAGGATTGTTACATCGAAGGAAGTGTGGACTTCATATTTGGCAACAGCACTGCTTTGTTGGAGCATTGTCATGTCCACTGCAAGTCGAAAGGCTTTATTACTGCACAGAGCAGAAAATCTTCTCAAGAGACGACAGGTTACGTGTTCTTGAGGTGCGTTGGTGGTAACTATGTTCCTCTTGTTCAAAATATCTGATGTCTCATAGATTGTTGAAAGTTGAGGTGCGTTTGGCTCTGCATCATCGACCATCTCTTTTTGGATAAAAACTATCTGGTTAACTTCTTTTATCCTTTCGGTGTTTTAGAACCTAAGGACGAGAGTGATTTTGTTCGCCCTCTTTTAAAATTTAATGTTACTATTAGGAATATAAATTGACTTTGGGATTATGGTTCAAAGTTTTGAACTCTGTAATCATCGTCTAAGTAGGATATTAAAATCCCATAAGTTCTTTTAACAATCAAATATTCTGATTTTATATCCATTTTCATGTTCGAAGCTTAGGATGACTACTTTTTTTTTTCTTTTTCAAATTTTGTATCTTTAGTAGGTTATTATAAAATAATAAAATATAAAGTGACAACGAGATTATGATCCAAACTCTATGCTGCGCGGCTAGGTAGGAAAAGAATTAGGATATTAAAATATGTTTTCTAACAATCAAATATTGTAAAGTTAAATGGTTCTCGTGTGATATTAGTTGGAGGTGTACTTAACTAGTTAATATACTCATATTATGTGTGTGTGTGTGTGTGTGTATATATAAAGAAAACTCTTTAGAAATACTGGATCTTCTAGTCTCTAATTTATGGGTCTTTGCTTTAATGAATCAGACTTTTGGATAAGTTTTGAAGCACTAACCATTAAATTTACAGCAAAAATCAAGATATGCTTTTGTATGAGTTCTTGCAATCTGCTATATTGATTAGAGTTTCAAAGAAGGTCGATACTTCATCACAAGTGTTCTTTTAGAACGTTCACTATTACATTCTGAAATGCTTTCTTGTGATAGCTTAAAATTTTGTCCGACTCTGCTACGTCTTCATCATATCCTTTTCTTTGGAAATGTCTTACGACTATTTTCCGAATAATGTAGGTGTGTGATCACAGGCAGTGGCGAGACTTCTTACGTTCATCTCGGGCGACCATGGGGACCATTTGCAAGGGTGGTATTTGCTTACACACACATGGATGTATGTATCAAACCAACAGTTGTTTTGTCAGCCATTTTTACCTTGATATTTAGACTTGTCAAGGATTAAAGGCTTTTATGTAAACATGAAAAAACAAAAATTAATTCATCAACAAGAGAAAAGAATAAAAATAGGGAAACAATAAGAAGGCCAAACCCTCTCATTGAAAGAAGTTTACTTCATCTAGAGACGGAGCTTGAAGAATAGATTTGTTTATTTCCAATGTCTTTCAAACATCAATGAAAATCCCATCATTTTTTTTAAGCCATAAATTCTTGATGATGTTAACAGACAAATAAGATCAAAATTCTAGTTTTTTTCTCTCGAAGCTTTATTCTGTGACTAATTGGAGCAAGGTCCATTGGTTCTAGAAGAAGCATAGCATTGGAAGTTAAAAGTAATGTAGATAAGCATTTCCAACTGTTCCGAAAAAAGTACCGTTGAAATTATCTGATCTTCAGCACTGTGATTTCGGGTAATGGACTGAGAGAAAGGTTGTGGAGTGTGCGTAGGTATCTATTTTGTGAGGGTGCACTGTTAGTTCATTTTTAATCTAGAATAGTCTAGGCTTGGAACCTAATGCTAGCTCTTGTTCTATTATTTCCTATTCATGTGATACTATACACATCTATCATGTTTAATTGCAGATGCCTTCAGAACCATTTTGAGAGAGGAAGGTTTTGCTGCTCTTTATAAAGGGATTGTTCCTGGCCTTATGCTTGTAAGCTGTTAGATTTTAGTTTAATTTTCTTTTAACTGTTTGCTGTGTGGATCTTATTGCATTAGTTTAATTGGTCTTGTTAGGCATCTCATCTCCCATTTTTTGTACTTTGGCCCTGTTAATAATATCTTCTGTTACCTGTAAAAATTTATCTGTATTTGTGTGTCAGTGTGAGAAACACATATATTAGTTAGTTTTAAAATTTCATGTCTTCCATTCATTATACTGCAATTTTGTTTAATCAAACATGGGCATTACTCTAAAGTTTAACCGAGATTCGCCATTATCCCAAACTGAACTACTGTTCATTTGTCCTTTTCTCTCTTTGAGGATTCATTATGGAGTGGGAAAGAGTTCGTACGTTTGTCATAAAAAGACATTCTGTTTACACTATTTCATGGGAACAATTCATAGATGTGTTTTGTTGCTACAGCAGGTTTCTCATGGTGCCATTCAATTTACAGTCTATGAAGAACTCCGTAAAGTTATTGCCAACTCAAGGTCTAAAGGGACCAGAGTCGATGCTCAAAGTTCCGGGGAATTACTAGTACAAATTTTTGGCTTGAGTTTACTCCATTAGATCCTTGGAATGTGAAATGGAAACTCTTAGTCTCTTATTGTGAACTGTCTCTCACACAGAATTCCGGTGATTATGCTGTTCTTGGAGGAACTTCTAAAATTGCTGCCATGCTTTTGACATACCCATTTCAAGTAAATTGAAATTTGCTTTGATGCTGTGAACTGTGGTGTGGTTTTTATAGTCATTTTTCTTAGCTGATTCTTGAGTGACTTGGTTTCAGGTTATTCGAGCTCGGTTGCTACAGTTCAGGAAGAGGAATGTCAAGCCCTTGCTGCATTTGGTGCCTGTTTCCAATATTAATAATTGTTTGAAGAAGCATTTTCGAGACCTTTAAAATGTCGTGATCTTTGAATTTATATAATTCTGTTTGGTTGCAGTTAATTTTACAAGCGTGTTTTCATTGTTGGTGGAATCAGACTTGAATAATATGGGATTTATGTGCTTTAAGATATGAATGGGATTTATTGTTGCTTTAAGATATGAATGGGATTTATGTGCAAGTGCTAATAGCATTTTCATTGTTGGTGGAATCAGACTTGAATAATATGGTTTCCTACGTAATGTGACTTGTAGTTTCAAGTTTGTAGTTAATTTCACTTGTTGGATTCAATGTTGGTTTATAAAAAATGGACAATAATACAACAATTAAATAAATATAAATTTCTAAAAATGGACAAAAACAAGCCTTTGATGTCGGTTTTAAACTGACATTATTGGCCTCTTTAATGTCGGTTTTAAACCGACATTAAAGCCAAACCGACATTAAAGGGCTTCAATAACACTATCAAAGATGTCGGTTGAAAACCGACATTAAAGAGGCCTTTAATGTCGTTTTTAAACCGACATTAAAGCCCAACCGACATTAAAGGCCTTTAATAACGCTCGCAAAGATGTCGGTTGCCAAGTGACATTAAAGGCCTTTAATGTCGGTTTTAAACCGACATTAAAGGCCAAAATTCTTGTAGTGAATATACATTTGTACGATTAAAAAAAATAATAAACTTTTTTAAATCGATTGTTAACGGTACATAACTTCCCGATATTGTACCTACTACATCAATTTAAAGAAAATACATGTAATTTCTTTCACATGTAACACATCAATTAATTTTTTGGCACGGAAAACTTGCGTACAAAATGTTCAAAATTGATATTGTATTTATGAACGCTAATGAAACATGTTTTGCGATAAAAAAAATTTAAATTTTGGTAAATAAAACACAAATATTTGTATATTTGATTTACAATATGAATTTAAAAAAAAAAAACATTTGTACTAATTTTAAAATTGCCAATTTTCCTTAATTATTTTGGTATACGATCGTTTACTTTACGTACACGACCATTTACTTTTTTAACATGATCGTTTACATTTGGCTACTTCAATCCAAATAATTTTTTTTCAAGATTCTTTATACACGATATTTTATTTTTTTTACACGATCGTTTACATTTGGCTACTCCAATCTAAATGATTTTTTTTTCTCAAGATTATTTGTACACAATCTTTTACTTTTTTTACACAATCGTTTACTGTTTTTACACGATCATTTACAAATGTCTACTTTAATCTAAATAATTTTTTTTCAAGATTCTTTATACACGATCATTTACATTTGACTACTCTAATCTAAATGATTTTTTTCAAGACTCTTTATACACGATCTTTTATTTTTTTACACAATTGTTTACTTTTTTACACAATAGTTTACATTTGGCTACTCCAATCTAAATGTTTTTTTTTTCAAGATTCTTTATACACGATCTTTTAGATTTTGCTATTTTTTGTACACAATCGTTTAGATTTAGTTACCCAAATGTAAACGAAGTAAAAAAAGGAAAAAAAAAAAGAAAGACGATGGAAAGAAATCACAGCGAAAAAAAGAAGAGGAAAAGTAGAAAGGCGATGGAAAGAAATTGAAGCAAAAAAAAAAAAGAGAAGAGGAAAAGAAGAAAAACAATGGAAAGATTAAACGACGTAAATAAAGAATTGAAAAATAAGAAAGATGATGAAAAGAAATCGAAGAAAAAAAGGAAAGAAGAAAGACAAAATCGTAGGGGAAGACGAAATAGTAGGAGGAAGACGAAACGCAGGGAAGACGAAATAGCAGGAGGAAGACGAATCGCGAGGAAGAGAAAGAAAGATGGAAGGACAAACCTGAAATATTTAAAAACTGGCTAATTTTAGGGGCTTTGTTAGATGGGCCGTAAATAGTTTGATGTTTTGTTACATTTATAAAAGTTTCCTTACTAATTGTTTTATTTTTATATCTTATAAGAACTAAATAACAGAAAACGAATCGAACTAAATGATCCATTAGTTTAGAATTATATATACAAAGCACAAAACTTCTCATGTTATTGATAAACTATTTGCTATTCATTTAAAAATTAAATTAATTACTTTTAAAATAATGTTAAATTAATTATTTTTATTACTATCTTCTTTTATTGTAACTACAATTTACAATGGTATTACACGAACAAATATGTACCTGATTTAAGGTTTTCATTAAACCATTTTAAATATACATTCATTACAATTATAAATCGATGTTAAATTTATGATAAAGTTACAAAATTGTATTTAATTTACGAGGGTCTAATTTAGAATTTTAATTGTATTTAATTTACAAGAGTTTAATTTAAATAATTTAATTGTTTTCGCTTCATTTGAACTAGAAAATTTAGCTCAATTGTAATCTATAAGTTATACTCAATTACAGTAAATTTGCAGGAAAATTAGGCCAATTAGAAAAGCACCAAGAAACAACATCAATTCTAATCTAAATGAGAAAATAAATCAAAATAGAGCTACCATGGTAGCTAGAAAAATAGTCTTTTTAATCTTCGTGTGAACTAAATGAATTTAGTAACTTTAAAAATACAATTCCTTACATAAATTTTTCAAAATAGAGTCGTCGCATTCCATTGTTGTGCATCAATTTTTCAAAGGTTATGGTAGGTAATGATTTTGTAAATAAGTTTGGCAGGTTATCCTTTGAACAAATTTGTTGTACTGTGATGTCGTCATTTTCTTCAAAATCATGAGTATAGAAAAACTTCAGTGAGATGTGCTTTGTTCCACCTTTAATATAATCTCCTTTTATTCGAGCTATACATGTCGTGTTGTCTTTGCTGAAAGGAGTTTACTAGAAGACAAACTACATGATTTCCAAATGTGTTGAATCATCAATCTTAACCATATACATTCTCGGCTAGCCTCATGAATTGCAAGAATTTCGACATGATTTGAGGAGGTAGTTGTTATGGTTTGTTTCATTGATCGCCAGGATCTAACAGTTCCTCCACATGTGAATAGATAACCTGTTTGAGATCTAGCTTTATGTGGATTAGATAAATATCTAGAATCTGCAATACCGACTAGGTTAAAATTTTATTTATTTGAATAAAATAATCCCATATCAATTATTCCTCATAGATAACAAAGTATATGCTTAATTCCATTGCAATGTCTTTATGTTGGAGAGAAACTGTACCTAATTAATAAATTTACTAAAAATGCAATATCTAGTCTTGTATTATTAGCAAGATACATAAGTGCAACAATTGCACTTAGATATTGTACTTCTGGACCAAGAAGTTCTTCATTATCATCTCGAGGTCGAAAATATATCTTTCTTCATATCTAGTGAATTAACTTGCATTGGGATGTTCAATGGATGTGCTTTATCCATATAAAATCTTTTCAAAAAATTTTATGTATAAGTTTGATTGATGAACAAATCTCATCTACTAGATGCTCAATTTGCAAACCAAAGCAAAATTTTGATTTTCCAAGATCTTTTATCTCAAATTCTTTCTTACGATACTCTATTGCCTTTGAAAGCTCTTAAGGAGTTCCAAATGTATTTAAATCATCAACATATATAGTTATAATAGCAAATCCTAACTATGACTTTTATATAAAAATGCATGGACATATTGGATTATTTTGATATCCTATGGACATATTGGATTATTTTTATATCCTTCTTTCAATAAATATTTGTTGGGTTTTATGTCCTAAAACTCGTAGATAGTAAATGTAATCCATTGACCATTATTAATAAAATTGTTATTAATATAATTTCAATAAAAGCATTATTGACTATATTATTAGTTTTGTCTTAATAATCTAAATGCAATAAACTAACATCCTAAGTTGTTTGATGAATCTTGAATAGTATCGAGAGACATACATAGATCAATGTTCAAGATATAGCTTAAAGGGTCTATAGTATAGTATATGGATACAATTCACTTTGTGTTTGATACAAAGGAAATGATCTAATGCGTTAGTGTAGGTAAAATGCAAGTGAGGGTATCCTATGCAATGACTTTGCATAAGATCGAACCACAAAATAATAACCACTAGATGTAACTCTATTAACTAGTTAGGTTTCTATTTCATTAGGATAACCTAAGTAACTTAGTCTTAATCCTTAAGCTGTGTTTGTAGTAGGGTTTTAGGGAGGAAAAGGGTTAGGAAATTGAGCCAAACCGTCTTTGGCCCAAGGGTTATGATAAATAGGGATTAGGGTTATCTTAATCCCCAAATAACCCCATCTTCTCCTCTCTTTTCCTTTCTTACAACCCTACATTACCCTACCCAAATAACCCAATTTAAAATCTATTATTGTTTTTTAAATTACTATAATCATAACTCTTCCCTCAAACACATATTATTATAACACTACTATCATAATCCCTTCCCCAACACATACTATCATAACACTATCTTTCATATTCCTTCCCCAAACTTATATTACCATAACACTACTAATAATAATATTTCTCCCAAACACATATTATTACAACACTAGTATTATCATAATCCTAGGATTATTATAATCCTTTTCTCCCATAACTCTTTCCCTCCCCTAAACGCACTTTAAGTGTATTATGAACTCCTGTTCACTAGGGATTATCCTTTGATTTTTACGGGTGAAAGTGGCCAGATTGCCAACTCAATATGCTTATCATTTTAGGGACAAGACCAAGTGGGGAGCTGAAAAATAATCACACAAAATAAAATTCACTCTCTACCAACTTTAGGGTAAGTAGATGAGTGTTCCCTTAAATGATGTTTTCAAAACTTGAACAAAGAGTTTTACCCTCTATATGACACGAGAGAGATTTTTATTTATTCGTTGGACCATAAATAGGTTATTCATTAGAGGAGCAATGGTATTTAAGAACTAGAAGTAACCTAGGGGTACAACGGTAGTTTGATCCAACTTGTTTTACGAACACTTGTGAAAAGACTAACTTACTGTCATTGGTCTATATCCGTGGATACATAAATATATCTACAGTGAGAAGAGTTCAGTTGTGAGTTATTAATAGAGTGTACATACAGTTAACGAATTTTGGTTAATGTGGTTAATGAGTTTAGCTAATTAATCTCATATCGTTGTAGCTTTTAATTTGTAGGTCCATTAGGTCCCCTTCCTAGCTCCTAAAGGGTAATGAGATTTATATAAATTGGTTATAATTTGAAATGTTCAAATTTACTTTGGAAATTAATATAATGTATCAATACATTATAATATAAAGTTCATTTTTAATTAAACTTCATTATATAAATTTAATTTTGGATATCATTCAAAACTAATTTACGAGAGAATAAATTTTTTGAATGAGTTCAAACATTAATTTAATGTTAATTAGATTCATATTAAAACTATATGTTAAAATTTAATGTGTATATGATGCACATTAAAACTAGGGAGTTTAGAAAAAAGCAACCAATAGCATCTCTTTTTTCCATATTGCAAATATGACAAATATGATAAGTAATTAGATATATCAGATGACTATAAGAGGGCTGTCAAAGGGCTATCTGCTTTTAAATTTGCTACTTTTGTAATTTAGAAAATGAAGCGACATGGACTTTATTATCATAATTGTTTTTGCTACTTTTGCAAACGACCCTTAGAACTATAGGTTATTAGAGAAATTTATATTTGAATATGATTCAAATTTGTTAAATTAAATATAGGAGAATTGTTAAAAATAACAAATTTGACAAAATATTTACAATATATAGCAAAATTTCAAATTTTATGAATAATATACATTACTAGACACTGATATGCTTTTGTCAATGACATTGATAGACAATGATACAAGTCAATTAGTTTCTATCATTGATAGAATCCTAAATTTTGCAATAGCTTGTAAATATTTTAATTTATTTTGCTATTTTTGAAAATGTCCCTTAAATATAAGATATTTAATTTAGAAATTAACTAATTGGAGAATTCATTAGGGAAGTTTTCATAAATAAAACAAAACGGTAAAATTTTACGGCCAATGTATCAAAACCCATGATGTTAGCCATTTTTAAATATTTCAGGTTTGTCTTTTCCATCTTTCTTTCCCTCTTCATCTATTCCATCGTCTTTCTTCTTTTCTTTTTTTTTCTTTTTTCCGTTTTTGTTTGTTCCATCGTCTTTCATTCTTTTTTTTTTTTTTTTGTTCAAGATCATCTATCAAATCTAAAAAATCTATTTTTTTTCAAACTTTTATTTGTTTGTTCAAGATTGTGTTCTAAATAAAAAAGACTAAAAAACGTCATTTAGATTTGGGTAGCCGAATCTAAACGATCGTGTACAAAAAATAGCCAAATCTAAACGATCGTGTACAAAAAATCCTAAAAAAATCATTTAGATTGGGATAGCCAAATCTAAACAATCGTATACAAAACAATAAACGATCGTGTACCGAAAGAATCTTACAAAAAATCATTTAGCCAATCTAAACGATTGTGTACCAAATCTTGAAAAATCGTTTAGATTTGGCTTCTGAAATCTAAATGATCAAATCTAAAAGATCATGTAACCAAATTAAATGGTCGTGTAGAGAAAATTTAAAAAATAAATCGTTGATCGTGTAACCAAATTAAGCGACTGTGTATAGAGAATTTAAAAAATAAATTGTTTAAACTTGGCTGTACAAATCTAAACAACCAAATCTAAACGATTATATACCAAACAATAGTCAAATATAAACGATCGTGTACCAAATATATTACGCTCGTTGTTGATGGGACATTTTTGCTATTTTCCATGGTGGGCGTGTGGGCTTTTTCCGTTTTTGGAATTGTTCTATACAGTGTAAATATTTTTCCATTTTGTTATATTTTTGAAAAGACCCTAATTAATTAATATTTTAGTTTAATTTTTTTAATTAGATTTGACTAGATTAAATTAATTAAATTAAAACTATAAGTTTTGTGAGAGACATTCATTTAAATATGATTTAAGTGAAATATTAATTAAATATGACTTAATTTAATTATTTAATTAAAACTAATTAATTTTTTCATATTTAATTTAATTTAATTTAGATTAAAGAAATGTGAACGTGGGTGGTTCGCTCCCATGTAACCCAAAAATCTTTCTAACTCCTAAAGAAGAGGGAGATAAGAGTACGAAAAACAAAGTGGGCTTTTGGTACTTTGGACTGTGTATTCTCTTTTCTTTCTCTCTAAAAAAAAATCTCACTCCAATTTTGGTTCTCACAAAATAAATTTTCATTCTCAGAGAATAGGAAGGTCTCCAAGTGATGGTTCCCTAATATTGGAGTTTTAGTACATACAGAGACTTCAACGAGAGTAAGTACTTCTTTCTCTTCTTTGTATTTTTTTTTTTTTTTTTTTTGCATAGCATGCTTAGCCATGGAAAGTTTGTTTCTATACTTTTGCCAATGTACTAGTATTTTTAAATCCCAATTAATTTGAGTTATGGTTCTATTAAATCTTTCGCTGCATAGGGCTCTTATCCTTACAATATTCACTCAAGCAATTGTACCATATTCGTCGTGATTTTTTCAATCCATAAAATGATCTATGTAACTTTATTAAACATATCTCTCGAGAACTTGATCTATACGTTTCGAGTATCTTAAATCTTTCTATGACTTTAATATAAATATCATTATCAAGAGATCCATATAACTATGTTGTGACCACATCCATATAGATGTATGTCCAGATTTTCATACACAGTCAAACCAATTAAAAATCTTATTGCGGTTGCATCTACCACTGGAGAATATGTATCCTTATAATCTATACCAGGTTTTTGTGAAAATTCGTGTGCAACTAATCTTGTTTTATATCCTCTGATCTTATTATCTTAATTTCTATTTCTCACAAATAGCCATTTATATCCCATAGGTTTGACATCTTCTAGCATTTGGACTATTGGTCCAAAAACTTGATGTTTTGAAAGTAAATTTAATTCAGCCTCAATTGCTACTTTCCACAAAGACCAATATTTTCTTTGTCAACATTCTTCAACAGATTTTGGTTTAAAATCTTCATTTTCGGATATAATATCAAGAGCAACATTATATGCAAAAATGTTGTCAATAACTACATTAGTTCGGTTCCATCATTTTCTTGTCATGACATAGTTTATCAAAATCTCATTATTATCCTCAGTTGTTTTATTTTCTTCGAATTTTTTTTAGAAATTAAAATTTGGATTTATTCAGGAACATCCATCTTTAATGGAGTTATTGACTAGATTTCTTTTTCTATGATTTTTTCTTTGGAACCTACTCGTCTACCATGCTTCTAGTGTGTTCCAGATTCATTAATGACAACTTATTGTGTTGAGATATCTATTTTTATGGGACATTTGCATTTTCTATATGTGATTTAGTTACTTTCTTTGCATCTACAAATGCATCTGGTAACTAATTTGCTATATTTTGCAAATGAATTATTTTTTTAACTTAAAGTTCACATTGATCTGTACAATAATTTAAATGAGAAAATAATGATACATTCCATGTAATTTCTTTTTCCAACTTCTTAATTTTTCTCCCTTAAAATGACAATAAGAAAATTGTGCAGTAAACACATCACCTATATGGGGTTCAAGATATTTAATAATTGATGAGGAATCAAATTCAACATATATTTCTAACCTTCTTTCAGGATCCATCTTAGTACGTTTTGGTGGAGAAATTGATAAATATACTGCACATCCAAAAATTCTCAAATGAGAATATTTGGCTCATGTCCATTTGTAACTATAATGGCGAGTACTTGTGATAAGTTGCTAGCCTATAAGTGACGTAGCATGCAAAATAGTATGTCCCCATACAAGTGTAGGTAATTTAGCTCTCATAAGTAATGGTCTAGCAATTGATTGAAAAGGTTTTATAAATGATTCTCCTAAACCATTTTATGCATGAACATGAGTTGCAAGATGTTCAACACCTATCACAATAGACATTGCAATAATTATCAATTGTTTGTGATGTAAATTTATCAACATTATCAAGTAGAACATTTTTAATTATATAATTAGGAATCTGTGTTCTTAAGTTAATTATTTGAGCAAGTAATTTTGCAAATGAAAGATTTTGACTTGATAATAAGCAAACATGTGGCCCTCTATTGGATGTGTCCATTAAGACCATAAAATTTTTCCACTTGGTAAGTTAATAGGTCCACAAATATCACCATAATTTCGTTCTAAAAATATAGGTGATTTGATTCCCACTTTAGCTGGTGATGGTCTAATTATTAATTTGCCTTGAGAGCAAGCTTCATCAGCAGTCCTTGTTGATTCATCATTAGCTTGATTTAATACTAATTTGCTTTATGGTTTATGGTCTCTCAAGTGGTCTTCTTCCAAGAAAGTAGCATTTGTCGATACAAACACTCTGCTTTCTTGTTGATCGAAGAATAAACCACCTCTCATTTCTTTAGGATAACCAACAAATTTGCATAACCTTATACGAGGTTCCAACTTCTTGGAATTTGTGACTAACACGTGTGCTAGAAAATCCCAGATTCTAAAGTGACTTAAAGTAGGTTTACGTCCTCTTCATAACGCGAAAGGTGTTTCAGAAACACTCTTCGTGGGAACATTGTTCAAGATAAGAACTGCAATCTCTACTGCATATTCCCAAAACAAGCTAAGCAATTGAGCATAGCTCATCAATGAATGAACCATGTTTAACATGGTTCTATTTTCCCTTTCTACTTAATAAATTTTCAACTTCAACCTTATACTCCTTGAACTTTTCAAGACCTTCAAACTTATGCTTCATTAAGTTTAGATAACCATACCTTGAATGATCATCTATAAAAAAGATGAAGTATTCAAAACCACCTCTAGCTTTTACATTCATCGGACCATAGAGGTCTGAATGTATAAGTTTTAAGGGTTCTTTGGCTCTATAACCTTTTTCAGTAAAAGATCTTTTAGTCATTTTTCCTTCAAGACAAGATTCAAATGGAGGTAATGAATTATTTTCTAACTCATTTATAAGTCCATTCTTTACCAATCTTTCGATCGATTGAGATTAATGTGACCAAATCTTAAATGAAAAAATAGGTATTGTTATTTGGAGAAATTAATTGCCTTTTATTTTGAGTGTTAGCCATTTTAAACCTCTCATAATTTTAAACTGTTTTTGCTTCATTAGGTCTTAATACATATAAGTTGTTTTCAAGCTTAGCTGAACATATATGTACACCATTCTTAGAAATGAATGCTTTATTAAAAGAAAAAGTTACATTATATGATTGTTCAATAAGACAAGAAATAGATATAAGATTCCTTTTAATCTTAGGAACTATGTACAAGTTTTCTAAAAATAAGAATCTATTTCTAAAAAGTAACTTAGCATCTTCTACTATGCAAGCTGAAATAACATCTCTCGTTCCAACCTTGAGCGTCATCTCACCCTCTTCGAGTTGCTTAAAGGAACAAGTTTTCTATAAAGAACAAACATGGTTAGTGGCTCATGAATCAAGTATTCAAGCATTTTGGTCATTCTCCACTAAACATGTTTCTAAGATAAGAAAACCATATTTACCTTCTTTTTCATTCTTCTTCTTGACAAGGTATTTGGGACAATTTCTCTTACAACGTTCATTCACATTGTAAAGGAAAGATTTTCCCTTATCGGCTACCTTAGCCTTTCTTTTGCCCCTAGAAGCAGCAGCAGGATGCTTCTTATTCCCTCCTTTATTTTTTTGGATTTTCTTAAACCTAGAGGATGAAGGTGCAGACTTGGTTTCAAAGGATGAACCCTTCTAAAATCTCTCGACATGGGCAACATTTTCCTCTCCTTCTGTATGTCCTTCAAACATCTCTTGGAGGGAGTCCATGATTTGACATGTAGTGACCATGGTCTCGTGTTTCATGCTTAGTATGTCAGACATAATGGCCAAGATGTAGACATGTGCCTTGTCATTGGCCTTTGTCCAACGATCATATGCATCCCTGACAATCTAGGATGCATTTCGAGAAGGAGAAGTAGGACATTCCTCCATTAAGACGAAGCGTATATCATTAATAACTAGAATCATATTCAAGTTTGACTTCCACGCTGCATAAATTTTATTGGTTAATTTTTTGTTTTTAAGCAGTGTAACTAATGAGGCAAACATGTTGAAATAACGAACAATTTATCGTATTAGTTATCTTTGTCTTAACCCATTACACAAAATAAATCCAATAAATTCTGCAAAAACAAACAATCAAAGAACCCTAATCAAACAAATGATTTAGTTTTTGCAACGATACTTGAATTGATACTACTCTCCTGAATTGAGACAATCTCAGCTAATTACTAATACCAAAATAACTCTTATTCCTATAGTTCTTAACTACCATTGTTCAGTCAAGGATTCATTAACTAACATAATTCATCCCGTAAATGTGACTATCATTTTCAAATCCCAGAGGTACGCTTCAACATTTCTGGAGTTTGCATTGTTCCGACTTAAATAATCAGGCTCTTTGAAGGGATGGTCGCTCCAGGACGACATGTAAGGAGATCATAGAAATCTCACGGTGCAATCTAATGAATGAGACCATAGGATACATTGACACACGTCCTTCTCCTACTTACTATGAACATTTCCTCTATTCACCTTGTTATTAACCCATACAAACACTTTTCAAAGGGACGCCACGCCTAGGTTGACACGAAACCGAGTATAGATCTCACGTGCGAACTCTTAGGGACGTGAGAGCTAAAAATTGATATATCGTACATAGCATTTTTCTCCCACTAAAATGTTCTATTAATTTAGGATTTGTTGTACTTAGCTAAATTCGAGCTAAATGAATCCAAACTAAGTCTATTCTTATTATAACTGTTATAATAAAACTTGTGTATTAAACCATTTAATTTACCTAGTGACATCTTATGCTAATCAAAATAAGGTTAATTCAACATTGATTTCGGGTCAGATTCCAGGTAGGAGGTGTTCCATAAACCATCAATTTAAGTACCCCTAGCTTTAGACAGAACTTTACCGGTGGAGTTCTCTTATAAGCTTAAATCCTATTTGTCCTACTAGTTGCATTAAACTAAAATAAGACGCAACTTTAATCCTATGTTTGCATCCAACTCTTTATTATAGATTGACAATTTCTAATTATCAAATTTTATAACTATTATAGAATTAATTAATTAGCCGTACAACATGCATACTATGGTTTAATTAATTAAAGTCAAATTATAATTAAATAAAAACCATGTTACATGCAAAACATTACATTAATATAACAATTATATTAAACTATAGATATAACATGCTCAATGCAAATTGATTTTCATCTTACTTAGTATAACACTTATATTAAAAACATTTCATGAAAATCAACCAAGCATACACAAAACATTTCATGAAAATCAACAAATTATATTTAACTAAGTAATGTCATACATCATGCTTATCTAATTTCATATATTTAAAATATCAACATACTTTAAATAACTCATGAAATTCATAATCATGCATTAATACCATACATTATAACACTTGTAATATATAAAAATGCATGAATATTCTTAACCTAAGTGTGAGATTTATCTAAATGACATCCATAAAATATTTAAATAACAATTGGACCAGTAAAATTGGCCCTTATGATAAAGTAAAGTAAACATTACACTAATTAAGCTTTAAAATATCCTAAAACAGCTTCTAAATCTTCAAGATCGGTCCCAAAACCTTCAAAAAGCTTCAAACCGGATTAAAAAATCTTGAATTGATAAAAAAAGAAGAACCGATCCAAAATCAAGCTGAACCGATCCATTTTAGCTGAATCGCGTCAAAGCGGAGCCAACTACAAGAACCAAGCCGACCGCAAGTTGCTTTAGACTAGTTTTCTAAAGAAGACAATTTCTTTCCAGATAAGAGAAAGTTTATTAAAAAAGGATGTGGCATCCACGGTTCCTTGCTTGCATTCATGAACCTGCTTCCTTAGTGTGCATAGGCAAGAGACATGCTAACATTTGGAGTAGAGTGTTTGGGTTGTGTCCTAAATGTCTTTGATTATTGTAGCATATAGTAATGGCTTGCCAATCTTGGGTTCCATACTATTAATCAATATGGATCGAAGAATAGAACCCTCTTCCTTCTAGTATCATTCATGTGGGTCGTCCGATGGCGAACGAGGTATTTTTCCTGTCAGAAAGCCAAATTCATGTTGTCTTTCAAGGACCATTTTCATTGACTGAGACCATGTCACGCCTCACCTCAAATGTCACTCCATGCGACCAAATGAGGGCGTGCCTCCTAGACATCCATCCCGTATTTGTTTGCGAGATGACGCACTGAACGCCTAGTAAGCGAAACAACTTCTTCCCTTGTCTCTTATTGCAAAGCTCTTCCATTGAGCCTTAAAGACCTTCACAATCTCCGCATTAGAAATAACTTTTCAACTTAACTTCGTCACCTAGTTCTCATTTCTTACTTTCTAACTTGTAGGCAATAAGCACAAAGATAAACATAACGGAAAATAGTTTACAACTTTTGAACTTTACTTTGTTGCCTAGTAATTTTATATAGCACAACTTAACTTTAACTCCTAGGTGACATACATTAAGAGATAACAACAAACAGTGGAATAACTGAACATCTTGTCTTTAATAACTTTAGACTTACAGAGTTCATACATTATACATTACAAACCTTAAAACTTACTTTACCTAAAATAAAACCAAGTATGATCTTCTCACGTCGTCCTTCTTTTTTCCACCAAGGTGCTTTTCTTTGTCAAGGTGTTCATGAGTATAAGACTCTGATCTCAATCCTTTTTTATTTTTGTCATCTACAATCCAACTTAAGGACTGATGATAAAAAAACATCAGAGAAGCATGCAGCGGAAGACTAAGGATCATGCTTTACTCTATATGCATCTAAACGATTTAGAAATTAAACTGCAACTATTACACGATAGACCTAAACGAAGAGTATAAAAGGTAAACGATGAGCTTACCTTTGTAGTCCACAACTTCTTCTTCCTTCCAAAAAAACTTCTATGCCAAAAGATTACGAGCAAAGGACAACCACTAAGTTGACCTACTAATCTCAGGACCAAGAATCGAGTTGTGGGACTCGTTTTTGTGAAGTAAAACTTTTAGAGAGAAAGGATGGAGGTAGGTGTATCGTTTAGGTAATTTTTTGAGAAAACATCATCCTCTTCTCATTCTGTAATGAGAAGTTTATATATAAAATTTACATGCAAATTATTTCATATAATCTCAACAGATAATTAATCCATTAACTATTTAATGGAATTAATGGCTTCTAATTCACAATAAGCTACCATTTTTTCCACTAACTTTTAGTTAATTAAGAAATTAGTCAAAGGGGCAATTTGGTCATTTGACCAATTAAGTCAAAGTCAAACTTTGACTTTTCTTAGTCAAAAGTCAACTTTTTGACTTTTTTCTATTTTACCCGTCTTGACTAATTCTTACCTCCCGAGTATGATTCCGCATTCATTTTTCTAAAATTCAAATCATATTTGATTATAAATTCCGGTCAAAGTTTTGATTTTCAAAGTTAAAAGTCAACATGTTGACTTTTACAACTTTGACCGTTTCAAAAACTTTCCAAGCTTCTAAATATGAATCTATATTCATATTTATTTAAATCATATTTAAATACAAAGCTTAAAGTTTATATCTACCGACTTATATCATATATACTTGTCGATTTCTCTATTTTACTGTAACATCTTTTCGATGTACGATTTTCCTGATAAGGCGGTACTTTATTTCAATTTGTTTTCCTTGTTTATGACTTCAAGGTTCTCAAGAATTTGCAACTGCACCACTGTTGACACAGTATAAGGTGATTGGCAAATGCATATTTGGAACAACTTCCAAATCTGTTAAGAACTTTTTAAGCCATACTACTTCCTTTGCTGTTTCACAAGCTGCTACATACTACCGCTCCTCTATTCAGAGTGAAAACTAATCGTGATGTAGACTTTCTAGCATCTTTATCAGATTGAAAAACAGAATTAGTGTATTCAATAAGGATCAGATCCTTAGAACCATACACAAGCATGTAGTCTTTTGTTCTTCTAAGATATTTTAGAATATTTTTAATAGTTGTCCAATGATCACATCCAGGATTGGACTGATATCTACTAACCATCTCTACTAAATAGCAAATGTTAGGTCTAGTACATAACATTGCATACATTAGGCTTCCAACAGCAGAAGCATAGGGAATGTTACTCATATCCTCAACTTCTTGAGGTGTCTTTAGACATTGTTCTTTTGATAAATTAATTCCATATTTGTATGGCAACTGACCCTTTTTGAAATTCTGCATCTTATATCTTGACAACATTTTGTCTATATAAGATGTTTGAGACATGGCTAGTGTTTTGTTCTTTTGGTTCCGAACTATTTGGATACCAAGAATGTATTGAGCATTTCCCAAATCTTTCATTTGGAATTGCGTTGCTAGCCATTTCTTAAGGTCATAGTCCACATCATTCATCGCCTGTTTATAGGTCAATGGATCCTCTATCCCATCATCAGGTATGGCGATTTGAGCTTCACTTAAACCTAAATAGCGATCAGGCTGTCGTACAACCCTCTCACTACATCAAGGTTCTCCCAACTCTTGAGAAGGATGTGTTTGACCAATATTCCTAGTTTTATCAACTACTTTAGTGGATGAACTAGGTCTATCTGTAGTATTTTTGGAAATTTCTTCTAATACTAGTTTACTGCAAATTTGATGATTTCTTATGTGATCTTCCTCTAAGAATGTAGCATTTGTTCTTGAGGGTCATAAAACAAACCACCTCTGGATTCTTTTGGATAACTTACAAATAGGCATAATTTTGGACGACGTTCCAACTTTTTTAGGATTTTGCACCAACATGTGTGCTGGACATCCCCAAATCCTAAAGTGACGTAAACTACTTTTACACCCTTTCCATAGCTCATAATGTGTTTCGGAAACACTTTTAGAGGGAACCTTGTTTAAAATATAGATAGCTGTTTCTAAAGCATATCATCAAAAAGAATCTGGCAACTGAGCAGAACTCATCATCGAGCGAACCATGTCCAACAAAGTTTGGTTTCTTCTTTCTGATACACCGTTCTGCTGAGGTGTACTAGGTGCAGAGAGTTGTGATTGGATTTCATGTTCTATCAAATAGTCTTGGAATCGCAAGTCCATATACTCTTCACCTCGATCTGATTGAAGTGTCTTTATTGTTCTACCTGATTCATTTTCAACTTCAACCTTATATTCTTTGAACTTTTCAAAAGAATCAGACTTGTTCTGAATTAGGTAAACATGACCATACCTTGAATAATCATCAATAAAACGAATGAAATATTCATAATCTCCCCGAGCTTTGACATTCATTGGTCCACAGAGGTCCGAATGTACGAGCTCTAAAGGTGTTTTGGCTCTAAGACCTTTTTCCAGTAAAAGATCTTTTGGTCATTTTTCCTTCAAGACAAGAATCATATAGAAGCAAGAAGTTATCTTCTAACTAACTTAGAAGTCCACTGTTAACCAATCTCCCAATCCTATTGAGATTTATGTGTCCATGTCTTAAGTGCCATAAGAAGGCATTGGAAGAAAGTTTTTGTCTTTTATTCTAAGTTTCAGCTGTTCTAAATATTTCAGTATTTAAGATAAAATTTACTCGTGTGATCTTAACTTATATAAGTTGTTTTCAAATATAGCAGAACAAACATGAATACCTTTTCGGAAAATGAACGCTCCATTAATTTCAAAAGATATTCTGTACATATGTTCTAACATACAAGAGATAGATATTAAATTTCTCTTCATTTGAGGAGCATACAAGACATTCTTGAGCATAATATATCTATCATTAAAAACAACTTCAAGTCTCCCACTGCTTTAGCTGAGACCATATCTCCAGTTCCAACTTTGAGAGTGATCTCGCCCTCAGGAAGCTTTTTCCAAGAACTATTTTTCTGAAATGAGAAACAAATATGATTAGTGGCTCATGAATCTAATATTCAGGTAGAATTTTCGTTTTCCACTAAACATGTTTCAAAAACAAGTAAATCATATTTACCTTGTGCTTTTTTCTCTGCTTTTTTCTGAACAAGGTATTTTGGGCAGTTTCTCAACCAATTCCCATTTTCACCATAGTGGTAACACTTACTTTTTTCTATAGTCTTCTTTTCCTTGTTCTGTTTGGAAGTCTTCCCCTTTTCCTTCTTTTCTATCTTACGATTAGGTTTTGAAGGTCCAGCTTTAGATTTAGAGGACGATCCTCTTGAGAATTTTCTTTTTGTAGTAGCAACATTTGCTTCTACTTCTTTTCCCTTATCTTTGGTAAGATTCTGGAAACGCTGGAGCTCATTTAGAAGGGTTGTCAAGTTAAACTCTATTTTGTTCAGAGACGCATTTGTTTGAAATGGTATGAAACTCTTTGGAAGAGACTCTGAGATAAAGCTAACCTGATTAGCCTTATCGATGGCATTACCATTTACTTCAGCAATATTGAAGTACATCATCATGTCTAGGACATGTTCTCTAATAGAGGTCCCCTCCTTCATTCGCTTAGTGTAAATGTATTTGATTGCCTCGTGTTAGGGACCATTATGATTGCCTAAACATTCCTTTTAATGAATCCATTATCTCTTTAGCCGTGGCTAAGGATTCATGTTTCTTTACTAAAACATCAGACATGCTAGCAAGGATGTAGACACGGGCTTTCTCATTGGCCTTTATCCATCGATCATATGCTTCCCAACTAGTTCAGTTTGAGGACATTCCTCAGTTAAGACAAATCTTAAATCATCAAACACTAGTACTGTGTTAAGATTTGATTTTTATGCCGCATAATTATCACCGTTAAGTTTTTCGGAAGCTAACAATTAAACTATCGAGCTATTCATGCTAAAAAACAAACATACTTTGTTTAGAAACTATAATCTAATAAACCAATCTTTTAAGCAAAACTTAATACAGTACCCATCTTTTTTTTTTTTTTTTATGTTTTGCAAACAATAATTCAAAGGTAAAACATCCGAGCATAACTTTTATACTGGATTTTAACCTACGATGTCTAGGTGATAATCCAATTTTATTACCTTACATCTCTCAGGCATGCTCATAAAATTAGGTTAACTAGGCTCAAAACTGATTACGATCTCCAGGTATGAGGTGTTCCGTAAAATCGTCAACTTAAAAACCTTCACTCCTTAGTCATTTTATCTGACTTGTTGACAAGATCAAATCAGGTGTGCCTCTTGTAACCTAGTTTTACAAGATATCAACCTAAATCTAATTTTGAAAGATATGGAATTAACCTAAGTGAGCATGCACCTTATCTTTATCATAGATTTTAAAATCTAATTTATTTTAGGGGCTCTTGCAAATATGACAATTATGGTATCATAAATTAGGCCCATAGCACATCATTTTTACATTTGCAAAAATAGCAAAATTGAAGTCCAGCCCGCATTTTAAAAATACGAAATTACAAAGCTACCCTTACTAATACCAATATATACGGTTGATACACTAATATATACCGTTGATACACCAATATATACCGTTGATACACCTGATTTGTTTTGCTGATGTACTCCTCATACACTTTTTTTTACTCTCTAATACTTCACTAATACATATTATTAGTTTAAAACACTTGATATGTTGTTGATACACTCAATCAATTAAATACACTTGAAACACTAAGAATGATACACTTTATATATCGTTCATACACGTTATATATCGTTGATACACTTATTATTGTTTACTGATACACTTGATAGATTTAATACACTTAATCGCTTGCTAAACTTTGTTAATACATATTATTAGTTTGAAACACTTGATATGTTGTTAATACAGTTGCTCAACTATTGATATACTCAATCAATTAAATACACTTGATGCACTAAGAATGATACACTTTATATATCGTTGATACACTTGTTTGTTTGCTAATACATTTGATAGATGTAATACACTTAATCACTTGCTAAACTTCATTGATACATATTATTAGTTTGAAACACTTGATATGTTGTTGATACACTTGCTCAATTATTGATATACTCAATCAATTAAATACACTTAATGCACTAAGAATGATACACTTTATATATCGTTGATACACTTGTTTGTTTGCTAATACATTTGATAGATGTAATATACTTAATCACTTGCTAAACTTCATTGATACATATTATTAGTTTGAAACACTTGATATGTTGTTGATACACTTGCAAAACTGTTGATACACTCAATTAATTAAATGCACCTGATGCACTAAGCATGATACACTTTATGTATTGTCGATACAGTTGTTATGGTATGTTTACAATCTTAATAACATGTTAAACATCATTATCGCCTATAGTCAACAAATTAAAACTGAAAGTTCAATACATGACTCAACCTGAATTTCAGTATGAATCAAGTTCACAAAAGAATCAAATGATGATATCCCTCCATCAACCAAAACACAATTTGTTTTGTAATCCACGTAGTAATGTTGCTCATCTCATTTACCACTCTGAAAAACAATTACTACCAATTTAACCATATCTATAATGAACTGCAACAATTTTGGGAAAATAAAAAACACATAGTAAGTATATCAGTCGACTAATACATATAATATAAGTATATCATACCACTGATATAAAAAACTGATACAAATTAAAAAAAAAAACAGAACCGAACATAACTAAATAAAACCAAACTGATCTACGAAGTTCCTTTCGATAAAAGATATTAGGAACAAATAAAAGAAAAAATAAAAAGAGATGAGGAAGAAAAAATCGTAGCCCGAATTTTAATAAATAATATATGAGAAATTCACAGAAATAATATTATGGCTTCAAAAAAGGGAAGAAATACATACATAATTCTTGTTTTCACTGAAGAAAAAATGAGGAAAATAGGAGAAGAAGACAAGAAGAAGATGATTAAAGAAAAAAAAAGAAGCCGACAAAGAGGGAGAAATCTAAAAGAACAAAACTGAAGAGAGAAGAGAAGGATTGTGGAAAAGAACGGTGGAAAAGAGGCAAAAGAAGACAAGGAGAAGAGAAGTAGGTGAATAGGAGAAATGGTGAAGAAGAACAATAGAGAAGAGAAGAAGAAAACGAAAAATGAAGAACAATAAAGAAAAACGAAAGAGGAAGAGAAAACAACAGAGAAGGGCAATTTTGGAATAATGAAAAAAATAAAATAAGAAATATCAACCAAAATTAAAAAGTTGCTATATTTGCAAAATTGAAAAGGTTAGTACTAATATTGCTAAATTAGATTTTTATTGTGCCACCCAATACAATTTCCCTTTATTTTATAACACTTATAAAACTCTTAGATAAACCTGTAACATTCATCTAGGAATTCAACAATTAATATGGTATTTTTTATTTATTTAACTTTTAAATAAATCAATAATTGATTAATTTTGTTAAATCATATTTAATAAAATTAATTCAATTAATCTTTAAATTAATCATATTAATTTAAATTTTAACAATTAATTAATCATATTAATTAATTTCCATATTAATTTCTCAAACATGCATGAACATGTTAACCTATGGTGGGATTTTAAAACTATATGTCATACAATATGCACATACAATTTTAGTAATAATTAAATCATACATCACATGCAAGATTAATTAAAACACCCTAAAATGGATTGGTTTTGGCTCTCTAAATTAAGTTAAAACTAGATTATTAAAATAATAATTTGATGGAGTACAATAACCGCTTGATATTCTTTACACGATCGTTGAGTAGGAGGATGGAATTTACGGGCATAAGCGATGCGCATACCATACGCGATCGTCGAGCGGGTGAACGACAGGGTTTTAGGTGAGCGATCATTTATAAGGTAAGCGATCGTTTATAGGTGCCCATGATACGTGTACCATACGCGATCATTGAGCATGTAAACGATCGTTCAAGCGCTAGCGTTACGCGTACCTTACGCGATCGCCGAGCTGGTAAACTATCGTTCAAGCGTTAGCAATATGCGTACCTTACGCGATCGTCGAGCTGGTAAACGATCGTTCAAGCGCTAGCAATACGCGTACCTTACGGGATCGCTTAACGGGTAAATGATCAATTCTTATGCAAATGATACGCTTACCATACGCAATCGTTTAGCTGGTAAGAGCGACGTTCACTAGCACAAGCGATACACATACCATACGCGATCATTGAGAGGGTGAACGATAGGCCTGAAATAGCTCCTTCCCTGGTCTGAGCTTCAAAACAGCACTTCTTCTTCTTGAATGAAGTATTTACAGCCTAAATTCAACTCTAATGGATCCAATAAATTACAGACTCTTTGCAAAGAATAAATTAAGCCATCAACAGGGCCAATTACAATAATTAATGCAAATTAACAACTTAATTTAGAGCCAAATCCAAAACTAATCCATTTTAGTTCAACCATAGCAATTTATCATATAAATTGTAAGAACCCACCATATGCATATGAGTAAAACTACGCATGCTCTGATACCACTTGATGGAAAAAAACATCAGAGAAGCATACAACGGAAGACTAAGGATCATGCTTTACTCTATATGCATCTAAACAATTTAGAAATTAACATACAACTACTACACGATAGACCTAAACGAAGAGTATAAAAGGTAAACGATGAGCTTACCTTTGTAGTCCACAACTTCTTCGTTCCAAAAAACTTCTCTACCTGAAGATCACGAGCAACAGACAACCACTAAGTTGACCTACTAATCTCAGGACTAAGAACCGAGTTGTGGGACTCGTTTTTGTGAAGTAAAACTTTTAGAGAGAAATGATGGATGTAGGTGTATAGTTTAGGTAATTTTTTTAGAAAACATCATCCTCTTCTCATTCTGTAATGAGAAGTTTATATATAAAATTTACATGAAAATTGCATGCAAATTATTTCATATAATCTCAACACATAATTAATCCATTAACTATTTAATGGAATTAGTGACTTCTAATTCACAATAAGTTGCCACTCATGTTTGGCCAAAAGTAGCCCTTCTTTAACAAAGCATACGTCCACTGCCATCTGGGATGACCAGCCCATAGACTATCATGACACTCGTGCAACAATTTCTTCCTCAGGTCCCCTACTCTAGGGATGTACAGTCGATTACCCTTTGTCACCAGTAAGTCCTCCTCGACCCAAAACTGTCTTATTTTATCTGCCTTAGCTTAATTCATGACGTTCTGAGCGGCATGATCTTTCTGCAAGAATTTTCTCAAGACATCTCTAACTGACTTGTCAATCTTACTTATTTAGAGGTGAACCCAAAACTGTCTTATTTTATCTGCCTTAGCTTAATTCATGACGTTCTGAGCGGCATGATCTTTCTGCAAGAATTTTCTCAAGACATCTCTAACTGACCTGTCAATCTTTCTCATTTAGAGGTGAGCTAACATGCACATGGCCACATGTTCATTTTTCTGACTCAAGACACGGTATACCTCTTCTCAGCTGCATTCAACTTTCGGCTTTCTCATGCGATTGGGTATCCATTCTGTAGGAGAGAACGCACAATGCATAATCGGACCATCCGTCTTAATCTCAAAAGGTTTGGTCACATCAGCAATTTCAAGAACTAGCCCCTCTATCATGGCTTACTTCAGGCCATCAAAGGCAGCTTGACACTCGAGGGTCCAACCCCATTGAACGTCCTTTTTTCAGTAACTCAGTCAGTGAACTTGCTCGTTTGGAGAATCCCTCAACAAATCATCTATAATAATTTGCTAACCCGAGGAAGAAGCGTAATTCCGAGATTGATTTGGTATTGTCCAATCATGTATCATAACAATCTTTCCTTCTTCCATCCCAATTCAACCACACTCTATCACATCGCCCAAGAAGTTTATCCGCTCTTGTGCAAAGGAACATTTTTCTCTCTTGACATACAGTTAGTTCTCCTTCAATTTCTAAAAAACCTTTCGAAGGTGGTCCTTGTGTTCCTCCATGGTTGAGCTATAAACCACTATATCATCCAGGTAAACCACTACAAACTTGTTAAGATATTCATGAAAGACCTGGTTCATCAATGTACAAAAGGTTGCAGGAGCATTGGTAAGACCAAATGACATTACGAGGAACTCAAACACTCCGTACGTGGTGACAGGTTGTCTTAGGCTCATCTCCCTATACAATTCTTACTTGGTAATATCCCAACTGCAGGTCTAACTTCAAAAAAAACTTTGTTCCATGTAAGCGGTCAAACAAGTCAATGATTATGGGAACTGGATATTTGTTGCGAATAGTGAGTTTTTTCAAGGCATGATCGTCGATACACAATCGTAAACTCCCATCCTTCTTCTTCTGGAAAATAATTGGGGCTCCATACGGAGCTTTTACAGGCCTAATAAACCCTGCATTCAATAACTCATCTAATTGTTTCCAAAGTTCAGCTAACTTCAGTGGCGCCATACGATAAGCATTCTTCATAGGCGGTTTTTCCACTGGCAATAACTCGATCTCATGATCAATCATCATTTGAGGCAGTAAAGACTTGGGCAAACTGTTGGGCATCATGTCACGGTACTTCTCTAGAACATACAAAATGTCCTTGGGGGCTGTCTTCCTTGGGTTCTCCAACGAATCAAGTGGGATGGCCATAAACGTTGGTTCGTCTCAAGCGAGACCATTCTTTAATTGCATGACCGAAATCATTTTCAACTCGTTAGGTTGGGAAATGTCAGTCTGTACAACAATGGAGGTAGATCTAGTGATCAACAAACGTTTGGCTAAAGGCATTGAGATCACCTAATGTTCGAGTAGAAACTCCATTTCTAGTACCATACCAAAGTCATCCATTTTTACCACCACAAAATAACGAGGTCGTTCCATCTTCTCAACCTGATCATTGTTCATTTCACTAGTTTGACGAAAGGTAGGGCAACAGAATTCACGGTTTTCATTGTCCTTGTATCCTTCTCTCAACGAAGATTTAATTGCCTAGCTTCTGCCTCTGTTATAAAATTGTGGGTTGCACTGGAATCAACCATAGTGCTCTTGGTCAATTTCTGGTTGATCTAGGTGTCAACATATATTAAGCCCCTTTCCATTGGTGTACTTGTCCCCTACCTTTTTTTGAAGAGACGACAAGAATTTTAAGGCCCCCATTCGAAGGTTATCACCTTCCTCTATCTAGTACCCTTCCCTCTCGGTTTGACCCAGTTTATTGTCTGAATATGAGGCTAAAGAAGCCTGGAAGGCATTAAAGGTAGTTTTGCTTGGACATCCTTTAGCTAGCCGTGGTCCCTTGAATATGAAAAAACTAAGAGGACGATGGACACATTTCGGTTATTTGGTCCTCGACAGATGTTTCCTGTAATTGGCTGGTAGGGCCTACGATCTCCATTAGGACGTTTGTCTCCTCTGGCAGTTTTGGGAGAACTCGAGCAATTGTTCTTATTTCCCTTAGACGAGGAGCTTGGATGATGTCTTACATCCTGAGAGTCATTAGACAGGTCAAACAACCGTTCGGTCGCAGCATAACGCTGATCTGAGGTTTTGAATCCTTTATTCATATAACTTTTTGCCCACGGTTTCGACCTTTCGACAAACCAAAAACTTTGTCTTTCTCGGACATATCATGTATGTCTAACATCATTCTCGAAAACTATTTTACATACTCACGAATACTTTCGATGTGTTTCAGTTCACGTAATTTTTGCTGAGCCAAGATTTCAACATTCTCAGGGAAGAATTGCGAGCAGAGTTCATTCTTCAAAGCATCTCAAGTGTCAATTATGCAACATCCTTCTTTGAATGTCAACATACCGAGACCTCCAACATAACTTGGCATCGTCAGACAGATGCATCGTCACCAATGTGACTTTGGCTTCCTATGTGGCCATGTTCATGGCCTTGAAGTACTGCTCCAGATAAAAAATGTAATTCTCTAAGGTCTTTGCATCCCTTGCCCCACAGAAGGGCTTGGGTTCCGGAATCATTACTCTGCTAACCGAAATTGCTCCTCCAGCCAAAGCTTGGTTTGTCATTGCTTGCATTGTGAGATTCAGTCTCGTGTTCACATCTGTTGATATCATTCCTCATGACATCGAGAGTAGATCGAAAATCCTCTGACATGTCATTTATCATCTCTAAATGTGTCTTTTAAGAGCTATCTAGCTCAATGACACGTTCCTCAATATGGATAATAGAGCCCGTCGACTGTCCCTATGTTCGTGGCTACTAGTTCTTCCCATTTTTCCTTCTAGAGTGTTGACTCTTGCTAACAACTCTTGTATCGGTAATCCTTCGACATAGCCAGCCACCGCATCAATCGTATCAACTTTCTCAAAAATTTATTCGAGACGAGACTCTAAGAAGCGGATGTAGTCAGGAACTTTCAGTAGGTAGAGCATCTACTCTTCCAGCTCTACTAGTCAGTCTTTCTAGGTCTTGCCTGATTGATTCGTCCTTGACATGTTTCGGTCTTAACTGTTAATTAGCCAATTTGGCTCTGATACCACTTGTCATAATTGTAACCCTTCAAACACGATTGTGCAGCACTTGTTCTGGTCAGTCAACAAGTTTAGCTGTTTAAAATTCGAAATCGGTGGATAAACTAGTGATATAATGTAGCCTCCCTTCACATTCTTGGGGAAATTGTTTTATAAAACTTGAGAAAGAAAGAACATCATTGAAAACATCATAAATGAAAGCATTGGAGACTGTCAATTGCAAAGAAAAGCTTAGTTTGCAAAGAGTGCAACAAAGTTAGGTCGGGGATTCAATTACTATGCCTCTATAGTACATTTTTAACATTTTTAGCCTTAGCAGGCTTGCATATGAAAATGCCGAAACGTCACACTCTAACTTAGTGACATGAAAATGAAAGTAATAGACTAAACAATAAAGAAAACATAAAGACAAGATAAATTAAGGGTATTTGGACATGCGACCATAGGCAAGCAACCCCCTGAATAAGCATGTTCATGACATTGGGCGGGCTCTACTACATTGTAGAGTTAATAAATGTTGGTTGTACTGGGTATGCCCTTTACAACGTAATGTTGTCATGTTAGTTGTAAATGTCTTGCTAGCTTTTATAAATATACATATTGAAGATTTGAATAAGTTGTTCTCTTAAAATGTTTATGGTTAACGCTTTGCTTACATATTTATTTATTTAATGTTGATTTATCACATGCTCAAAATTGTCAAATAACAGTTTTATAACCATTCACACACGTGGCTTATAAGCTCACCTTTAAAATGTTTTCTCACTTTTCAGGTGGAGGTTTAGCTCCCAACACTTGAAACTCTGAAACTCTGTTATAGTCTGCTACTAGTTTTACATTTACTTCCAATACATGGGCAAAGTTGTATATTGTGTCTGTATAGCTGTATATATGTCTGAAGTTGTCGAACTTTAAGTTAGGCATGCATATCAATTTACTTTGTAAATTTGTATGTCTTGAGTTTTAAATATTCTATCCAGGTAAATATTTCAAGTGGATGAGTTAAGGTATCGGTACACGTATGTGCTTATGGATCTATTACCATTCCGTTGTGTTTTGTGCATAAATGGCATTTCATGTATAAAAATAGCAAGTCTACCAGGTTTAATAGTTCAGCAGGGTCAATAGGTATCGTTAGAGGATAGCGATGTCTGTTGACTTCACGTCTTCTTTCGAGGTAAGCTAGTAGGTAGTTTGGGAGAGGATGCACAATTCTCCCTTGCCAAGACTTGGGATTCACATTTGACCAACTTCTTACGAGTTACCTGAGATTTCCATCAAAGTCTAACATCAAGAACACGTCACAACTTACCCCGACCTGGAATTCTCCCCACACCTAGACTTGGGATTCACATTCAACCAATGTCGCGTAAGTTACCTGGGATTTTCACCACCGTCTTGCAATAGATCTTATCTCTTCTCATTACAAACCATTATGGAAAACAGAAGGGTTAGCCCCCCCCCCCCCCACTTATTCCCCTTACATACAATTACGACAGCAAAAATATCATATAATAAACATCAATAATAGGACATTTTTAGATGATCAACAATAGAATACATCATTTCAATAACAGCTTACAAACATAACACACTATTAGGAAAATCATTCGTAAAACATATCATCCTTTGGTAAAGATCAACAAAGATTTTGTTTACAAAAGCTTACTCAAAACAACCATTTTTTCACAATTCGTATTCAACATAGAAAACATTTAACCGTAAATAATAGCTTTGAAATCACATAGAAATTAAATCTTGTTTATCAATCAGAAACATTTATGCATTTATAAGAATGACTCACGAAAATACTTAGCCTCAACCCCTTCCTTCTATGCTTTTTGATTCCTCTTCTTGCCCAGCGGTTCTCTCATCCGGCCATTCAACATTTCGGACTTCCCTTTGACATCTTTGTTTGAGAATTCTAACACTTTCGAACGACCTTTTCCCTTTGGCCTTTGGTCCTATTTATAGTGATTTCCCATATGTGTCACCTTACTGCTTGATCACACCATGTGTCACAATCATAACCTTTCAAACATGATTGGGCGGCACTTGTTCTACTCGATCAACAAGTCAGTCGTATAAAATTCAAAAATCACAGACATACTCGTGGTATGATGTAGTCTCCCTTCATGTTTTTAAGAAAATTATTTTATAAAACATGAGAGAGAAATGAAATCATTGAAAACATTATAAAAGAAGGCATTAAAGACTGTCAATTGCCAAGAAAATCGTAGCTTGCAAAGAGTGCGACAAGGCTTGATCGGGGATTCAACTACATTTTGAACATTTTTAGCCTTGACAAGCTTGCATATGAAAATGTTGGAACATCACACCCTAGGTCGGCGACATAAAAAGGAAAGTAATAGACTTAATTATGTACAGGACATAAAGACAAAGTGATTTGGGGGTATTTCGTCGTGCAGTCATAGGCAAACAACACCTTGGACAAGCATGCTCGTGACACCATGCAGCCAACCCAAACTTGACAGATAGGCTAACCATCATGAGCAATTTGACTTTCTCGACTCACACCTTAACTCCTGAGAAGCCAAACTCTTTAATCGTCTGACCCTGTTATCTTCTCGGGAAGCAAAAGACATTTACTTCCCTCAGCAAGTTATCAAGTCATCTTGACAAGATGCTTCTTCCTCGCCAACTTATTCTTATCACGTTGGTTGCCTTCTTGCGATAGAACTTAAACTTAAGCATTTCTTTCGCTTCACTTTTCTGATCTTTTCCCATCCTTCCTTACAGAATGTCATACTTATCTGGGATAGCTTCCCAACAAAGATCTTTTCAGCAGAACTTCCTTTCTCTAAATTAGGGCCTCACAGATCATGAGAAATAGTTATTGTCATTCAACTTTTTCCCTAGAAAGATATTATGTAGAATGTGTCACTATATTAGTCATATAAAAAGAGGATAAAGTGGGAAAGGAGATTACCAAATTCTAAAAATACATTGGTGCAAGAGTGTTGGATGTCGTCCCTAAGGTAGCCTCAATTTCTGCAATCTGTTGTTGAAGCCCTTCAAGTTGTTGTTGAGCTATTCCTAAAGAGGAAGCTTGCATGTTAAGGTCGGAGTTTGTCGAAGATTCACCAACCTCAAATGTTGAGTGAATTTGAGAATTCTTAACATCAAGATGATAACTAAGGTAAGTGGGTGGCAAGACATACAGATTTGACGGTAGAAGCAGTGGTGGTTGACCGGAATTAGGCGACAGTACATGAATTGGGGCGTGAGAAGCGATATAGGCCGCAGATGAAGAAGATGGTTGCACAGATGGGATGACTAACACTATCAGAGGAGGATGAACTAGCATGTGTAGCTCTGACGGCGGCGTGTGAGAGGTGTTTGGTGGAGTGGATGACAACAGAATCATCAAAATTACATTTTCCAATTTGTCTGAAGGCAATGGAACTATTCGTCAATTGCAACACTAATCCGAGTATTGACTACGACGCTAAAACCGATAGTTGTCTCCTTTATTTGATTTCCATTACTATTTATGTTGTCTAGGGTTTGCTCAATGTCCCTCTCTAATACCATATTGAAACTACAGACAAACAACACGCAAATTTACTTGGAAACCCAAATACCATGAAAAAACCACGATATTTTGTTCTTATTATTTTCTTATATTAAAAAAGATATAGAAGGGAAAGATTTATAGGCAATATGAGCCTAATTAAAAAATAAAAAATTAGGGTAAAGTAAATCTTAACTATCCATGAACTTTCATCAAGGATGAAGCCTATTATTTCTAGTAGTAATATTTGTCTCCGTGCAATGAAGATTCAAATTACTTAACATATATAATTAATATAAGCACAAAACTTATTCAAAAAGGAAAAAAATGGTGTATATCAACATTTAAATATAGAAAAAGTAAAAAATAGAACTTTTATGGTGCACGTGTAATTTCTAGTTTTTCTAAATGTCCAAAAGAGGGAGGAATGGATGACGTGGCACATGCCATAATGTGATTGAGCTACTGCCTGGGCTGCAAAAGTAGTAGTGGGCCTAGATCCTCAGCTCACCTAACCCATTTCACAAAACCTGTGTTTAGTGTGGTGTGGTTTGCTTCCAAAGAAATAAAGAAGGATTCAACTAGAAGTTGTATTATGATTTGTGTTCTCTATGTACTGAATCACTCCACTTGTTTTTGCTCTGAACTCAATAGTTTTAGCAGTAAAAATCATCATCGGCCCAGGGATTCTCTTGTTGCAAGAATTCTGCTTCGACACAGAAAAATGGTGGAATATCGTTAATAAAGAAACTTCCAAATTTGTGAATTAAGTTTCACTACCAATTCTACTTTTAATTTGGTGTGATATGTACTATCCAACCTTTCGAATTTTGAACATACCTGCAAGTGAGATCAATGCACTCCCAGTCTAAAACACCCACAAGGTAGCCCATCTGATCTCTCACCACTGGAACTTGGGTCACACCAAGATTCTTCATTATCATTTTAGCTGTTAGAATATCCATACTTGGAGTTGCCGTCCATGGTACTCGACACATTTTTCCATCCAGGGAGCAAATCTCAGAAACTACAACATCCTGTCCAACAAATTAAGTTGTCAAGTTTGGATGTTTACAGATCGATTTGTCATAGAAGTAAAAATATATCTCTTATATTCTGTAAGTGAGGTTCAAATTGGGACAAAAGATTCTTTCGGATAGTTTTGGACTTGATGAACCCCTTTCAGATCAATTATTCTTAGGCTGAAATGGCTAAAGATGTAGATTGTTGGTGTCAAATGAAATAGTATATCACCTTTAGTTGTTCACCTCTTGATTTAGCATTTTTGCTCAACTTTTGAATGTTTTCAAGCTCTAATATGCCAATCAAGATATTCCCTTCATCCACGATCAATACACAGGACTGCTTCTCTGCAAGCATTAGATTTACTGCTTCTACGAGGCAAGTTCCCATTAAGATGGTTATGTATTTCGTTGTCATGGCTTCAGACACGGAGATTTTCCTTTCCAACTCTACAGTTTCGCTATCAGATTCATATGCACAAAGCGTACTTTCAATTTCACAGAGATCATTTGGGTAATTTGTCTGTCCATCCTCTGCATAATTAGAAGATTGGTTGTTTGCATTACTATCATATGCTGTAGATTGCTGAGTACTAGGACTTTTGCCTGAGGAAAGCTTCTTTGTTTGCTGGGAACTTCTTTTTCTTTTCTGCCCAGAAGTTATCCACGATGAAACTCCCACGGCCCCAAGTAAAGGAAGAACAATTCGGTAGTCCTGTGTTAACTCAAAAAGCAACAAAACAGCAGTAAGAGGCACCTGACAAACCCCAGCAAGAGTAGCAGCCATTCCAACCTGCAATTAAACCACTTTGTTTTGTAAATACTCATTGCAGGTTAGGTTAACAGAAAAAGTGTAGGTATTAGAAAACAAAAGATTAGGCAGAAGGACTATACAGAGCGAGCACTCACAAACTAAACAGTTCTTAATCTAGGAAAGTAGATACCAAACGAGTAAATTAATGCAATTAGTTTTCTCTCAAAAAAATAATAATGCAATTAGTTGGGTTACATTACATCTCAAATATCAAACACAAGTACCTTGGCGGCCATTTCTTAGTTATTACTGAAGAAAATTAGAAAATAACTAAAATGGCACAATGTTAGTTTGTAAAGGGAGCTCTTGTCTAGTTGACTTGTTTTCTGGAAGTTCCTAATGTCAGTAAAAGAACCAAATCAATGCAAGGTATATGTGTAGTACTTGTCCCACAAAAATGACTACAAAACTGTGAGATTTAAGGAATACAATGATATAGAGCAGTACCAATCCATAAGCTTGAGGTGACGCCACTTCGAAAATAGAGAAGTCAAGTACAGAGTTGGGCTCAGAGAGCGCAAGGCCAATGAATTTCCCATATGCCATTCCAGTTGCAGCGCCAATAAACAGTGATGGTGCATAATACCCTCCCACTAGTCCACATGCTCTGCACAAAGAGGTGGCCAAAATCTTGATGACAACAAGCTGAGCCAATAATTCAGCTGAAAGGGGTTTCACAAATGGCCGAGATTCCAACAAAAGATCAACATTCTCAAAACCCCAATATAGAATTTCAGGATATGCCAAGGCTATCAGTCCAGTAGTGAAGCCACCTAGAATAGGAAACATAGCTCTCGGTGCACCAAAGTCCTTATGAAATTTGTCGACGGTTGCAAGCAGGTAAGATGTGCATTTAGAAAAGCTCAATGAAACCAAGCCGCAGAGGACACCCAACAAGAGATATAGTGGAAGCTCTGAAAATGAGTTAAATAGCTCTTATAGTCTTTCTGGTCAACTATACCCTCTAAAAGGGAAATATTGATTGTTCATTTTTTTGTGCAAAATTAACTTCCAAGCTGAAAATATTATTTTACCACTTGGCGAGCGAAAATCATAAACTGGGACCTTGAATGCTGGCTCTGCTCCCAGACCAACTTGAGAAACTACAGAAGCTATAACAGCACTTAAAATAACCATTGAAGTGGTGTTCGTGAGAGAAAAGGTCGAATCAGCAGGAGATGGCCATAAGACTGATTCAATAGCAAAAAAACAACCGGCAACTGCAGCATTAAACCCTGACAAGATCGAAAAATAGCTTCAATGGAGGAAATAGAAAAGAGTTCCTTGCCACCGTCTACTAAATAAGACAGCATAAAAAGACCAACACGTGGACAAATTTTCTTTAGAAACACAACGTAAAAAAGAATCAAATGTCTGCTTGTTTTATCACAGCCACTGGTACTTAAAACATTTTATAGAAAGAAATGCCTATGAGACCAGTTGTTAAATTTTATGATTCATAACATTCTTAGCCTATAATGTAGCCAAGGCATACTATATTGCAGAAAATACTTTATATCCATCATCAATCAACAAACAACCAGCATATAACAGAGAGAGACCAACCAGACGAGATTCCAGCTGCTGATCCAGCAGCTATCAAAGAAAGCTTTGTTCTAGAATTCTTCTCAAACACAGTAGAAATACCCTTGCCAACAGAAGTACCAATGTCGACGCTAGGACCTTCTGGCCCCAAAGAGTTACCAGTACCAAGGGTTACAGAAGCAGCAATGGCCTTTAGGAAAGGCTGCAATGCAACCTTTAACTTGTTAGAAATGGAAATTGGGACGCCAAATTTAGTGGAAGGATCATCTCCTTCTTGAGGTTGGTCCACTTTTACATCTGTAGCATCTCTAAGCAGATTCAAGAAGCTAACAAGAGCTCCCCCAGATGCAGGAACCAGGATAACTCGTTTCCATATATCTTCAATGGGCATTTCTCTTAACCAAGATGCCCCTCTATTAGGAATTCCATCCCAGGAAAAATTACGTATCTCGTGCACCTTCAATCATTCAAAAAATCACAATAAATTTCTAAAAATTGAAGTTGTCAAGACAATCAGCAGAGGAATATTTTCAACTTTCCTTGTTAATTATGTGGTACTACTGCCAAGTTTATAAAAGAAACAGAGATAGAAGAAAGTTGGGGTATACGAAGTACTGCGTTATTGAAGAGCACAACACCAATGCCCGTAAGAAGACCAACGAAACACGACGATATTATTGTTGAACTCCCAATTCCATAGGGAATACCTTCTTCTTCTTCTTCTTCAGCATCATCATCATCATCTTCTTCTTCTTCTTCTTCTTCTTCACTCTGTTTTATACTAAATGCGGCATTGCTGCTAACAGAAATGGGAGATTCAGATTCTTCACTTCCGGGCAGGGCAGAAATTGATCTAAAATATGATGCAGTTCGTTTTGGGCGAAGTGAGAAATGAAGACCCAATAAACTGTCGTAACTCCTATTACCCACTGCACAATTTTTAAGTCCATTAGAGATGGGATTACTGAGATCATGTAGAGCAGAAATTGAGGAAGAGAAGGTAAGAGTTGAGAAATTGGAGCTGAAAGAAGCAGAAGGGAGGGAGGAAAGACCAAGGTAATTAGGGGCATTGTTAAGCTTTAATCCCATGGAATCGAAAGCTCCAATTATCGATATGATCATTCACATAGAGTTCTTCGGCTAACTATGTGTGAATGTACTATGAAGATGAAATATAACTCTATCCAGACGAACTTGGGTGGATAAGTTTGAGACAGAGCGAGCCACCAACTACAGTTCCATGGCTTTTGAAGAGGAGTTGATTTGCTTCCATTTATTAGTTTTCAAAACTGCTTTGGTTTTTAAAAAATATGGATAAGAAATACGACAATGGATCAAATAAATTTAGAGGTGAAAAGAGTATTTATAGATTCAGGAAGAAAAGGCTATACCTGCATGATTCAAGTATATGGACAATATTGCCTAAGAAAAGAGTATATGGAAAATATGAAAAATAGAGTGAAACAGTTACTTTGAACAAGGTGAAGTAAACAGAGGAAGAAGCAGAAGCTTCAAAATATGGGAATTTTGTACAATTCAGAACCTTTCAACCGAAATATGAATACCCAGAAACCGTTTCTGGATTTCAGGGTGAAACTAGAGACCCGAAAGCTGTATGATCGAACGGGTGATGTGCAGAAGGGATGACAGTTGAGGATAAAGTCCCAATTGGGCAAGAAATAACGGAGTTGCTTTCAAAGGATGAAACCCCCAAAAGAAACAGAAAGAGGAAGGAAAGGGTGTGACTGATTATTGTGTGCCACTGGGCGATTATAGGGTGCGAGGCGTCGACATTGTTCATAGAGATATGGTGGCTGTGAGTGACTGACTGCCCATTCACTAACAATATGCCGTTTCACGATAAGGTATCTAAGGACAAGGAGACTTCGTGTCAATATTCCTCCAGTCAACCTCTCTTCTAAAATAAACTTAATTTCCCAACAAACCTTAGCTAAATCTTCAAGCTTTCTACCATACCAAGTATATGGTACAATCTCTCCAAATATTATTCATATATCCGACAACACCATAAGAAGATGTTTGGCACACCAACAAGAGATGAATTCAGTTGGTTTAATATAACAACTCATTGTTTGGCCCACTAGCTTTACATGTTGGTGGAATTCAGTTGGTATATTATACCAACTCACCTCCGCCCTAGCGCCCTCTATTCTTCCTAATGGTTCCAATGGGTTTAACCATCAACCACCATTGATGATTTTCATTGCCACACTCCGAGAACCAGCTTTGACGACCACGTTCACACGTCTTACTCCGATGATCGATTTTGGGCTCCAACAACCACCTCCAATGACATATTGTGGTGACCATCTCTGACAACCACCTTTGCTTGACCAACTCTGATGACCAATTTTGGGTTCCAATAATCATCTCTAATAGCAGGCCCTATCCCGCAACACATCCTGACCCTCGCATTACGACACATAAATATGACTTAAGCAGCCCTAACGCCTTTAAGCAAACACCAAAACGCTCAACCTTAACCTTAACACTTAACCTAAACTTAAATTCTTAAACTACTAAGCGATAAGAACCACAATGCGTTATAACAAAAGAAAACGTCTTTCATTCACTTAACAATATGCGTTCAATACAGAATACAAGTTTTCTTAACATTAACTACAAACTTCAGGTCTTCAATGCCTAAAGTAAAACTTGATATCCAAATTTTAGAACGTGTGGCTCAACGTCTTAATGCCTAACTGCTTCTCTTTATCCTTCTGAACTTGGCCTCAACGCCTTATTATCTGGGGAAGGAAAACTTAAAACGTAAGTCAAATACTAACTGAGTGAGGTTTTAGAAAATTCTTTTTTGGGCATACAATCAAGTAAATCATTTTCCATAAACATCATTCACAACGCCTCATTCAAAACATTGAACACACATTAGCATTTTTTTAGTTTGAGGCCTTGATTTCGATCTGCCTTATGCATGTGATAAGATTCATATGGTAAGATTGGACTATGCGATGAGACCATTACATGGTGAAAAGGCTACGCGATGAGCTATTATGCGTATTAAGTTTCCTTCATCAGGAAGTAGTGATGTCATCCTTGTGTAAGCAAGTCGACGACTGATTTGGCCTTGCCCCCCAATCCAAATTCAAGATAAGGAAGTGGTAGGAACACGTGGCATCCTAACATTGGACCAATTCTCAGCGCTAGTAGAAGTAATCATTCCAGTATGAGAAACTTTATCGAAAAAAGGCTTATAAATAAATGAAAATCTAGTCATTTTGAAGTTGCTTTTACCTTGACCTTACTTTAAAAAAGAGTTGAGAGAATTTCCAAGGTTTTTAGAGACCTAAAACAAACTTTAATTCGACAAGAATTGCAAGAAAGTGCAAAGGAGCTTGTGACTAAGAAACTAGTTGATTGTGATTGTGAATGGCTCTTCTTATAAAATGGTTTCCAAAATAAAAAGGATTTCTAAAATGTGTTTAAATTCCTCATTATATTTCTATTGAGACTATGAATAATATGATTTCTCTTATACTTTCCAATTCTTAAAAGAAAATTTGCACCAGATGACAAAAAACTTAGAAAAAAGCAGCCCATAACACCTCTTTTTTGCATATTGCAAATATGACAAATATGACAAGTAATTAGATATATCACATGGCTAACAAAAGGCTATCCGAGGGCTATCCGCTTTTAAATTTTCTACTTTTGCAATTTAGAAAATGTAGTAACATGGGCCCTATTATCATAAATTTTTTTGCTATTTTTGCAAACGCCCCTTCTTAAAATGTATGCAATTTATAAATGAGTAAGACTTATTATGAACTAAAATTATGTGATGAGATAATGTGTATTTGAAAAATATGTAAGATTTGAAATAAATTGAAATGGTGAAAGGAGATGAATTTTTGTACCCTATGCAATGAGATGCCTTATCCTTGCTATGTGATCTAGGATAAGATGCTCTATTCTTGTTGTGTATTCTAGAATAGAATGTCTTATTCATGTTGTGTGATCTTGAGTAGGATGCATCATACTTACTGTGTGATATGGTATGAGATGCACTTTGCTTGTTGTGTGATCTGACATTGGAAGACGCATTATGCGGAATGAAATTTATGGAACTTGCTAAATATGTCTAGATTACTCTGTATAGCTGCAACTTGGCAAAAAAATGTGGTATATGCTTGAGCGAGAAAAGGGTACAAAGATGTAATTACCAACGGAATAATGTGATCATGTTATAAGCGGGATGCATACGATGAATATGATTTACGATGAAATAATTAAAAAAATGATTTCCATATGAATTAAGATTTATGAAAGTTGTTGATAAAATTGAGATGTTATGAGTCACCTAATGCATTGAAATAATTTGATTTAAATTTTTGTCTAACTTTTCAAATGTTTTGTTTTATTCCCCTCCCCCCAGGTAGCGAAGGACATCCATTATTGAACTACAACTTTGGTCGCTTACTATGCCTTTTGTAATGCATCATTTTGGTAGTGGCCATCGTCAACTCGCAAAGCATATAGTAGCTAGGTGAGGAGTGCCTAAGTTTTGTTTTAAGCTGGCCATGGGTTTATAAGTTGTATAAGTACGGATTGTACCTTGTTATTTGAATTATCCATAAAGTTTCCACATTTTGTCTAAGTCCACATTCCGCGTTAAATTTCTTTTATGGTTATCTTATTTCTGCTTACTAGGTGTTTTGTGTGTTACTTCGTAGAGAATCTCGTGTAGAATGTCTAGGCAGTCACGTCTCCCCTTCTTTGTATAGAGTGTTTTGGAGTGAGACTTGACAAGTTGGTAGCAGAGTGTAAGTTCTTAGGAAAAGTCTTGAGTACTATAGAAGAGTCACATGTTGGGTATGAAAGTCTAATGTTTTGATGCATTATAGAAATTGTGGCACCACAAGAAAGGCTAAGGCAAGTCAGGCTAGTAGCAATGGATGTTCTAGATACTGGGAGCACTAATAGAGCATAAGTATATGACCAAATATCTAGTAACCCACAAGAGACAGTGGGGCAAGGCATGGAGAATCACTTTCCTAAAAAATTATATAAGAGGTTTAGTACCTAAAGGTTGAAGGCATTATGAGGGACACCCATCGCTGAAACTATTAATCCAACTGATGCGGAGAAGTGGTTAAGCCTGATAAAAAATTGCTTTGAGGTGATGGATTACTCTAAGGAAAGAAAGGTGAAAGTAGCAACATTTTTGTTCCAAGAAAGTGCTGAATATTGGTAGACTCTGTATGCGACGAGAGGAAATAGAGTACATTTTATCATGTGGGAAGAATTCAAGAAGGTGTTTAAGGACCAATTCTACCTTCATTCCTTTTGTGATGAAAAGAGAAAGGAATTCATGAACTTGGTTCAAGGCGACATGATTGTCGCAGAATAAGAGAAGAGATTTATTGAACTAGCTAAATATGTTTTAGCCTTTGTGCTTCATGAAGCTGATAAGTGCAAGCGTTTGAAGAAGGCTTGTAGACTAAGATTATAGTGGCTAGTATGGATTGGTCCAACTTTTTAAAATTAGTTGAAGCTACCATGAGAGTTGAGTGATTCATTGCAGATGAAACAAATAACAAAGTTTTGAAGGAATACCCATGCAATCAAGGCTTTAGTAGCATACAGAGTAGTAAACAATGCGGTGAGAATAGGCATTGTGTGCCATGCGTCCAACAAAGAAGAAATTTCAAAACCCCATCCTTATAATCCATCCAGATCTAGGAGGTTTTTAGAGGCAGAGTAGAGGTCAAGGAAAGGGAAATACCTCAGTATGGATAGAAAATGTGCCTCAAAGAAAGCAAACAGTTGGACCAAATTCAAATTTTAAGGAAAGAATTGGCTTTCCAAAGAAGTGCTTCAATTGCAGCCATCCAGGACACTTTGTTAAATATTGTCCTAACTTGGGAATTCATAGTAACCCCTAGACTGTATCGCAATTTGTCAATCAGCCTTACCTCCCAAATGAAGCTAAAGCTTGACCTAGTGAAGTTAGAGGACCTGGAAGGCCTAAGTCGTAAGGAAAGATTTGTGGTATGACTTAGAGTGAGGCCAAAAACAACCCTAACGCGATCACCAGTTCGTTGATAATTTGCAATTCTCTTACTCTTGTATTATTTGATTCTGGAGCTACACATTCATTTATTTCTCTATCGAATCATAAGTCCTTAAATCATAAGATAAAACCTTTAGAGAGTGGATTATTGATGAGCACACCTTCTGGCAAGGTGTTTATAGTAGAATCAGTGTGTAGGCATTACAAAGTAAAGATTGAGAACGTTGCAATGAAGGTTGACTTGATTTTGTATAAGCTCAATGAGTTGGATGTAATCTTGGGAATGGATTTCCTTACCAAGTACCATGCAGTATTGAACTACTCCAATAAGAAGGTAGTACTAAAAGAGTTTAGAAAGTTTGAAGTCAAATTCGAAGGCTATAAGAAAGTAGTACTGGTAGGGATCATATATGTTCTTAAGCAAGGAAGTTGATAAGGAATGGGCATACCACCTATCTTGCTGGCATAATGGACACCAAGTGATCAAGCATGACCTGAGAGACGTACCTATAGTTTGTGAATATTTAGATGTGCTTCCATGAGGAAGTGAGTAGACTGCCACCAAAAAGAGAAATTGATTTTATGATCGAAGTTGTTCCTAAAACGATACCAATTTTCCAAACCTTATATAGCATGGCACCAAACAAATCGAAGGAATTGAAAAACCAGTTGGAGGAATTACTAAAAAAGGGTTACATTTGGCCCAGTATTTCACCATGGTTACATTTGGCCCAGTATTTCACCAATGAGGAGCCCTTGTCCTGTTTGTAAAGAAGAAAGAGGGATTAATGAGGTGCATTGACTACCAATAACTGAACAAAGTAACAATTGAAAATAAGTATCATTTACCATGAATAGATAACTTCTTTGATCAATTGAAAAGGGCCTCAATATTATCCAAGATAGATTTGCGTTTAGGTTACCACCAATTGAGGATTAAGGAGTTAGATGTGCTAAAAACAGACTTCAGGATGCATTATGGGCATTATGAGTTCTTGGTAATGCCTTTTGGATTGACAAATGCCCTCGATGCCTTTATGGACTTGATGAATAGAGTATTCTATCGTTACTTAGATCAGGTCATCATTGTCTTTATTGATAAAATCTTGGTTTAATCACAAAATGCAGATAGACACATTGAACACTTGAGGATTATTCTACAAACTCTACGAGAAGAGAAGTTGCTTACAAAGTTCACAAGTGTGAATTTTGGTTGAATCAAGTGGTATTTCTTGGGCACATTATATCCTTAACGGGTTGAAGGTTGATTCACAAAAAGTTGAGGTAATCGAGAATTTGGAGCACCTCAAAATAGTTTCTGAGGTTCGAAGATTTCTTGGTTTAGTGGGCTATTACAGACGTTTTATAGGAGGATTCTCCATAATAGCCATTCATTTTGACAACACTTACAAAGATGGCGACGAGGTTTAATTGGTCGCATGATTGTGAAAAGAGTTTCCAAGAATTAAAACATAGGCTTGTTATCGCACCCATTCTCGCATTCCCTACACACGAGAAGGAATACGAAGTCTTTTGTGACGCTGCTCACCAAGGCCTAAGGTGTGTTCTGATGCAAAGAAGGAAAAGTAATAGCCTACGCGTCCAGACAATTGAAATTGCACGAAGGAAATTACCCAACACATGACTTAGAATTGGCAGCCATTGTCCATACGTTGAAGATTTGGTGAGACTATCTTTTTAGGGAGAAAGGCAACATTTTCACAAACCATAAGAGCTTCAAGTACATATTTGATCAGAAGGAATTGATTTAAAGCAAATTCTTTGGATGAAACTTATTAAAGATTATGATTGCACGATTGCCTACCATCCTGGAAAGACTAACGTTGTGGCTGATGCATTGAGTAAAAAAGGCTCAAGTGCGGAGAGTAAAATAATAATAGCCTTAGTAAGAGAGTTAAGAGGTTGTAAGGCAATCTCGAATGTAGGATCAACTGGAAATTTGGTAGCTAGATTCCAAGTCAAACCCACCCTCGAAGAACAAATTGTTAAGGCACAACTAAGGATCCAACATTAAGGAAGCTAGCTGAAGAAGTGAGATGCGAAAGACAGTTAGACTATGCATTTAAAAGTGATGACGCACTGTTAAAGGATCGAAGATTATGCATCTAAATAATAAGGCATTTGGAGAAGCCCACAGCTTAGCTTATGCGATGCACCTCGATAATACCAAGATGTACCGAACTTTGAAGGCCTACTATTGGTGGCCAAGTATGCAAAGAAAAGTAGTCGAGTTTGTGGCCAAGTGTTTAATCTGTCTACAAGTCAAACCACAATGTTAGAAGGTTGGTGGGTTATTGTGTCCCTAATAACTTGTAGAAATACAAGCTATTATAGACTTTTATGTAAAATAATGGAACCTTATTGCATAAGTACAGAAGAAAACATGGGAAAAAATAAACAATTTGATTAACCTATTTATCGGATATTACAAAAGAACTGCATCCCTGTTTTATCGTGTTTTATATGTCTTATCGAAGGGTTTCAGGCAAAAAGAAGTAAAGCTTGGTGAAAGAACGTTAAGCAAGGAGACACGTCCAACCAATACGACGATCATCATAACAAACTAGGCGATCAGATGTGCTAGCAGATAAATTTGGATGGCACGAAAGTTAGAAAAAAGACAAAAGGATGTTTGTGCGGTGTCGATATAGCTTTAATCAGAGGCTTTAATGAATGCATGAAATGTCCTATCAACATCACTCCTCGCCTATAAATAGGAGTCTTTACTTCAGAACAAGGTATGCAAGATTTTGGATTGGAGAGCAAGCTCACATTCTTCTGTTTTTCCTTTCATGAGTTTTAGGTGAGAGCTTAGATAAAAAAGAGAGAGAGTTTCCCCCCTTTACCATTTCCCCTCAACAATCAGGCAAAAATTAGAGCAAAGAAGAATGAGAAATCATATTTTGAGGCTCGACACATTTCTCTGTATACCAGTTTATGATTTTATTGTATTGATTTGTAATATGCACTTCACGAATGAAAGGCCTAAGGTTATATATATATATATATATATATATATATATATATATATATATATATATATATATATATATATATATATATATATATATAATTAGTATGTTTTTTTATAGAAATTAAACATGCATGGCGAAAACTGAATCGAAATTCTACCCTAATATTGCACTTAATTAATGAGAAACCCTAAACCGTAAAATAAATTGAAATTAGGGTTTTGAGTATACTTACATTTGAAGCTCTAATTGTTATTTGAACTACCACTAAGGTTGACCTGCTATCCTTCGAACTATGAATCGGGTTATAGGACCCATTGGGTGAAAGAAACTAGGAGAGAGAAAGATATTCAAAATAAGAAAAAAATGGATTTGTGAGATTGAACTTTTAGGGCATGAGAGAGATTTTTTTTGTTTTAAAGTCAGCAACCCAAATTCATTAAAATTTCAAAAGTTGTCTTCATCAAAATGAAGGTCCATATTTATAATGAAATCTCATGCAAAATTACATGTCTCAAATTCATTATGGCCAACACATCTCACAATCCACTTTCTTTAGTAAACTTTTTGTCTTCATCAAATGACAACACCTAGCTCACTAGACTTAATGGTATTATCCAACAAAAATTTGGATTTCCTACTAACTTTGGTCAAATGGCAAAATGATCATTTGGTCAAAAATCAAAGTTTGACTTTTTCAAACCAAAAGTCAATATTTTGACTTTTTACCATTTTGTCTGTCTTGACTAATTTTAATCTTCTGAGCATGAATTCATATTTATTTTCTCAAAATCCAATCAAATTTGAATATATTGTCGGTCAAAGTTTGACTTTTAAATATAAAAATATCAACATTTTGACTTTTTATAACTTTGACTATTTTCATTACTTTCAAGCTACCAAGTATGAATATGAATTTATATTTTTAATATTTAAATCCTATTTAGACATAAAGCTCTATCTCTAATCTGATAATTGACAACTATATCACATATACTTATCGATTTCTCTATCCTGACTTAAATTGAACAATTTGACTTATTCCATCATATTGTTCTAAGTTTATTCCATATGAGCTAGTAGAGGAATCTAATGAACCTATAGATCATGAGCTCTAGCTATCCGAGATTAACTGGTTAAACTCTTATAGATCGAGCTAATCAATATTCATTAACTAACAGGTCATTCCAATAAAGTTCTGTAGTTGCACTCCTTCAGTATAGATATATATTTGTGCCCATTTGATATAAACCATGATCACTAAGTTAATCCTTCAGAGGTTTTTTGTAACCTCGACTGGGTCAAATTACCGTTTTACCCCTAGGACTACATCATGCTCCTTAAGTTCCACTCATCCACTATTGAACAATTGGTTTAAGGTCTAACCTATAAACCGAATCCTTCTCGAGCCAATGAGAGGGTGAGGCCCCTTGTTCAAGACTTGGATTCAATCCTTAAGGGAACATTCTATCTACTAACCGTAAAGCTGGTAGGAGTGAATTTCGTCTTGTACCCTATGTCCTCAGCTATTCACCCAGTCTTAACCCTAAAATGAGAGGCTTATTGGTCTAGCGTTGATAAACTGCCCTCACCTATGCAGACCTAAGGATAATCTCGTGTATATAGGAGTTCACATTTTTTTAATGTCATTATGATGCCTACATCATTTTCAATGAGTAGAATATCATCGACATACAAAACTAAGAATGCTACAATGGAATTGACGATCTCTTTGTAAACAGAAGGTTTGTCAACATTCTGCTTGAAACCATAAGACTTGATTGCAGTATCAAATCTTATATTCTAGGATCTAGATGCTTGCTTTAATCCTTAAATGAATTTTTAAAGCTTACAAACCTTTTTTTCATGTCTCTGTTCTATAAACCCCTCTAGTTGAGCCCGAAAGTATAGGTAATCTCTTAAGTCATTAACTCGTTAGTTGACATTGAGATTGTAATGGATCTAAACTTCTAAAGTATGGATATTGGATATAAGAGCATATGGATTTAAAAGACGAATTAAGTTTGGATGCTTGTGACGTTAGGAGTTTAAGTTGAAGTTTAAGGGTCTAAAGTGAAATTTTAGCTTAAATTAAGCATGTGGTGAATGATACAAAGTTAATAAGAAAAGTGGGAATTCAACCATTGAACCATAAATACCTTCAGTTGTCATGATGATGCATTTTAGAGATAGTTGTGACATCTTGATATGTGAAGATAACTGAGGGACATTGGTCGGTTCTCCAAGTCAAATTGAAGTGGGGAAAGCGTATAACCCCCCGGGATTGAGTTATTGACTGTGAGTGGCTCATTTTCAAACTTTCTTTATATATGTTATTTTATGATATCATTTAGAAATTACCATGATGTCTCACACTTCATATTTAATTTTCGCTTTTGCTCTTTAGATAATTCTTTTCAAATACTAACAAAATTCAAGTCTTAAACCCAACTAAAATGATTCTAAATTTTCTTTATAAAACAAATCAACCTTAATGAGTATAAAAAATATTCTAACTTGTTTTTCACCATTTAGGAGATATTAAATAAATAAATAAAATAAAGGAGCGCGGAACGAGGGCTTACAGTCTTGACGACCTGAAACATTTACCCCAGGTGTGAACCTCCATTGCTCACAACCTCGAAAATCGCTAGCTATTAAAGCCCCACGACTAAGCTCCATTTTTGGCTTCTCTTCTATTATACTCTGCTCCACACGAGGGTAATCTCCACTAACTCAGAAAAATTTGTCCACTTAGTAATGGCTGTAACTGGCGTACGTATCTCAAAACGCAACCCTATTTCAAATCTTTAACACTTGTTACTCTCAGATGCCACAATAACATCAACATACCGTGAAAGCTCAGTATACTTCCTCTCATACTCGGCCACTGAAAGTAACTCTTGCTTCAACCCTAGAAAATCATCCCTCTTTGCCTCGTAGTATGTGCTGGAATAATACTTGTCTTCGAATATGCCTCTAAAAGTCTACCAATCTAAAGTACGTGCATCACTGTGCCTGGCTAAAATGGATTTCCACCATCTCTCTACCTCTTTCTGCTAAAGGAATGTGGTCAATCTAACTTTTTGTTCCTCAAGATAGCTCATCACATCAAAACATTTCTCAAGCATATTTAACCAAACCTCGACGTCAGTCAAATTTGTGGAACCCTCAAATACTGTGGCTCCTAATTTCTTTAATCGTTCTATCATGTATATTTTTTCTGGATCACTAGGCCCTGCTCTCTGGCCTACCTATCTCCTGTGAAAATCTAGAAAACTACTCATTTTTTACCCTCGTCTGAACTCTCGGGGTACTGGATCCCCCTTCAAATTGGCCCTAGGTAAGATCCTGAATTCTATCCTAATTCTACCTACATCATTTGTGGGTCTGTGGTGGCATTACTCCTATAATATATCAATCCATCAGACATGTTATAAATACTTATCATAGATGCATGATACTAGACTTCTACCCACATTCTATTCCTGAGTGGACTTGCTTTTATCTCTACTTAGATGATACTCTGTAAATTCTACCTGAACTAACTTGACATCTAACTTTGACTTCTTAACTTATGCTTAGAGTTAAATGCAGAACCTAGACAACACATAGACATACATGAAGTGTAGCCATGAAATAACTCACTTAGCCAATAAACCAAAAAGATATCCAACAAAGGTTTACACAACCACAACATTTAAAGCTTACACAAACTATAACTTATCTAAATCTTACAAAGACATATACAACAAACTAAGATAGCCTATTAGACATTGGGAGCTCGATCTCTACCTAAAAAGTGGAAAACATTTTGAAATGGTAAGTTATAAAGCTTAATGAGTGACTAAGTTTAAAACTATAAATCTAGAGATTAGAGCACATGAACAATTACACATATAAATTTATTTAATCAAAACCTTAAATATAAACGTGTAATAATAAGAGCTTTCTCAAATACTCAACAAGTTTGTCATTAAAATCTACCAAGGCATATCAAAACTATTAAACATTTTAACTAACATTACAAATCTACATTGTGCAAGGCACACCCAATACAACCAACATTTACTAGCTCTACAATGTAATGTGACCCACCCAGCACTCCCATCGTCTTTTTCGTAGTGGAGTCTGCCCAACACTCACGACAACATTGTTATTACGGAGTACACTCAAAATCAACAACAGAATCTAACCTGTGTGCACACGATACCATATAGTCTCGAGCTCAACATCTCAATCATGTAGTTAACAGAAACCTCAGAAAGTCATAAAATTTTATCATAAAACTTAAGCTTAAAATTATGGCTTGAAACCGTTCATAGAAACATAGATAACAATTTAGAAATCTATTTTGAAATATATTTCGTCACTCATAACCTTAAGCTAGTTCCCTAGTGTGTGTGGATTCGACCTATTTTCTCTTGGTTTGCCAAACAAGCCAAAACTAAGCGTTGGGACTATATATAGCCTTGAATCTTTATACTAAACTTAAGATGACGCACAAAAGATGATATTCATCAATTCTAAACTTAGATATATAAGAACATTCAACAATTTTCCCCAGAATTTTCCAGATTTAACAACCTAACTACAAACATTCATTACTTTCCTAGTACTTGACCAAAATTAATGTACTTTATAGAAATCTCTTCATCTTAGACTCCTCTACAACTTACTTGAAGGAATGAAAACGAAATTCCCAACAGATTACTACATAAATCACTTGAAACAGAGGTAGTCCAAACTCGGCTCTTTTACTAACCTCTAACTTGTTCTAGTTATTTTTTGTTCACAATTGCTTCATGAAAGTTGTAGCAAAATTCATTGGATTTTCAACGATACCTAGTAGAGCTTCTAACTTACTCTGTACAATCTGAAAAACTTAAAAAACCTGAGTCTTCCCAAATTCGCACACCAAACTGTGACCTGATTGTCTCTTCGAAAATCATTAATCTAAAATCAGAATTTGCTCAAGTTGCCTTCACAAAACTTGTGAGAAATTGAATAAACTTTCAAACATAACAAACCTCACCATTTATTTTCTCTTGAGCAGTTTAAACCAACTCAAAAATCCGAGAATGTTTGTGTGAAATCAATCTGTCAAGAGAAATGACTTGAGCTTGTAGTTTTTTATCTTCTTCAACCTCCAAACTACAGAATCTCTACTTTCAATCTTTTCAAACCCTCCCTCAACATAGCTCTGAAGTTGGTGAACAAAAAGAGATGAGAAATGGGAGAAGAAAAATCTAACGGTAGAGAAGAAGAGTGAAAAAATGCGCTGAATATCTTATCTCATCTCCCTCTTTTCTTCTTTCTTTTCTTTCTTTTTCTTTCTCTTTTTCTTTTTTATTTTTTCTTTCTTTTTCTTTTTCTTTTTCTTTTTCCTTTTCTTTCTTTTTCTTTCTCTTTTTCTTTTTTTTTTCTTTTTTTTTTCTTTCTCTTTTTCTTTTTTTTTTTTAAAAATCCAAAATGATTAACACAACTTGAACCAAAAGCATTGCTATTTTTCTTCAACAGCTTAAATTCAACCTCATATAATATATATGACAATAGCAAAGAATCCAAGAAAAATCTTGGGTTTACAGACTTAAGCATCGTATCTGGTGAAAAAGTTTCATCATAGTCCACACCATGAGTTTTTCAGAAACCTTTTGCAACCAAGTGTGCTTTGTAAGTGTGCACATTTCCATCCACGTCAGTTTTCTTCTTGAAAACCCATTTGCATCCGATGATTTTTTTACCTTCGGACGTATCAATCAAGGACTATACTTGATTATCATACATGGATTGTATTTCAGACTTCATGACTTCGATCTACTTTTTAGAATCTAAACTCGTCATGGCCTCTTGATATGATGTGGGTTCATCTTCATGAATAATCATCATGTCATTATCAACTATCACGAGAAAACCCTATCTTTGAGGTTCATGACGAGATATAGTAGATCTCTAAGTCTCTTATGCTTCCGATTCTGTTACCAATTCTGGTTCCAATTCATTCCCGAAAATTGGTTGTGAGACTGGTTGAACTTCTTCAAGAATCTCACTTGGTTCAACATTATTTATGAGTCTCGAATTTCTTCAAGTTGAACTTTACTCCCACTAAAAAGTAATATCATTTAGTCTCCTTAGAGTATCCTACAAATACAGATTTGTTACATTTAGGTGCTAGCTTATTGATAACTTGTAGAAATACAAGTTATTATGGCCATTTAAGTAGAACACTATAGCCAAAACGCAGGATAAAAATGTTAAAATACTAGCTTTTATCGCAAATTCATAAATATAAGAGAATACAAATAATATTGCATAGGTCTTCATGCCTGTTTTACCATGTATTCATTTTTTTAATCACAAGGTCATAAAGAAAAAATTAATACAGTGAATCGTAGTGAAGTGCATTATTCGTGATAGGAAACTTGTCTGGTGATTAAACATATTTAGGTGATGAACCACATCTTCGCGCGATGAAGATTCACTAGAAGACAAGAATGGTAGTTGGAGTTGATGTGACTTGACAAGGTTACTTTTGGCGCAGACATGTGCAACAGAAAAAAAGCTTCCCACCCAAAGTAGCTTATAAAAGGACCCAATCCTATCATGTAAATTGTCTGGTCTAAATGGACTAAAACCTAAAGAGTTCCATGAGAGCCAATAAAAAAGGACTAGCCTTTTTGCCTTCTGTAAAAGATCTCCCTCTGCTCGATCAACTATAAGTGAGAGCTTAGAGAAAAATAGAGAGAGAACCATCATCTTCTTCCCTCTAACTTGTAAAAGAGTCAATGAATACTTTTGCATTCTATGGCTTGGCTCACCTTTCTTACTTTCCATTTAGTACTTCCACTGTAATGTATTATTCTTTATATTGTACATGGCCGAAAGGCCTATATTCATCAATACATTACATATTTATTTCTTTTCAATTTGTCACGTCTTTACTAATCATTTGTCAGAGTGTTATATGTAGTTTAGGCTTGTGATAAGTAGTCTAACTAATAAGGTTTATCGCATAGTTAAGCTTTACTCCATTTGTTTGGTCAATGTGTATTGCCAACTACTCGAGAGAGTAAGTAGCAAGAGGACATAGCTAATGCGCACAAGAAGGAGTTAGGAGACAAACTCCATCCCGGTGATCAAACCTCCATCATTTGTATCCCAAAAGAGAGGTAATATGAGTCTTATAAGTAACAACTTTGAGATAGCTATCACTCAATTAAGCTTTATCATTGCATCTCGAAAGGCGTGCAAATGTGATGGTTAAGACACTAAAAGGTATTTGCCTTAATTAGGAGATAGTTATCTGATTGCTTTCACAACAAGGACTGACGCATGGCTTAATCGCCTAACAATGCGGAGACATTCTTTCACACCTTCTTAACGCAAGTTAGTGCATTTTCCATATTCTCACCACTCTATGCCACCTTTCACAGGATCTCTAGTGTAGATATTAGGCTTGATACACGTACATGCTTTTACTTTATATTGTATAGAGATCATATACCGTCTAGATGAAGAGTAAACTTTATAACAAAAATTTGATAGAAATTCCCTGAGTTTCACCCTAAGTTACTCAAGAAATCTATCGTCATTTCGCTTACACTTGGACAAGCGATGGAAAAACTTATACTACATGTTTATCATTTATGAATCAGTAACGCATAGGTAGAAAGCGCTTTTTATCGCATAATCCTGTCCTAATCGCCTACTAAGTAAACCACTCAAAACTTACATGACAGAACCATGAACAAACATTGCATGAGCAAACATAATTTCAACAAGCACTAATATGAAACCTGACATTTCACATAAGCTTCACAACCCTAAATCTTCATAAAAGACAATTCGAGATACCTCCTAGTCCATAGCTCGTATGTTATCTTTTGAATGGATATTGTTGAAGTCTAGTTCAGTATGAACGTTGCAGTCTCTAATGCATAATCTCAAATAGAAATTGGAAGGCCCACTTGATTCATCATATATCGAACCTTATCTAACAAAGTTTGATTCCTCTTTTCAGATAAACCATTCCACTACGGCGTGCCCAGTGAGTCAATTATGAGACAATCCTACATTCTCTAAGATAGTCAGTGAATTCTTGACTTAAATACTCACCCATCGATCAAATCGAAGTGTTTTAATATTCTTGTCAAGTTGATTTTGTACTTCATTCTTGAAAGTTTTGAACAAGTTTCAGATTTATGTTTCATTAAGTAAGCATAACCAATCTACTGAAATTATCAGTAAATGTGACAAAGTACTGATAGCTTCCTCTAGCAGGTGAGCTCATCGGTACACATACATCACTATGTATAAGACTTAACAGGTAAGTGGCCCTTTCACCCTTTCAAGAAAAAGGACTCTTTGTCATTTTTCCTAATAAACAAAATTCACATGATTCAAAATTATTCAAAATGAAAAGATATTAGAAGTCCATTCTTATGGAGCCTAGAAATGCATTTCTCATTTATATTTCATAAATGACAATGTTAGAAATAGGTCGGATTTAAATCATTTGATTTAAAATTTCTTAGTATTAATGTTTCTGTTCACAGCCAGTACAAAATAACAATTATTTAATTCTAAAACAAGTCCAAAAGGTAAAGTTAAATCATAAGTCCCAACAACTAATGCAACAACTCTTGCTCCATTCCCGACTCGTTGATCCACTTCACCTTTAGCCAACGTCCTACTACTTCTTAGTCCTACACATTTCCACACATGTGAGCACCACATCCAATATCTAACGCTGAACATGTAGGGTTAAAAGTAGATAGACTGACTTCTATAACAAAAATACTTGAAGTCGAAGAGACACTTCCCTTGTTCTTCTTCAGTTCTTCCAGATAAAGAGGACAATTTCTTTTCCAATGCCCAATTTCCTTGCAGTGATAATATTCTCCTTCCTTAGGTGACTTAGGCTCTTTAAGTTTGGGTCTCGAGCTAGGTGCAGCTAGAGCATCAACTTTGATGCCTTGACAGTAGCTTTGCCCTTACCCGTTCCTTGATATTGTTCCCTCTTCTTGGGATTTTTTCCTTTTCGAACCATTAAATCCTCAGAACTAGACTTGATGTTCAACTCAGCAGTCTTCAGCATCCCATGCAACTTATTCAAACTCTTCTCTTTCTTATGCATATTATAACTCATTACAAACTGATTAAAAGTATTAAGCAGGGATTGGACAACCAAATCAATTGCAAGCTCACGATTGATCTCAAGTCCTAACCTTTATGGTGTGTTTGGGGTGGAGTTTTAGGAGGAAAAGGTAGGAAATTGGGCCAAACTGTTTTTGGCCCAAGGAATATGATAAATGGGGATTAGGGTTATCCTAATCCTTAAATAACCATATCTTATCCTCTCTTTTACTTTCTTACAACCCTACATTACCCTACCCAAATAACCAAATCCAAATTCTATTATTATTTTTTAAATTACTACAATCATAACCCTTCCCCCAAACACATATTATTATAACACTACTATCATAATCTCTCCCCCCAACACATACTATCATAACACTACCTTTTATATTATTTCCCCCAAACACATATTACCATAACACTACCAATAATAACATTTCTCCCAAACACATATTTATCATAACACTAGGATTTATCATAACACTAGGATTTATCATAATCCTAGGATTATTATAATCATTTTCCCCCATAACTCTTTCCCTCCCCCAAACGCACCCTTAAAGTTGCTCAAGATAACTCTTCATCTTGGGAACATGAGAGCTAACTAGACTATCCTTAGCAAGTTTGCAGTTGACAAAAGCTTTGATGGTGTTGAACCTCTCTTATCTTACTTACTCTTGAAACATTGCCATTAGTTGACCAATGTTCGTGAAGGCATCCATTTCTTCAAACTGCTTCTGAAGCTCTGAGTTCTTGCATGCAAGCATGAGGCAAGTGACATCAATGCATTCACTGTAATGCTTACTATAAGCATCCTTCTGAGCCTTAGTCGCTCCTGCTTCGGGTTCCTTATCAGGGAGAGCCTCATCGAGGACATACAACTTCCTTTCTTACTTGAGGACAATCCTCAAATTGCAATACCGGTCAAGAAAGTTAGTCTCGGTCAGTTTATCATTCACAAGGATAGATCACATGGACATGCTAAGTACTGCAGGATTAGTATTTACCATAATATTCTACATGAAATAAATATGCAAGACAGATATTAATAATTTTATAAGTACACTCCCACTAAAAATCATACCCTCAATTGATCATTCATAATAATAAATTTAATTTAGTGGGTTAAAAACCATATTTCACAAAATTTCAAGTTAGCTTTGGCATGACACTCAAAATCAAGTTATTTAGGTGGACAACAAACTTATCAATTATATCATATGTAACTCTTAGTTCGTTTATGATACAAAAGATATCACATATCAATGCATGTTAAAAATCATCTAATCTTATACCATTATGCCCAAAACCGTTTTGATAGCCTAATTAAGTCTAACCATGTTCAAGCGTATAAGTACCATCATTACTCCATCTTTTGCCTGACTAAGATAACCGCGCACCTCCACTTTGGTAGAACCACTACTAGAAAAAGAGTCTTTCTTGATGGTTTTTGAAAAAAAAACGTCAAGAAAGGGGTGATTTAAAAGACAAACCGTCAAGAATTTTTATGAAAAGGCGGAGGGTAGTCAATTTTCAGCTTTCTTGACAGTTTTGAAACGTCAAGTAATATGCATTTTTTCTTGACATTTTAAAACTGTCAAGTATTATTTATTAAATTCTTGACGTTTTTAATACGTCAAGAATTTTTATAAATTCGATATTCTTGACGTTTTTTAAACGTCAAATGTACTTATCCTTGACGTTTTAAAAACATCAAGTAATATCGATTAAATTCTTGACGTTTTAAAACGTCGAGAATGTTTATAAAAAGATAGAGGGGAGTAATTTTTTAAATTTCTTAACTGTTTTTAAACGTCAAGTAAGATAGTTTTCCTTATGTTTTAAATACATCAAGAATTACTAAATAATTTAAAAAAAAACCTAATTTTTTTTAAAAAAAACCTAATTGTTTCCTTTCTTTTTACTTTTTCCCTTCCCCTCCCCACAAAACCCCAATTTCCCTCTTCCTTTTCTCACAACCCACGCGATTTCAAACTCACCCATCCAGAATGCCGCCGACCCGAATGCTGTCGAACATCGTGGAATGCCGCTGACGCTTCCCATGCTCACCCATCCTAAACGCCGAACACCGAACACTAACTTCCATCCGAACATCGAACGCCTAACGCGAACGCCACTCCCTTGCTCCCCTGCTCGCCGAACGTCGCTCCCCTATTCACCGAACGCCAAACACTATCGAATTTTGTGATGGGGATCTCGATTTTCCGATTCTTCTAATTGATATTTGTTCAACTTTTCCTAATTTCTTGTTCTCTTTTGCTATCTTTGTTGTTTGTTAGACTGCTTGATTTAATTACTCTTGTGGGTTTCTTTTTGTTTCGTATCATGTTCTTAGACAAATTGAAAAGCCAGCTAAGGGAAAAGAGAAATGGGATTTACCTTCACCAAGCTCTTCGATAGGCTTTTTGCCAAGAAGGAGATGTGGATTTTGATGGTTGGTCTTGATGCTGCTGAAAAGACCACGATCTTGTAAAAACTATCATATTTATTAGCGATAGCATATATATTGTTATTAACAGTAAATGTGGGTGCCTTGTGTAACATTTTTGTCACGGGCTCAATTTGGCAACAAAGTAGTTTTGTATGATTATTGATCCTTCTCGTCTGCTAGTATTTTCATTATCTTTTTCCAGTAAAAATATGTTAACATTTCATTTTTAAATGTATTTCACCAATGCAGGAATTAAATACTGATGAGGATTTTATTTCTTGTTACGAGGAAATTATTCCATTGGTACAAACATTACCACTGGTGATACTGCACAAGGAGTCTATATTCTTAAGGGGGCGTTTGGGGGAAGGGTTGATTTAGGGAAGGGTTAGTGTTAAGATAAAACTAGTGTTAAGTTAAACCTAGTTTTATCATAACCCTTGTTTGGGGGAAGGGTTTAAAAAGGTAGTTTTATGATAATATGTGTTTGGGGGAAGGGTTAGGTGGGAAGAGTTAATGGGGGATTTTATGATAAAATGTGTTTGGGGGAAGGGTTAGGTGGGGAGGATTAATGGGGATTTTATGATAAGATGTGTTTGGGGGAAGGGTTAGGTGGGTAGTTTAATGGGGATTTTATGATAAAATGTGTTTGGGGGAAGGGTTAGGTGGGTAGTTTTATGGGAATTTTATGATAAAATGTGTTTGGGAGAAGGGTTAGGTGGGTAGGTTTATGTGGATTTTGTGATAAATTTTATTTGGGAAAATTGTTAAATGGGTTGGGTTAATTAATTTTTTATGTGGTATAATATTTTTAAATTAAATTGTAAATATCATAAAAAAATTATTGCATACTTTTTTACGAAATCCTCGAATCCGTCTTATTCTCCTATTTTATTTGTTGTATGTGTAATGTTATTAAATTAATACATATAGTTGCCCAAATTAAAATAAATTTGTGAACATATTGTGATAAATTTATTACAATTAATTTTTTATAAAGATAAAAAAATTATTCAATATTTCGTATCGGCGATAGCGAAGTCATCCAATTTTAAACCTATATAAATAGCCGTTATAACGCTTTTGGAAAATTGTGACTATTTTCCTTCATTTAAAATAAACATTACCAATGAGGAAAAGAAGTTCTTGACAATAGAAAATGCATAAATAGTCAACATCATACAGAAAAAAACGTAAGGAAATAATAAGCAACACAGGTCAGTACAAACAGAAACTATCTCTCTATGTCTCGTAAGAGGACTCTACAGAATCCCTCCCTTTCATCCTCAGGCATGAGTACGAAACCCCGAAGGTCGTCCATACGAGACAAAAGATGCCTTTGCAATAACGCCCTATCCAAACTCGTAAGTTCTGGCATCTCACGCAATATGCGGAAAAATTCCGTGCGCACGTGGTTGTCATTTGCAAGGTTGCGTGCTGGCCACTCCGCAATCTGCCTGAGTTGCTCGTTTGTTTAGTCGAGCGCCAGATGTATCGCTTCTACATCGAAGTCTCGCTGACTTCCCCTCTTCCTCTTCGATCCACTTGATCCGGTCCTACCCTTTGAAGCGCGAGAAGGTCGGGATGCACGTACATCGTCCTGCGAGATGTCAACTCCCTGGCTGTACACGGGCGGGAAGTCCTCGTTTCCATCCCTCATATCAAATCTGTCATATCCGCCACCAGGCTCGTTAGACCCCACGTCCGCGAATGTCTCAGCGAACCGATCGGTCGCCCTATCGCGACCAAATACATATGTAAGTTCGTCGTAATACGGGAATGGTTTGTTTAGGAGTCCTTTCGCTGCAGGATGCGACTGCGGGCACAAAAAAAAAATCACGTATGAGTACTAATTGAAAAATTGTTAACTAAATGTACATTGTGAACGTTCTGTCACGTTTAAATTATATTCCATACCCTAACCCAATTATCAAATAATTCCTTCTCCGCAACGATACATTTCTCTTCATCGTTCCACCCAAAGCCACTGCACGCTGGGCCCCGCATTTCGGCAATGGCCTGGAACGTTCGCTTCAGTGTCTTGATCCTACAATCAATTACAGTTGTTGCTCGTACCTGACATCCAGGTAGTTTCTCCGCCATCATGCGTACCAACTGCGCAAGGTATCCTAGGCGGAACGTACCATTATCTGATTTTCATCCCCCCATTGACACTAGCTCCATTAAACATTCCTCAAAAGTCCCCTCCTCCTCCCTCGTCCAAACATGTCTCGGGGCACGATTTGAGGTTGACATACTGAGAATGAGAAATTAGAAAAAATACATGCAGTACGTAAGTAATTTCACCATTAAACTCCAAAATAAAATAGGCATGATACAAATTATGGCACGCGTACAATTCATATGCAACAGCCCATATTAGTTTTTACAGTACATGTTAGACACGATACAATTGCGACGAAGTCATCGAAAACTTGTTATCTAAATTTGTCTTAGCTAAGCGTTGCGCAACTGCCAATCGGTGAACATCGATTCGGCTAGGTCGTCGCGCCACTGAGACCACTCGTTTGTTGTCTCAATGTACTGAATGTCTTCTGAAGCGATGGTCGTCGCGTACGTGGAGTCCCCCTCGTCCTCGTCCTCAACGTCGTCGCAATATGTCATTTTCCTGTTGATCAAATTGTGAAGCAAGGCACACGCTAGAATGGTGCGACACTGGACTTGCAGGGGATAGTACGACTTTCCACGAAGAATGGCCCAACGACCCTTTAGAACACCGAACGCCCACTCAATAACATTCCTTGTGGAGGAGTGCTTCATGTTGAAGTACTCCTTTGCATTTGTTGGCGCATTTGCAGCACCACGCCACTCTTGCAAATGGTACCGCTGGCCTCTGTACGGGGCGAGAAACCCCTCCACGTTTGGATATCCCGCATCGCACAGATAATAATATCCTGTTATTAAATGGTTTGTTTATGAACTTTAAATAGGTAAGTAGGAAGCGACGATGTTTTATTATAAAGAAGATTTACCCTTTGGCACTTGTAGTCCATTTTCTCGTGAAATCGCGTCACGTAGGATCCGCGAGTCTGCTGCAGATCCTTCCCAATCGGTGAGGACATAAACGAAATCCCCTTTCGTGTCACAGACCCCAAGAACGTTTGTGGCAATTTCCCCCTTACGCGTTCTGAAAGTAGGCCGATCTCCTGCGGGGACGTTGACCTTTATGTACGTCCCATCTAACGCGCCTAGGCAGTTTTGCAGGTTGAAAGAAACACGATGAATTAACTGCGATGTACCTAAAGGTCAATTATAGTGAACTTCTATGATGCCCACCTCGAAACACTTCCAACGTTGATCATTGCAGTTACTTGTTACCGGAACAGGTCTCTTTATCAACTCCTCGTACAGTCGAAGAACAGCCAATAATACGATGTTGAAATGTTGAGATACTGTCTCACCGGAGCGTACAAATTCTCGTTGTATGACACGGTTCTTCACGTCATGAGCGAGGACGTGCAAGAACATTGCTACCATTTCCTCAACATCGACAATTTCAGTTGAAGAAAGACCAGCCACATTTCTAAGTAAATGGCATAGAATTGCGAATGTTCGCCTATCCATCCGCGTGCTTTGCCGACACACAAGATCTGACTCGTGTATCATGCGAAAGTAAGCAAGCTCCCTAATTCTATGGCGTGTATCGGGCGGTGTATGTGGGAGACGCTTATTGTTGTTCATTAATAGCTCCAACGTTAGTAAAATCTGACGTTGGGCCAACGTGAATGCAGTTAGGACTCCAATAAGTGTTTGTTCATCCATTACAATGTATGTAAAGTTCCCTAAAAAACATGTACTATTTAAATTAGTACAATATCGATATATTGTGAAAAGATATGTAAACTTAGTAATATCCGTATTTAGTAAAACCATAAACATAGAACAAAAAAAAAATAGATTATGAGTAACGAGAACATTGAAAATTATACATAAATTTAAATAAGTTGCAAATGGAAGTTTATCCTATTTTCCTAATATTTTTGAACTCAATCCCTTTTAACTAATTTTCCTTTGTGTTTTGTTTTTCTCAAAACACCCCTAATTTTGAAGACTATTTTTTTTGAAAACCGAACAATAGTTTGGAATTTGTAATTTGAAATTATGACTTATAATTTTATTTTATTTTCAACAAATTTTACGATGTATTTTAGTTGTAAAATAAGTATTTTAAAAATAGAAATAAAATTGGTTGAAAATAAAAAAAAGAATTTAAACAAAACATAAAAAAGGTTAAAATAAAAGAAAAATATAAGAAAAAAGGAAAAAAAAGTTTATGAAGAACTTTGAATAAGTTTGAACAAGTATTTATAGAAGACGTTTGAAGAAGTTTCTTTTTTAAAAAAACCAAAGAAAATTTATCATGGAAATAAATTTATTTTTTTTCAATGTTTTTGATAAATTGATATCATTTTCATTTAATAATATATAATTCAGCGGTGTTCAAAGAAATATATGTAACTAATTAATTATCTATCCTCTTTCTCTTCCGTAATTTATTTTCTTTAATTCACTTTTTTTAAAAAAATTATTGTTATCTATGGTTGGCTAAAACATCTTAATAAGTTTTTGGGTAAAATATAATTTGTATTTGGATTGTATGTTGAAAAAAATTAAACCTAATAGAAAAAAAAATTGTTATTACTATATAGAACTAAACTCTAAACCCAATGGAAAAAAAAAATTTGTTATTAGTATATAGAAAAAAATTCTTCAAAAACAGAAAATTAATATCAATCCTTTTTCTCTTCCGATATACATTTTTCTTTAAGAAACTTTTTTTTAAAAAATTATTGTTATCTATGGTTGGCTAAAACATCTTAATAAGTTTGTGGTTAAAATATAATTGTATTTGGATTGTGTTGAAAAAAATTAAACCTAATAGAAAAAAAATTGTTCTTACTACATAGGGAAAAATTAAACCCAATAGAAAAATAAAATTTTATTACTATATAGAAAAAAAATTGTTAAAAAACAGAAAATTAATAGGATACAATATGTAACAAAATTAAACCGAATGTTCTATATACATATTATAAACGAAACAAAATGTTAATTATAAAATTATACAAAACCGGAAAAAAATAAATAAAAATAAAATACATTATCGAAAGCCTACAAACGGCTATTACAAGAGTACCTCTTCAAATAATTTCGGACTCGTTCGTCGCAACGTCCTACATAAGAGAAGAAGATGATTATTATTTGTAATTAAAACACAATAAAAAACGTATGAAAAAAAATAAATATACATACCTTTTTATGACGAAAAATGTTACTCCAAATGAAGATTGAATCGGGAAACCGTAAAAATAAGATTAATTTTAATTTAGTAGCCTCAGAGTTTTGATTCCATTCAAAATAATGAATGGAATTCCATCATAGTTATAGAAAAAAAAAATAAAGAACAGAAAGGTATACAAAACATATCGCAAAAACCATACACTAAAAAGACATGGAAGAGACAACCTACATGGTAACGGTAATGAATACAAAAGATAAGTTACAAGCACAGAGAGGGACAAAAGATACATGGTAACAGTAAAGAAGAAGAGGACTTACAAAATATAAGTTAGAACCACAGAGAGGATACAAAGAGGGAGAAGAATGCAGTGAATCAAAAGAGGAAAGGTGGTAATATATAGGGGAAAGATGGAGCAACTTGAGAGGACTTGGAGGGAGGTAAACCAAAATATAAAGACCAAAAGACCAAAGTACAGCCAACTGTAACATATCTATCAATAAAATACAGGCCCTATCTCTCTGCTACAACTGACATAAAGCATAGCAGAGTCAAAGGCTATATACTGAAACCTATACCAAAACCATACACTACAAAAACATGGAAGAGACAACACTGGACAGAAACGAAAAAGAGACAACACTGGACAAAAACCAAGACCAATTGAAAGTAAATGAACAATGTAATAATACAGACAAATAAATTTTGTAAATGAAAGTAAATGAAAGTAAATGAACAGAACAATAAAACAGAATAGAAGGATTGTAATAAATTTTGTAAACAAATGTGAAGTCAAAACCATACACTAAAAAGACATGGAAGAGACAACACTAAAGCAATAAAGACATGGCAAAAGAATACAGAAAATACATATAGAGAACAATACAAGAATTGTAAAAAAATGTAACAAATTTTTTAATGAAACAATTGTACAGAGAGCTAAGAATAGAACAATTGTAAAAAAATACAACAATTGTAAGAAAATTGGTAAGAATACAGAGAAGACATGTTACAATTCTAACAGATAAGTAACATGGCCGGAGAAATTGAACCAATAACAGAGAACAAATAGGTGCAAGAATACAGAAGACATGGTCGGATATATTTAACGAATAACACAGAACACATAGTGGAAGAATACAGAAGACATGGCCGGATAAATATAACCAATAACACAGAACACATAGGTAAAGCAACGACATGGTCGGAACTACATACATTCATTACAAAATAACACATAGGTAAAGAATACAGAACACAGAACACATAGGTAAAGAATACAGAACACACAACACATAGGTAAAGAATACAGAACACAGAACACACAACACATAGGTAAAGAATACAGAACACAGAACACATTGGTAAAGAATACAGAACACAACTACATACATTATAAAAGAATTCAGTATTACACAAATTCGAACTCATCATCGGCTTTAAAAAAAAAAGTGGATTGAGAACTCCAATACCTCCCTACCAAGCTCCAATGGCAGAGTGAAGTATCTGTCTTATTGCCAAGCGAAAGACCGGACAGCATAATCGAACCACGGCGGCAAGGAGGTTTGAAGGAGCCAAAACCCACGATTCCAAAAAGGAAATCGTGTTCGGAGCCAACGAAATCGTCGGCTTCAACGAACACAGAAGTCCTTTCGGAGTGAGAGAGACGGATGAGAGAGATGTAGAGAGAGATTCGGCGTAACGAAATCCGGTTTCATCGCGAAAACGCAAGGGCAGAATGGATTAAAGGATGAAGACGAAACCCTACATTCGTTGAGGGAGAAGACGAAAGGAAGGAATGGATTAAAGGATGAAGACGAAAAAAACCAAATCGACCGGACAACACAGAACGAACACAAACCCTAGAAAAGTTGAGGGAGAAGACGAAACGAAACATCCATTCGTTGAGGGAGAAGACGAAACGAAACATGGATTCGTTGAGGGAGATGACAGAAAGAAGAGAAAAAGGAAAAAAATTTCGAGGAAGAAGGGTTGAGGAGAAGATTGAAATCGGTTTGAAGGAAGAAATGGAACACGGATTGCGGGGAAGGACGAAACCGGATTCACGAAAACGGGGAACACGCGTATCGCCGTTGGAAGGGGAAGACGAAATCGTGTTAAGGAAACCCTAAACTAGGGTTTCCTTAACATTGGGCCCAAACGAGGGTTAGGGTTGGGCTAACCTAAGCCCACAGCCCCAACCCTAACCCCAAACAGCCCCTAAATCTTCTTTCTAGAGTACAGATAAAAGCAAAGTTATCTCTCTTGAGCCTATATTGAGGTATGCCCAGTTTATTTGTTAATCATCTTTGTGTTTGATACCATACCTTAGATTTTAACTTGTCTTTTAACTTTTTATACTTATTTTCTTTTAAAAAACCCTGAATGTTCAAAAACTAAGGTATAGTATTTCGCTCTTATTCAGTTTTTGTATTCAATGCCATGCAGATTGACCATAAAGCTATGCTAAATTCCAATCCTTATTCTTTATTTTTTGTTTCAGTTTGTTCTATTTGCTTTTAAATGTTTTTGTTAGGGAAGTTAGTTATAAATAAAGGACAGGAGAACGTGAAAGGGGAGGAATATTTGGTATGTGAACTAGGGGTTTGAGAGTTATCTCAAGATAGGCTTGAGTGTGATCACAAGAAGGGAAGAGGTTAAAGTGTATTTTTTGTTTGGTTCTCACACCTTGAGGCAAGGTGTGTTTTAGTGGCCGGTATTGATAGTATTGGTATTAGAAGAATATTAGGAGTACTGTTAGGTATTTAAGCACCTTGAAGAACCACACCTCAAAAGTTAGCGGTTTGGGTGAGAGAGGCAGAGAGCCCAGTCATCTAAGTACTACATTGGTCATCCCATTCTAACCAATGTAGGACAAAGGTATCCATTCTTATGCTTTCTTCTTGTATGGTACGAATTTTGTCACTTTCCATTTCAGGTTGATTGCGGCTTTGCAAGAGATCTGTTGGACTTTTTGCTGTTAGTTCTTTCTCCCTTGGACTGAAATCTTGTTTGTATTTATTTGTACATCATTCATTCATTTTTCTTTTTTTTTTCATCCTGTGCCAATTTTTTCTTTTTCTTTCTTCTTTTCTGTAAGATTAGAGATAATTGAATTTGTTTGTTAAATCACGACCATAGATATTACAATATGCAACGGTATAAATGATATTGATGTTGCTTAAATGACACGGGGAATTCTCCAGGAAATGTAACAAAAGAAATTCTGATGATTCTGAAGTGTCTGATGCATGAGATTAACCCTCCATTTATGTCGGATCGATTAACAACAGTTTATTCGCATTTGACTAATTTCGAATGGGCTTTGATACATTAATTATTTGAATAGAAAAGGATAAATGTGAGCGTAGGAAATAGTGGATATGATATATAAACCTTATTGTGTATATGATTACTTCAAACTTAGAGAGATTGAAATATGAAATTTGAAGTAAGAGGGAGCTGTATGGTAAGGTATTCTAAAAATTAAGGTGAAGAAAGATGGCCTTGCTCTAAGAGAGAAGCAATGCAGTCATCAAACATCTCTTCTACACACTTGAACTTCATTCCCAATTTCTCAATCTTTGACATGTTGTAATCATAATATGGTCTGTTTGATGCCTCAAACCTGTAAAGTGAGATGTTCAACCTTATCCTTACACCATTCTCAACAACACGTCTATTACAAAACTAATAACCGACACCGTTTAATAATCGTTTGGTTTTTGCAAAGTTATTTAGTTCTCTTGCCATTCTTTATAATGGTTTTTCATCTTTAGTAAGCATTATTTGAATTATTAACTAAATTCATAAAACAAAAACAAGATTTCACGGCCTTTTTATGACCATTCGGTTGTTTGTTTCTGAAAAATAGGCTTGTACGAACTACTCCTACCTTTACAAGTTTTATCCAATTCTACCAATGTTTTCAAACATTAGCCAAAGTCTTGAAAGCTAGAAAAATATTTTTAGTAACCATGTTTTTTTTTCTTGTTTTTTGTTTTTAAAAATTAAATTTATCCACTTGATTTGTGTTTTTTAAGTACAAAAGTTCATTTATTAGCTAAATTTCAAGAACAAATACTACTTTTTTACAAACTTCTTTTCTTAATTTTCAAAATTTGACTTGGTATTTTGAAGATATTGGTAAAAGATCGATAACAAATCAAAAAATTTAGAAGTGGAAAAAGTATTTATAAACTTAATTTTCAAAACCAAATGATTACCGAACAAAGCTTTAAAGATTTATTTTTGTTTTTTCAATTTGACTAAAAATTCAAATCTTACGTTAAGAGGAAAATCATACCATTGGAAGTAGCTTACATTAATTTAAAAAATTAAAAACTAAAAACATGGAGCTACTCTTTATTAGCTTTCTGACACTTGAAAATTGTATCATGTAAATGTGACAAAAACATGAAATTTGAAAATTGTATGAGAGAAAGTAACAAAACAAATCAAAAGAATGTATATTATAGGGTGAGGTCAAGTTTATAAGTTTAAATTTCAAAAACCAAAATTGAAAGAAAAAGAAAATCAAATAGTGTTATCTGATGGTCTAAGTCGTTCAAAATTAAGCTTGATTCCAATCATAGGAAAAGTTGATTTCTTATCTAAAAGAAAATTTTGATGGTTAAGATGATTGAAGTATACTTTTTTGAAATAGGGAACAACGGATAGCGAGACGATAAGCGTGATGCCAAGTCATTGATTTCCAGCACAATTGAGGAGCAAATGTATCTGCCTTGAGCATCTTTGTTCTCAAAAGCAAGGATGTGTGAGAGGGCAACATCATCAATGTGAATATATCCTACCCTTCCAAGTGATTGGAAAGGCTCAGTCTCCCCTGCATTGTTTCATAAAACGACACAGTTTATATGCTTTCTGAAAACTAAGACTGAAATAGAAAGCCATTAAAGTTTCACACACCTTTAAGAAGGCCAAGGACAATGGATGCTGTATAACATAAATCCCGCGACAAATTAGGCCCGATGATCACTGAAGGGAGCACAGTTACTAAATCGATTCCATTTTCGTTGCAGAATTCCCACGCTGCCTTTTCTGCTAGAGTTTTTGCAAGAGCATACCACAGCTTTTGTTTGAGGTCCCACACAAGGTTTTTACGTAAGAAATGAGAAACACATTAAGAAATCAGTCCATCAACTTACGCCATCTTTCAATCCATATAGGCTATAAAATTCAAAATGATGGTTAATAGCAGTAGGGATATGTTGGATTAAGTAGCGGGATTTTCTTTCTAATATTCGTAAGTATCTGGTCTGGACCAACTTGTTCACACTTTGACTACTCTCACAACACAGCCCTACAACCTTACTTATTTTGATAGCTAAGAAAATCGTGACTTAAATACATTTGTTTTGTTTTTGGTTTTTAATAGAACTTTATATTTGTATCATGGGTAAACTTCAAAAACAAAAAACAGATAAGAAGTCAAAAAAATTGTTAATGCAAACGTAGTTTAATAAAAAAAAAATCTTATTGGAAATATGAATTATATTTGAATGGAACTATATGAAGGCACCTTAAGTCTCTCGCACAGTTGAACAGAGGTCCAAGATGACTCATCCAATGGTATTTTGGGGTCAAAATTTTCTCTTACTCGAACAGTTGAGGAAGATGAAGTGAGCACCACACGTCTCAGAGATGGGTTCTTCTTGCATGAATGTAATACATTCAATGTTCCCTCAATGGCTGGTTCCAGCGTTTCTGCCTGTTTGAATTCCAACAAAATGGTGAAGAAACAGGATATAGTTGTTCAATCACAACTACCCTTTTCTATGGAAAGTAGTATAAGATCGTCAAATAGCAAACAAAATTCAAAATCTGATTAAAACTTTAAATGTGAGTCTTAAAAGATTAAACTGGTTTTTTGAGTTAGTCGTAACTTGACATGGTATCAAATTAGGTAGGGAATATGCTTGGTATCATAGTAGAAAGATTACTGATTTTAGCATGGTATCAGTGTTGTACTAGACTCAAATGTAATGCATTAGAGGAGTCCACATTTGTCAAAGAAATAATTTTGAGCTTGAAGAGCGTTATATGTATTCATCAATATTTGAGATGTGTTGAACAAGAGATGTATCATAAAAAGAGAAGTTAACTTCGATAAAAGCAAGTTTTAATGAATTGAAAGGCACATAGATGAATGACGATGAATGACTATCCGAGGAGATGCTCAATAAAATCTTTTGTTTGAGAGGTACAGAGGAGGATTGTTAATAAAGAACACACATTCTTATATCATCTAACAACAAGAAAGATATAGGCAGTTGTCAAAAATACCTGTTTTCATCTATCTCAATTAGAACCTTTTCGGTTGAAATAGTTTTTCTCAATTCTTCCCGGTCGAGATTGACCGAAAGATTCAAATAAAAAATTTGACTACCCTCCGAGCTATAGATTGTTTTGGTTTTCTCGACAGAATTTCCTGCCAGGACGAAGGCAGAAATAGTATGTACTTTTTCTCAAATCATGTAGTTTTGTAGAAGTTAAATTGTCTTTCTCAAAAAGTGTAGAATGTGGTATCTTTTGGGTCACCCGAACTCATGAAGATTTGATTCATTGTAAATATTATAATCTTTGGTTTGAAGAGTCTGATAGTTAATGAAAATTTGATTAATCGTAAATATTAAAATCAATCAGTAAAAATCCTAAAATTACTTTAAATTTGAAGAAGATTAGATATTACATGGGATTTGGGAAAAGTTATAAACCATCACAGTCTTCTTTCATCTTGGCTAAGATTCAACTGATTAAAAGAAGTCAAATTGTTATTTGAATCTCACAGTCAGTGTCAGTCTCAGCTAGGATTGAGAAAAACTATTTCAACAGATTTTCAAAAGGGTGCTAGTTAGGAAAGATGAAAACCTTTTGAGGTTATGTCCGACAATTTCCCAGAGATATATGATATAAAGGTGAATGACAACTTTGTCATTGGTACTGAACTTCTTAAGTGAACCAAAAGTAAAGTTAAGCACTAGACAATATATAATCAATCGAATACAAAAACAAACATTATATGAACTATTCCAATAAGCCATACATAACCAACCGGCTTAAGCTTTGGAGATTTCTTACCTTGGAATGAGTAGCATCTAAGACAGGGGAAGCAGTGTGGAACACGCCATGACATCCTATCACAGCATCATCAAAGCTCCCAGGTTCCATCAAATCAGCCTTGACGAGTCGAAGCCTCTCCTTTGCTCCTTCCAATCTCCATAGATGCTCTACCTTCTTCACATTCCCTACACAAAAATCAATGAATCAGTGAACTACTTCTCAATGCCCAAATTTTTCGCACATTCAAACACAAGAGACAGAGACAAATAGAAACCTGGATCCCTAACAGTACCAATCACATGATAGCCAGACATAAGCAATCGCTTAACAAGCCAAGAAGCAAAAAACCCAGAAGCTCCAGTAACGCAGACTTTGCCTTTGCCATTGGTTTCAAGCTCCTGCTCCATTTCGTTCGATACTCAGACAAATGAGGGCGGACTTGGGTGTAGAATGAAGCATAGGGGCGGAGGTTTTTATAGAAGTTGAAAATGGAGGGGTTCTTCATCATCGTTTGTTCTTCAGAATTTGGTAGCATTGATGGTAGTTTAGAGAAAGCGGGAAAGGGAAGGAGACGGTAGGCCATATGATACTTGTGAGCTTACCACGAATGAAAGGTAGGCGATGCATTTTCTAACAACCCAATTTTAATTTTTTTTTTATTATTAGTTTTTCTAGTTAAATTCTGAAAAATAAATAACCTATACGAATTGTTTGGAAAATTAGGAGTTTTCAAAAGTAATTAGATAAGAATGTCTCTTGCAACAATAAAAGATGAATCAGGATCGATAGATTAGAAGAAGAAAACAGTTAGAACTTTACAACTTGGAAGTCTATTTGTAGATCCCGGATTTTAAACACAATTGAAATTTGAAAAATTAAAAGATAAAATCGAATCAGACAAGACAGGACCCCTTATCTGATAGGATTTTAAGAAGATAGGATCGAATCAGACAGGACAGGACCCTGATAAGATTCTCGTTGATCTTCAACTCCTAAAAGCTAAATTTTATTTATAAGAGTAGGAAATTAATAAATGATTGATAAGAATCCACCTTCGTACTAATGTGTGGAAATTTCTTCCGCCTAATATACAACCTAATAATTGCATTATTGCTCATAATCAATAACTAACCTATTTATTATTTTCATACATTCATTATTATGATTATTATTAGCTTTATAATAAATAAGAAGAAACATGTTAAATTAAAATTTGTCGATCATTGATCCATGGAGAAATTGAAGCTTTTTCCATATTTGTTATCATTTCTTGCAAATATTAAATCATGTATCCATTAATTAAAATATATTAATGTCACCTCTTTCAAAATGAAGTCTTTTAGACTAACAGTCAAAACACTGAGGGGTATTTGCGCAGGTTCAGAATCAAATTCTTAGAAATTGAATGTATGTGCGCTTATTTGATGGGATTCTCTTGTCTGGAAATTATAAATGCACTTATTTGATGGGGGTTCTAATGTCTAGGAATTATAAATGCTTGTGTTTTGGGTGTAGGATTTGGAAATTTGGATTTCTGATGCCTATACTTGGGTTACGGTTTTGAATTTCTAAGTTTAACTAATTTGTTTATTTATTTTTTTCTTTTTGTAAATTATACATCCTAAATTTATTATGTATCAAAATTTTAATTGATTTTTTTTCATATTTTGTACTTCTAATTTAATTTCTTAACTCTATTGATTTTTTATGACAATAATATAAAAATGAAAATTTTTAATATTCAATAACAATAATTTTGATTACATTTGCATTAACATGAATGATATAATTATGAATATTACAAACCATTCATAAAATATAAGTCTATTGGTGTTTACGAAAGTTCCAGTTAAGCAACATTAATAGGTTTCAAAATAAACATAACCAAAAGGATCATACAAAAGCGAAAGTCAAGTAGAGTTACATTTAGCCATAGTTATGGTTATGTTGTCTTCCTATAACGTGCATGCAACGTATTTTAAATCACTTTATCAAAAGAGTTTAAATAGAAATGAGTTATATATATATATATATATATATATAGTCAATCTAATAAGTTCTAAGTCTTCTAGCCAGTTAAATTGACCAACGAAAAAATGAAAAATATTTTTAAACTAAAAATAAATCATTTTACATTTGATATATATTTAAAATTTCTACTATATTACCAATATATTAATATTTGATTTAAATATACTTGAGATCACAATAAATAGTTCATCAATTTTCACCTAGGAAAAATAAACAAAATAATCAAAATATCCTAAAATGAAGGAAAGATTAATTTTAAATGAAGAAGAGAAAATAGATAATTAAAAAAGATGATCTAATAATAATAATAATTTAAAAAACTCAAGAAAAAAAGAAAATAGAAGAATGAAAAATATGTATTTTAAAAAATTTTATTGGGATTAAATCAAAGGTGTATTCGGAAAATGACTTAAAGAAAAAAAATTCAAAAATTTATTTTTTCAAGGTTTACAACAATTGTCGGAGTTAGTGGTCGGAAGTTCGCCGACGGAGTTGTCAGAAATGACACCCAATAGTCAGTCGACAATGGTCAGCGATGGTGGTGTTCGGGGTTGGTTGACGAATTTTCTAGATTGAATTAGAAAATAAAAGTAATCCATGGGCTTGAATAATGTTTACTATTCAAACCCATGGGAAAGAGTGTAAGAAGCTTTAGTGAAGACGGTCGTTGATCAAGGGTGAAGATTGTCAACCGTCGCCAACGTTTAATTAAAATAATTGGTTGGTCGTCGATCATCGGACAACCATTCACCAAGGATCATAGCTATTGGTCATTGATCATCATGACAAGAGGCACGACATCAATAATTAACGATAACGATTGATCGTTGTCGATCAAGATGTTCACCTAACGATAAAAACGTCCAAAGTTGTAGGTCACCAACGATCAAAATGATTGGCCACTAACGATCGATAATCGATAGTCAAGACAATCTAAAGGCAATAATCAAGATGATCCAGAGTCGACAGTTAAGATGATCAGTCGTCGTGACCGTCGATCGGTCATGATCAGTCATTATGGTTGATCGTCAAGTTGGCTAACGTTTGTTTTCTATGGTCATCAATGATCAATGGTAAGAGGTTGAAGTGAAATTTTTTTAAAATATATGACATTCAGTAAAAAAAAAAAAAAACATATTCCAAACCAATGAGTTTGGTTTCTTAACCCAAGAATTTTATTCCAATAGTCCAAACATAGGTTTGACTTCAAATGCCAAACTCTCCTAATTTCAAACTCATGGGCCAAACACCCCTTAAAAGGTGACAAACTTCTGGGATACGACTAGGTATTTGTGAGAAAATGAATGAAAATAATGAAGTTGTAAGATATAAAGCAAGACTAGTTGCTCAAGATTTTTCATATATACCTAGTATTAATTTTGAGGAGACATTCTCTAATGGTGGATGCAATTACATTATAATTTTTTAATTGGCCTAAGTGTATAAGAAAATATGGGTATGCATCTTTTGGACGTAATCATGACATATTTATATGAATCTAATGACAATAATATTTATATAAGAATGCGAAAGAATTAAAATACCTGAAACATATAAATCAAATTCTTAAGAATTGTATTCAATAAAATTATGTAAAGATCACTATTTGGATTGAAACAATTAGGATGAATGTGGTACAATAGCCTAAGTAAATATTTGTTGAAAGAAATTGATAATCGGTAGAAATATAAGTTATAATAGCTTTTTACTTAGAATAATGGAGAAGACGTGATAATATGCGATAAATTCCATGAAAAAGAAATATGTGATCTAAGAGTTACAAAAGACAAAACGCTCCATTATTATGATATTTTTATGTTTTAAACCTAGGATAATGCAAAAAGAAAAAAAAAAAGAACGTGAAATAAAGAGCGATGTTCAAAGTAGGCTCCGTTCAACCAACCATGAGATAAAAAAGATACCAAGCGATGAAAATCAATACATGACAAATGAGTTGGTAAAGATGTCAACGAAAAATACCAAACGAAATTCAGAATGACACAAGGGAAGAAGTGCAGCAAGGCAGTGATGTAGTGATGTAGAGGAATTTATTATTCAATGCCAGATGACATGTGTTGATGCATTCCTCAACGCCTAATAACCAGGCATCCAGAGCTTCAATTCAAACACAGACCCTTGGAGTTCAAAATATCTTCTTGAAGCTCAACCCAATTTTGTCATTGTCATTCGTCCCTTTCCTTTCTCTTTTCATTGAACTTTAGGTGAGAATTTAAAGCTTTGTTAGAATAGAAATGGAATCTGAAATTACCATTCCACTAGCCGAACCAAGGAATGCAAGAAATTGAATTTTACAGCTTGACACAATTATCATTCTTTCCATTTGTATTTTCTACTTTTTCTTCTATTTATGTTATGAATTTTATGATCAAAAGACTTGAAGTTTTATTATGAATGCAATTACCTTTGATTATCATTCTCACACTTCTTTACTTACTTCATTTTTAACTTCTCTATGTGATGATTGAAATGAAATTTGGAAAGGTTTTCTTCCAAAAGTATTGTTAAATGAAATACTTCTTTTGTTTAACCAGAGTTATCGTCAATTTTTTCTCATACATGTACTAAGTTAAAGTTAGTTCAACATCATCCATACTCACCCACTGCCATGTCGCTCATTGCATTCCACCCATAAACATGCATAACAGAACTAGCTTAGACAAAATGTTAATGTAAATATAATTTGATAATGTACATACATCGCATAAGAGATAGCTAAGCGTTCTAATTCAATTATCATAAAATCAATGTGTTCGACCCTAGCTTATTCAGGAAATCTCACTTATACTTGGACAAGATGAATAACACTTTGTACGCAATAGACACATCTTAAGGTTTAAGCAACATGATAGAATTAAGCATAGTACGCCTTCGATCTATCGCATGACGTAATCTTGTCGTCGCCTAACTTAAGTCACATAACTTAGAATAGAATTGATAAAATCAATGAGTAATCATAATGCACAAAATTATCATACTGCATGCTTCATACATAAATATGTTGTATCATGCAAGTGCATCAAACCATGCCTTTGTTGTTTTTTAAAATAACAAGTTTTTGGCAATGTTGCTAGAGATTTTAAATTGATAATTTGGATTGAATGTTCTATTTTGTCTTATGCAGAAGTTCAACATCATCCATACTCACTCACCACCATGTCACTGATGGAAATCGTATAAGCCTAGTGAAAGAAATGGGTCTAATTTACTTTAAATGAATCTAAACGAATTTAGAGTTTAACATGCTTAAAACCGTAAATAAAATAAATTAAGGTTAAAGGAATACTTACCTTTGAAGTCTCTCATTCTTCGATATCTCCTCACGAACGGTGGACCACCAATAGTGTTGACCTGCTATTCTCCGGACTTAGAACCGACTTGTGGGATCCGTTAAGCGAAGACAAATGAGAAAGGGATAGATGAAATTTGGAGGAGGAAACGAACTTTTGGTTTAGAAGACAGGTAGGATTATTTGTTAAAAATGAATAATCTCTCAAAATATCAAAAGTCCCCTTTTGAAAAAGATTTTTTAAAACATTTTATAAAAAAACTAACATGCAAATGCATGTAAAAAAAATCATCTTTGAAAGACACCTCTCTTTCCACTTAATCTTAGAGGACTTGTTGTGTTACATCACATGTAGACACTTGTCCCACTAAGTATTAATGGAATTATCCAACAAAATGTTAGATTTTCCCACTAACTTTAGTTCAAGGGCAATATGGTCATTTGACCTTTGATGTCAAAATCAAACTTTGACTTCTTCAAGTCAAAATTAAGACTTTGACTTCTTCAAGTCAAAATCAAGACTTTGACTTTGTCAAGTCAAAATCAAACATTGACTTTTTCAAGTAAAAAGTGAACATTTTGATTTTTTACCATTTTGTCCGTCTTAACTAATTCTGACCTCCAGAGCATGAATTTGTATTCGTTTTTCCAAAAAATCATATTTGAATATAAAGCCAGTCAAAGTTTGACTTTTCAAAGTAAAAAAATCAACATTTTGACTTTTCAAAATTTTGACCATTTTCATCAATTCTGAGCTTCCGAATATGAATCTATATTCATATTTTTAATATTTAAATCACATTTAAACATAAAGTTCTACAACCAATGGTTATATCACACATATCGTGAGTTTCTCTCTCTCTACCTAATTCGAACAATTTGAATTATTCCAACATATTGTTCTATGTTAATTCCATATGAGGTAGCAGGAGAACCTAATGGACCTATAGAACATGGGCTCCTATAATCCAAGATTAACTAGCTAAACTCTTTTAGATCAAGTTAATCAACATTCATTAACTAACGGGTCATTCCATTAATGTCCCGTAGTTACACTCCCCTCACTATAGATATATTTTTTTCCATCTGATATAACCATGATCAGTAAGTTAATACTTAACAAGTTGTTCGTAATCTTGACTGAGTCAAAAAACCGTTTTACCTCTAAGACTACATCTTGTTCCTTAAGACCCACTATTCCACTATTAAACAATTGGTTTAGAGTCTAACCTATAAATTGAAACCCTCTCGGGCCAATAAGAGGGTAAGACTCCTTGTTCAAGAATTGGATTCAGTCCTTATGGGAATAACCTATTTACTAACCTTAAAGCGGGTAGAAGTGAATTTTGTTTTATACCTTATGTCCCTAGCCATCCACTTAGTCTTACCCTTAAAATTAAAGGCTTAATGGGCTAACGCTGTTGAATTGCCCTCACCCATACAAATCTAAGGATAATACCGTTTGAACAGAAATTCATAGTTAGCTCAGGATTAAGATTAAGTTACCTAGTTCATCATAATTGAAATAGTCAATTTTATATAGTCAACAGTGTTATAACTTAAAAGTGACTATTTCATCGTTCCAGTCTTATGTAAACTTTTTACATAGGATGCTCCCACTCTCATGTCTCCACATGAACGATTCAGGATCACATCGTTTGTACTAACTATAGAACGGATCGCATCCATAGTGTACCCAAAATAAGGTATTTGGCCTTATCCATACAATATAAACCATTTGGACTATTTGTTTGAGTGATCCATGATTATGTCTCTACATAAAGTTCAAGTCTAAACTAGATAGCCTCAGGACTTTAGTTTATTAGATTCAAGATTATAGTATTTATTTTCACTAATAATCCTCAATAACCACTTTATTGAATAGAATATAATTTTAAACTACAAACTACGAGTTTTAAGACATAAATTCCAATAGTCACTCATTGCATTCCACCTATAATGTGCATAGTAGAATTGGCTTGCGTTACTGTAAATGTAATTTAAAAATGTACATACATCGCATATGAGAAAAACTAAGTATTCTAATTCAATTATCATAAAATTCATGTGTTCGACCCTGGCTTACCCAGAAAACCTATCTTTTCCCTTATACTTAGGCAAGATGGAGGAAACTTTATATGCAATAGTCACATCTTAAGGTTTAAGCAACTTGATAGAATTATGCATAACTTAGATAGAATTGATAAAATCAAAGAGTAATCAAATTGTACAGAATTATCATATTGCTTGTTTTATACATAAATATTTTCTATCATGCAAGTGTATCAAACCATGCATTTGCTGCTTTAAAATAACAAGTTTTGGCAACATTGGCAAGGGTTTTAAATTGATAATTTCGATTGAATGTTCTATTTTTGTCTTATGCAAAAGTTCAGTTCGTAGCATATTGTGTACTTATCCGAAGAGTGCATGAATAAGTTTATGAGTGACAGTTCTGAACAAAAATATATTTTTAATTTGAAGATTAAATCATCCTCTCGATGCAGATCAGGAGAAAGAAGACTGAGGTAGCAACAAAAAAGAGAAGTAATGGCAAACAATAAGCATCATGTCCCTTTTGCAACTAATGAACGAGTGAATGAAAAGGTAAATCCCAACATAACCTATAATGAAAATGACGTTGAGGTTGAAGTAAATGTGAATGCCAATCCAATTCTAATAGTCCATAATCTTAATACACCCATCAGGTAGTATGCCTTTCCTAACCTTTATATATGACTTCAACTCATAGGACACTATGACTTCAACTCATAGATCACGTGTCCTGCTTTTTGCTAACACAAGATTTAAGATGAAACCTATTATGCTCTAAATGATCTGAGGATTAATATGAAGGTTGCCCTAGGAAAGATCCACACACACATATTAAGTATTTCTTAGAGATTTATGGAACCATTAACCTTCCTGCCATTACTCAAGAGGAGATTTGCATATGTCTTTTTCCTTTCTTTCTGGAAAATGATATAAAAAAAAATGGGTTGGACCTCTTGAAGCAGGCGAGATAATAATTTGGGACCAAATGATTGAGAAATTCATGAAGAAGTCGTCTCACCCAATGAAAATGCTAGAAGGAGGAGAGACATTGCAAATTTTGAGCAAAGGGACAGGGAAGTTCTTTGTGATGCATGGAACAGGTACAAGCGCTTGATCAAGAATTGCCCCCACAATGACCTTTCTGAAATGCATTAAGATTAAAATCTTTTATGACGGACTAGATAAGAAGCGTCACTATACTGTGCTTCACAGGTGGTATGATCTTGGTCACCCACTAATATGCAACCTTGGAGCTAACATTAATTTGATGTAACTTTTTATCCATAAGAAGCTAGTGTAGGTTGACAAGCCTATAGACTTCATTGTCCGGAATTATGAGGTGGTAAGGATTTGGTGCGTTAAGGCGTTCCATGTTGGAATTTATGTTCTAAAACTTGCAGTTTGTACTTTAAAATTATATTCTATTCAATAAAGTGGTTATTGAGGACTTATTCATGAAAATAGAATACTATAATCTTTAATCCAATAAACTAAAGTCCTGAGGCTATATAGTGTAGACTTAAATTTTATGTAGAGATATAAACGTGAATCAAGTTTGAGTATATAGCCCAAACGATCTATAGTGTATGAATGAGGTTGGACACCTTATTCTAGGAACACTATGGATGCGGATCGCTTTGTAGTTAGTATAAACAATGTAATTTTGAATCGTTCATTTAGGGACATTGAAGTGAGGGCATCCTATGTAAAGAGTTTACATAAGACTGGAACCATAAAACAGTCACTTTTAAGTTATAACGTCATTAACTATATAAAACTGACTTTTTCGATCGTTGATGACCTAAGTAACTTAATCTTAATCTTGAGCTAACTATGAAATTCTGTTTAAACAAAATTATTCTTAGATCTGCATAGGTGAAGGCAGCTCAACAACGCTGGCATAATAAGCTTCTCATTTTAAAGGTAAGACCAGGTGGATGGTTAGGGACATAGTGTACAAGACAGAATTCACTCCTACCCCGCTTTTAGGCTTAGTAGATAGGTTGTTCCCTTAAGGACTAAATCCAAGTCCTGAACAAGGGGCCTCACCTTCTCATTGGCCTAAGATGGATTCAGTTATAGGTTGGACCTCAAACCAATTGTTTAATAGTAGATCAGTGCGACTTAAGGAACAATATGTAGTCTCGGGGGTAAAATATTATTTTGACCTAGTCGAGGTTACGAATAACCTATGAAGGATTACCTTAATGATCATGGTTATATCATATGGACAGAACTATATCTATATAGTGAGGGGAGTGCAACTATGAGACTTTAGTGGAATGACCCGTCAATTAACAAATGTAGATTAGCTTGATCAAAAAGGGTTTAGCCAGTTAATCTTGAATCATTGAAGCCCATGATCTATAAGCTCATTAGGTTCCTCTACTAGCTCATATGGAATTAACTTAGAACAATATGTTGGAATAATCTGAATCTAGGTAAAGAGAGAGAAACAGATGTATATATTTGATATAGTAGTCAGTTATAAGTTTGAGATAGAGCTTTACATTTAATTTTGATTTAAATATTAAAAATATGAATACAGATTCATATTCGAAAGCTCGAAACTGATGAAAATAGTCAAAGTTGTAAAAAGTCAAAATGTTGATTTTTTTTACTTTAGAAAGTCAAACTTTGACCAGCTTTATATTCAAACATGATTTGAATTTTAGAAAAGTAAATATGGATTCATGCTCGGGAGATCAAAATTAGTCAAGATGGACAAAATGGTGAAAAGTCAAAATGTTGACTTTTGACTTGAAAAGTCAAAGTTGGATTTTGACTTGAATAGTGAAATGACTATATTGCCCTTCGACTAAAGTTAGTGGAAAAATCCAACATTTTGTTGGATAATATCACTGACACTTAGTGGGATAAGTGGATACATGGTTAGTGGAATGTTAGGTGTTGAGATTTAGTCAACTAATTACATGCAATTTTACATGTAATTAGGTTATATATAAGTTTTCTTTTTCAAATTATTAAAAACTTTTGGCCAAAATTTGTAACTTTGAATTCCAAAAATTCTCCCAAAATTATTTCTCTCCCAAATCTCAATCCTATTCTTTCACCTTCAATTTTCATATTTCTCTCCCTTTTTTCTTCACTTAATAAGTCCCACAACCTGGTTCTAAATTCGGAGAATAGCAGACAAACGCTAGTGGTAGTCCTCGATTCGTGTTTGTGAGGAGATTTTGAGGATCATAAAGCTTCAAAGGTGAGTTTTGCTTTTAACCTTAATTTTATTCATTTAGAGGTAATTTTTGCATGTTGATTACTAAATTATTGAGTTGCAATTAGAGTAGAATTTAATCAATTTTTCCGATACCCATTTTTATTCATTTAGTGGTGGTCCCCGGTTCGTGTTCATAAGTGTTTTGTTGTATTAGTTATTGTACATATCTCAGTTTTTTGGTTTAATTATTGTTCCAAAGGGTCTGTATTTTTTCTAAAGTCATTAAAGTAGAAAATTAAAATAGGTTGTAATTGCATCAATCGAAATAGAGAAATTGTGTTTTTTAAAGAAATTTCAAGCACATACCCTAAATTAGGCCCCAGACCGGATTCTAGCCCGACAACCCAGTTGATGGAAAATAGGAGACATGCACAGCGTAAATAAATATCGAATTTTAATCTAAATGCTAAACTATTTAGAAATTAATATATGAAAACTACCATAATTAAGTGAAATTAAGGTTAAAAGGAAACTTACCTTCATAGCTTCACGTTTCTCGTAATCTCCTTACGAACTCGAACCAGGACCACCACTAGTGTTGGTCTGCTATTCTTTGGACTTAGAACCAAATTATGGGACTCGATTTGGTGAAGTAAATTAAGATAGGGATGAAAATTAGAGGTGGAGTTTAAGGGTTGAGAAAGAGAGAAAATTAAGAAATTAGTAAAATTTTGTAAATTATAAAATTTACCAAAATTTCAAAAGTTTTTAAAAAGCCTATTTATAACTTAATTACATGGAAAAAATGCATGTAATTAGTTTATAAAATCTCAACACCTAACATTTCACTAACAATTAGTGGAACTTAGTGAGCTAGGTGTCGACATCTCATGTAGGGTGAAAACAACCAAACAAAACTGAATCGATTCAGTTCGGTTCGAGTTGGACCGATTTGTAACAATAATATTATCGAACCGAAGCGATGATTTGGGCCATGTTGGTTTGGATCTAAAATTAACTGGTTAGGTTAAAAATCAATTAAATTTCATTTTTTTGTCGTTCGTTCGTCTGCGTTATTTCGTTCATTTTCAGTTCACACTTTGCCATTCTCTGTTCGTCTTCCTTTCTTCTGTTTTTCGTCGTCACTAGCCAGGTACCATTTTCACTATTTTTTCCATCTCTTTGCTTTTTTGTCTATGGGTTTTTGTTGTTTAGAACACTTTCCTCAAATAACTTCACTAGGGAGCTACCCGTGTCTCTGGCAAGACTGATCTATCTAACCCACCTGTGAACTATACAAAATTTTCAGTTTTTGAGTTCTGTTTCTAAAGTAATTCATTGATTTATTTTTTCTAGCACAAAGATAAATTGTTGAACTATTTATTATTTAACAATGCAGCTATTTATAGAACTATTTAACAATAACTATTCATAGAACTTCTTTTTATTCTACATTTATTTCAAAATTCTTCATTATAAGTTATAACAATAAAGCATGTCTCACTAAAAAGTTTGGTTGTATGGTTTTGCACTGTGATCCTTGCATGCTACAACCAATCGATGTTTAGTTGTCACTTGAAACCGTGAGTCAATGGGATTTGGTTGATGCAAAAGATTCACCTAGAAAAGAAATTCTGGTGCAAGATATAGCAATTGTGTGTTTTCTGTGTAAATATAAAAGAGATGAGAAAATAAATGTTTTGTAAGTGTAGAGATGAAAAACAAACTGTTTATGTACATTTAAAACATAGGTATAATCATGATAAAATTAAGGTAGAGTTTCTATTATGGTATTATTTGCCTATGGAATTGTCTATGTTTCGTTATGTGATATTATAGTTTAATTTTATTTCCATAGGATGACTTCGTTCTCTGTAGACGAGACTTCAAAACAAAGTTGTTCTAGTTCAGTGTTAGGAAAAAGAAAACAAGTTAAACCACCATCATCGGTATAGGAACATTTTATAAAAGTAGAAGGATGTGATCCTAAATATCACTCCAAGAGACGGGGGTACTTCCAACGCTAAAAAACGTCAGCGAAAATGAAAAATACGTTGGAAAAGGATATGCCAACGTACATCACGACATCGAAAAGAACGTTGGGAGAAACGCGTCAGGAGAGGCTTTCCCGACGTCGTACCAACACGGCGTCGGGAAAGCCTCTCCCGATGCCTAAATACACGTTGGCAAAAATGGTGTCCGGAATACCTCTTTCCCGATGCACCTTATGCCGACGCACCTCGCAGTGTCGGGAATGCCTATTTTTCGACTTTTTTTCTGACGTTTCATTGCGTCGGGAATTCCTTTTTATATATTTTTTTAATATTTTATTTCTATTTTTTTCCTTAAAATATTTTGCTCAAACAATCACAACGATGTTCGGATTGCTCAAATATTTTTTCTGCCGTTTTGGATTAAATTAAAATAAATTGAATATAAATTAAAATAAATTAAGAAATATACAAACACAAATTTAAAAAAATCAAAATTAATAATACGAATAAGTTCACTACAAAAAATATAGTTCTCATAATACAAGAAAACACAAACATAACAAAAAGTCTCCCAACGAGGTGCGTATGCGTCATTCTACACCTTCGGTCCTAAAAATGATATAAAAGTAACTAAGTTTAGTACATAATTATATATTGCAAAAACTTAAGAATAATAGAGACATATATACGTACCGTAGAGCTAGGGATCATGTAGTGGTCCCTGTTGTGCACGAGTTAATTCTTCTATCATCTTTTTCATGCTTTCCACTTGTGAAGCTAACGCTTAGTGATTTCTATCTTGTACTTCAATTCGTTCCAAAGCTTCATGAAGTTTAGCTTGTAATTCAATCTCTTTTTCTATGGACAGCGAACAAGATGTCAACGAACTGCTTGCACTTGCCGTTCTGTGGGCCTTCGGCTTGGGTCCCCAACCAAGGCCTTTTGAGTAGCCTAGTCGTCTACCCAACACCTGATCGCATATCTCATCCTCAGAGAGTGGCTGACTACCCTCTGGGGTAGGCTAGGATTGGAGTTCCAGCATTTGATTCTGCAACAAATTTAAAAACTATGTTAGGTAACGCGCAAAAATATATAATGAAAGTGGATAATTAATAAGGGCATAACTTACATGCGCATCCTCGACGCCCTGCGACACGAACGTCCCAGCCCAAACGTGTCTTTCCCGGAACAACTCCACACGATCGACCGACTCTCCTTTTCTCTCAGGAGCTCGTACTGTCGTTGTAGAAACGACTTGGACCCGCTACTATGATTGTAAGGCTGCTTTTGTCTAGCAACCTTGTTCGTCCGTGATTGCTCCTACATTAAAATAATTATATTGATTATTTTTTTTATTTCTTATACATATCAAAACTTGTTATCATAATTAATCATGAAAAATACCTGGAATTCACAGCTGATATAGCAACCAATGCGTTTGGTGGGTTGGCACGAGCCTCCTTCGGGTCGCTGTACTTTTTGAAATGTTTGTGACAGTTTGCCCGGAACTCTTTAAAGGTCGTGAGCATCTGATGCTCAACAAACCTGTTCATTACTTGATCGTTGAAATCAAGCACAAACAATCGTTATACATTACAAACATAACACCTTAGATTGGTTAAAGTTAGATATGTTTCAAATGAAATCATATGTAAATGTGTAGTGCACTTAATTACCTGGAGGTCGCCCTTGACGACCTCAATGTATTCTCTCCCAACGTTTGCCCATTTAAGACAGCGGACAGGAAATGTCTTTCGCACGCACACGCCTATCGCCTGGCTGAAGCGAATGGCATGTGGGGAAATAGGCTTCTCCGCTCCAGGGGCGGTCGTCATCGGAATGCACCCATTTATTGCAACGTGGGGCTCTAACTCCAAAAGTCGAGACTGCGCACGTCTCTTAGGAGTCGGAGTTGCATGTTGTTGAGAAGAAGACCCTGCTCAATAAATCGATAATAACATATAAAGTTAGAAAAAAGAACATGAAATAATTGTAAGTTAAAATGAAGAAAATTCTTAGACTCACCCGTATTATCGCCCACAGATGACGACCCTCCCGCAATGTTATCTAAATTATCCTCAAACTCGAGGAAAATATCGTCCGTCTCTATAAAATTATTACGTCGATATGACATAATGGCTGTGGACATAGAAAACAAACATTCAATAAGAAAATACGAACACATAGCTAGAATCAAAATATATAAACTAGATAAATATGTGGGTACGTGGATATATCCTAGAGCTTCTTGTAGACATTGTGGGACTTCATATGCTTGTGATTCAAAAAGAAATGGAACAACAAATCTAAAAAGACATTTAGAGAAATATAATAAGTATGCAAATCCATTAGAAGATAATGTTGAAGGAGAGGGAGATTGTGAAAGTAGTTTGATGGCTACATCCTTCACTCAAGAAAATTGTAGAAAATGCTTGCTAGCACTACTAGAAAAATGGGTTTAAATGACACTACTAATCAACATATTGTGTCGTTGAAAATAAAAAGGGGTGAGGTGAGGTATGGTTATCTTGAATGAATTCCATTTAAGTTTGTAGAAAGTGAAGGGTTTCATCAATTTTGGTGGGCATTAAATCCAACATTTGTGATTCCATCAAGAGTAACCGTAGCAAAAGATTGTTTTCAAATGTATATGAGGGAGAAAAAAGTTAAAAAATGCATTAACTCGAAGTGGTCAAAGAGTTTGTTTAACAACAGATACATGGACTTCTATGCATAATATTAATTATATGGTTATAATAATGACTCATTTCATTGATGATGATTGGAACTTGTACAAAAGAATTTTACACTTTTGTCAAATAACTAATCATAAAGGAGATACGATAGGTAAAGCCATTGAAATGTGCCTAGAAGGTTGGGGTATTGATGGGCTCTTTATTGTAACAGTCGATAATGCGAGTTCAAATGATGTAGCCATTGCCTACTTGGTTAAAAAGTTTAGAGGCAGAAATGGGTTGGTGTTGGATGGTGAATTTATTCACGTTAGATGTTGTGCCCATATTCTTAATTTAATTGTTAGTAATGCCTTAAAAGATTTGCACGTGTCTATCATTCGAATCAGAAATGTTGTGAAATATGTTAGGTCATCTCCTACTAGATTGCAAATATTTAAAGATTTTGCAAAAAAATTGTCTTACAATGGATGCTCCAACACGATGGTATTCTACTTTCACTATGTTGGATAGAGCAATTAAGTGTCAAAAGACGTTTGAAAGATTAGAGGAGCATGACCTTAGTTATTTGTCAAAGGATGATATTCCTACTGCTCAAGATTGAGATAATGCAAGTGATTGTGAAGTTCCTAAAGACTTTTTCAAAGGTAACAACGAAGTTTTCTGCATCTATGGTTGTGACTTCAAACATATTTTTTCACGAACTTTGTTCGATCCAAGAAATAATTTGTGAATAGTCGTTATATGAGAATGCATTATTGAGTCATACGACATTAAGCATGCAAACAAAATTCAACAAGTATTGGAGTATAACTACAAGTGAGAAAACCAATTTATTGTTGTATGTTTCTGTAGTTCTTGACCCTAAGTACAAGTTGGCTTATGTGAATTATTGTTTTAATGAATTTTTGGAGGAAGATTGTACAAAAATATGGACGAATAAGGTTCAAGAAGCATTTTTTCGATTGTGTGATGATTATTATATGAGAATATCAAAAGAAAAATATTCACAAACACAATCATGTACACCTATCGAAGGATTTGGCTTTCAAAGTCAAAGTGAACTACCTTCTATCTCATCTAGTGGATTTTATAAGGCACGTGTTGCTGTTCATGATAGATTTAAACAAAGTAACAAAACATATCTAGATGATGCTAAAACAGAGGTGACTCGTTATCTAGATGAGGCTCGTATAGAAGATGAATATTTAGATTTGCTAAATTGGTGGAAGGTGAATTTCTCTCAATTTAAGATCATTAGCCAAGTAGGCAGGGACATCTACAGTATTCCTATATTAACAGTGCCTTCTGAGTTCACCTTTAGCACTAAAGGACGGGTGTTAGATTCTTTTCGAAGTTCATTAACTCCTCAAACTGCAGAGGCACTCATCTGCGCGCAGAATTGGATTCAATCTAAACTTTTGGATGACATGACTGAAGAAATTGACAGGGCTTAAGAAATTGATGAAGGTAATATTCTTTTTGAAGTACGAATTTAAAATTTAAAATTATCTCATATAAGCTAACAGTTTGTCATTTTAATTTAGAATTCATAAACATAGGAAAGGAGATGGAAGCTGCATTTGAGAATCTGAATAATGACTCTATGGTCTAAATCCCTACTCTCAAATCTTTATTTACATTTTTTTGTCTTAAATTATTAACTTGTTAACTTGTTAAATATCGAATCTTGATTTTTAGAGTCTTGAAGCAAAGTGATGGAAGCACTTTGGTATATACGAACAAAGCGTAACGTGGATAATAGATTCAATTGTAGGTAAAAGAGAACTTGATGTATTTGAATAACTTTTTTGTTGCTATTGCTTTAAATGCCCATCTATGTTCTGGCTTAACGATGCAGTTTTCACAGCCCTTCTCACTTGAAGATACAATTAAGATGTGTGTAACCTTTTTCTTTCTGCATTTTCTGGAAGGGTATGAGATTAAAGAAATCAATGGAAACTCTAGATTGTTTATGGAGGTTTCTTCTATTAGTTTTTTCTTGTTAACTTCCAATCAAATAAATTGAAATTTTCCATTTGCAGGCTAGTGCTATTAAATGTCAAGTTGTGGAAATGGGACTCATGACAACATCACTATTAAGTGCTGAAAATTTCCAATCGCTCCAAAATCTCTGTTTTCTAGCTAGGTGAACCATCTTTCTCTTTGTCCTTCGATACTTATTGTTCTTGGCCTATATTATCACTGTATGTTTGAGTTTTTTAGAGTTTTTCTTTACAGTTTTTAGCCTATATTATAACTATTTGCCTTCCTTTAGGGTTTTTCTTCTGCTAACTTTAGTATTTTTCAAATAAATTTCTAAATTAAGTTACTTATCCACTTTAAATATCCAACTTTTTGTACCAAAAAATGATTTTTGTTTCTAGTTCATTGAGGAGAAAATTCAAGCTATTAACTTTATAGACTTATAAATGGTTGTAGTCATTACTCAAGTGGTGATTGTTCTTGTCTTTTTTAGTTAGAAAACTTTCTTGCCATTTCTACCATTTATGTTTGATTTTCGAAATTTTGCAGAGAGTCTTGGCAACTTTCATATGTTACTTAGTGTCACAATATTTATATTTTTGCATGAATCTCTCTATGGATTTGCTCAATTGGTCCCATATGCTTCAACCTATTTCAATTATGTTGAATGTTGTGATAGACTTCTTAGACTAAAACAGTGGTTTAATACTTCGATTTACTTTTTTACGTTGTGGTTATTCTACATACTGTGATAGAGTTCTTAGATTAAACAATAGCAATAATTATTTTATGCTTAGAAAAATTAAGTTTGATCAAGGATTTTTGGTTCAGGTTGGACGATATCCTAGGCATCTTGCAAGCCTATTTTTCAAATTGAGTTTGAACGATTTGAAGTTTTATTAACATAGTATACAAGTTATGCAAATACAGAATCAATTCCAGGGCATTATGTTTTGTTTTAGGAGATGAAAAAAAGATCAGGAAGTAATTATGAGAAGTTTGAAGAACTTGTTGAAGCGGATTTAATGGAAGAATGTTGTTAAAGTATTGTGTTGAAGAAGTCTTTTTGTGTTGCATCTATTAGTACTTTCATGTTTTTGTAATGAAGTTGAATCCCTTCAAAAAAGATGGTTCTTTTGGAATTTTTTGGTACTTCCATTGTTATGCTAATCCTTCCAGATAAAAATAAAAGGATCTAGATTAATAAAGAAAAAAAGACTCGACCCGAATGTGGATTAGGTCGGGTTGGGCCCTGCTACTAAATAAATCGTACATTTCGAGTCGAGTCAGTTTTGAAGGAAACCCGAGTCGACCCGGTCCAATTACACCCTTAATCTCATGTAGCTACTTATCCCACTAAGTGTTAGTGAATTTTTCCTCTTAGTCCAAGAGCAATATGGTTATTTGACCATTTAAATCAAAATCAAACTTTGACTTTTTAAGTCAAAAGCCAATATTTTGACTTTTTACCATTTTTTCCATCTTGATTAATTCCCACCTCCCGAGTATGAATCTACGTTCATTTTTCCAAAATTCAAATCGCATTTGACTATAAAACCAGTCAAAGTTTGACTTTTCAAAGTCAAAAGTCAACATTTTGACTTTTTACAACTTTAACCATTTTCATCAATTCCAAGCTTATGATATCAATATGTATTCATATTTTAAATATTTAAATCACATTTAGACATAAAGCTCTATCTTAAACTTATAAATGACGGCTATATCACATATATTTGTTGGTTTCTCTTTCTTTACCTAATTCGAACAATTTTAATTATTTCAACATATTATTCTAAATTAATTTCATATAAGCTAGTAGGGGAGCCTAATGGACCTATAGATCATGGCCTCCAACGATTCGAGATTAACTAGCTAAACTCTTTTAGACCAAGCTAATCAATATTCGTTAACTAACGGGTCATTCCACAATGTCTCATAGTTGCAATCCCCTCAATATAAATATATTTCTGTCCATCTAATATAATCATGATCAGTAAGTTAAACCTTCACAGGTTATTCGTAACCTCAGGGTCAAAATACTGTTTTACCCTAGAAACTACATCTTGCTCCTTAAGTCCCACTGATCCATTATGAACAATTGGTTTAAAGTCAAACCTATAAATCGAACTCTTTCAGGCCAATGAGAGGGTGGGACCCCTTGTTCAAGACTTGGAGTGTATTTCAACTATCCTACTAACCCTAAAGCGGGTAGAAGTGTATTTCATCTTGCACCCTATGTTCCTTGTCATCCATCTTGTTTTACCCTTGAAATGGGAGGCTTATTGCGCAAGTTATATTAAGCTGCCCTTACCCATGCATAACTAAGAATAATTCTGTTTGAACAAAAGTTCATAGTTAGCTCAGAATCAAGATTAAGTTACCTAGGTTAGTAATAATTGAAATAGTCACTTTTATACAGTCAACAGTGTTTTACTTTAAAAGTGATTATTTCATGGTTCTAGTCTTATGTAAACCTTTACATAGGATACTCTCACTGCTATGTCTCTACATGAATGATTTAGAATCACATCGCTTATACCAACTACAAAGCTGGTCACATCCTTAGTGTTCCCAGAATAAGGCCACTATTAGAAAAATGACTTTTAATGACACAAGAGATCAAAGAAAAAGGGGTAGAGTGGAGTGGAAAAAATGTGTCGTTAAAAATAGAAATAAAAAAAACAAAATTTTTAATCACACATTTTTTGCGTCATAATTTAATTTTTCTTGACACAAATTATGCGTCGTTAATTAACGACATAATTTTTGTGTCATCAAAAAATTACCCTAATAAAAAAGTTATTTTCCTCTTTCTTGACACAAATTTCCCTCACTCATGCATAGTCCCCAAAAAAACCCTTACTTCTTTTGCATCACAGTCCACTACAAGAAATCAACGTTTTTCCGACGCATAAAACGACGTCGGAAGAAATAATGTCGAGACAGACACCTTTCATCGATGCCACTTTTCACACGTCGAGCAAAGGTGTTTTCGTGCTGCGTTAGAAGTTTCCATATAAAAAAAGATGTTTCAGTTCTGTGAAACACAGAACAAAAACAAAAGAGGAGAAAGGGAGATCGTTCTGCGAAACGAAGAGAAGAGAAAGAAAGATCATTGTCGTCACCTTGAGCCTGCCGTCATGCCTCTCTCGTTGTCTGCCACTGCTCATCCCTATTTGAGGTAAGTTTAAAACCCTAAACCCTTAAATGTTAGCTTAGATTGGATTAGTTAAATAGTTTAGTTTTTTTGTTTTTTGAAATTCGTTTTAGGATTTTAATGATGAATTATTTTAGGGTATTGTTTAGGAATAGATTTTGGTTTTTTAAGTTGAAATTTGGAATATGGGTTGAAAATGGGGGGGGGGGGGAGGGGGGGGGGAGGGGGGGGGTATTTGAGAAATTGATTTGGAGAATTAAAAATTTGAATGTGTGGGTTGAATTTGAAGAAAGGGAAAGGGGTTTAATTCAATATTTGAAGGGGGTGGGTTAAAAATTAGAGGGGAGGGGGTTGACGATTAAATTTTGAGGGGGGAGGGTTGAATTGAAATTTTGAAGGGGGTGGGAGGGCGAAGGCTATTATTGTTTTAAAAATTCTGTAATTTGTGTTAAGATTTGTTTTGGTTATCCTGTAGTTATGATAGCCTTTAGTTCAATTCTAGTTGTTTATTTCTTAGTAGTTTTGAATAATTTTGTTGTTGATTTGGGATGGCTATCCTGCAGTTATGGTAGCCTTTTTTGTTTTGAATTTGTCTGTATTTTTTAGGGTTTGAAGGGGTGGTAGTAGGATAGCTTGCAAGGTAGCATTATTGGAAGGGGCATGATGCGAAAATTGAAGTTCTTTATGGTTAATTAGGTTGTGTAGTTATCCTACAGTTATGGTAGCCTTTGTAGTTTAAAGTTAATTTTAGTGGAAATTTTGGGAGATTTGTATATTTAGGGGAGTAAGTTTAGGACGTGAGAGGAAAGGAATATGTTTCTAATCTAACCTATTTGAAGGACTTAAACGATGGACAAAGTTTGGATGAAACTTAGGAATAAGTTTTTCTTTGAGTATAAAGAGGGAGTGGCCCAATTTCTATAAGTTTCCAAGTTTCACGTTGATGCCTATGGACGAATAATTATCCATGCAAAAGATGTATGAACTCAAATTAGAACTCACTAGAGGGTGTGAAATGACATTTATTGACTATTGGAATATCTCCTACTACACATAATAGGTGTATCATGCAGAGTCAGTTAGCTTTAGAGATACAGAAAACTTTAATGAAGGAACTAGTAGTAACCCTTTTAATGAAGGAACTAGTAGTAGGTAGTTGATGAAGAAGATGATATGTTTGGTATGCTGAATGATTTACAAGCCCCGATTGAATAGGAAGAGGAAATGGAGGAAGGTCATTTAGAGGATGAAATGTCGAGAAATATTGGGGTAGATATAGATGAAGATACAACAAAGATATTTCAAGACTTATTGGATGAAGCACGTAATGAGTTGTACCCCGGTTGTTCTGAATTTTCCTCCTTGAATTTTTTGGTTAAGTTAATGCATGTCAAGGTTCTAAATGGTTGGAATATCAAGTCCTTCGACATGTTGTTAGAACTCTTAAGAGCAGCGTTTCAAATGTGTAGTAGTACTATCCCTAGTTCATTTTATGAAGCCAAACGAAAACTTCGTGACTTGGGCTTGGGATAGGAGACTATTCACGAGTGCAAGTATGATTGTGTACTGTAGTAAAAGGAGTTTGCTGATTTTCAACATTGTCCTACATGTGGCAAGACTCGGTACAAGGTTAATCATAACATAGGAAAAAAAATTTCGCATAAGGTATTGCGCCACTTTTCCTTTGGTATCGAGATTATAATGCTTGTTTGTATCGCAGGAAGGGTCCACTGATATGACATGGCATAGGGATAAACATGTTGAAACAGATGATGAAAAGGGATGGAAGCACTTTGATTCTGAATTTCCTGATTTTGCTTTTGATCCACAGAACATGCGTTTGGGGTTGGCTTCAGACGGATTTAACTCATTTAGTCATATTAGTACCTCGTACAGTATGTGACATGTTGTGTTACTTCCTTACAATTTGTCACCTTGGAAATGCATGAAAGAGACAAATTTCTTCATGTCACTACTCATACCCGGTCCTAGATCTCCTAGTAGGGAAATCGATGTGTATCTCAAACCATTGATTAAGGAACTGAAAGAGTTATGGAATTTTGGGGTGTGTACATATGACTCTCTTACCAATTAGTTCTTTCAGCTATATGCAGCCTTGTTGTGGACGATTAATGACTTTCAGCGTATGTTGGCCTATTAGGGTGGAGTACAAAGGGGTATCAGTAATGTCCCATATGCATGGATAATAAATCGTCATTCGGGATACGAGGTAGAATATCCTTCATGGGACATAGACATTATCTTCCAAAGAACCACGTGTGGCATAAAAGTAGGTTGCGCGATGGAAAGGTAGAGCGTAGGGCTCCTCAAGTTGTGATGAATGGGTATGAAATCTTAAAACAGCTAGATCAGTTGGACTTTCCAGTTATAAGTAAACATCCTTCAATAAAGGATAAGAAAAGAAAGAGAGCTCTTAAGTGGATGAACACATCGAGGATGACACTCTATGCAGGACTGACGTTGATCCAACAATCGTTGAAAGACCTATTGTGTGTCATGTCAGTAACGACTTCATCGACGATGTGGATGAACACTTGTCACTTACAAGCGGAATAAGCGATGATGAATGATAGTGACGAACCACGTCCACATATTTATGTAATTTATATATTTTGATTTAGTTATGAGTTCGTATTTGCTTATTTAATGGCTTTTTTCTATGTATATAGGCACTATGTCGTCATTTCCGAGTGGTTTCGATGAGATCGATGCCATGTCTCTCGAGTTTGCAGAGGAGCTAGATAACTGTGCGGGAGGGTCGTTGTACAATTCGATGAGTCTAATAATGGTATACATTTTAACTTATGATTATTTGAACTTTGTTTCTAACATTATATGTTTTTATAATTTATTCAGCAGGTACTTCTCAACCATCTGCGACTCCGACTTCTACGAGACGTGCATAGTCTCGACTCTTAGAGTTGGAGCACTACGTTGCAGCTAATAGGCGGATTTCAATGACGATCGCCCCTGACATGAAGAAACCTATTTTTCCACACGTTGTTCGCTTCAATTAGGCAATAGGTGTGTATGTGCGAAAAACATTTTCCGCCTGTTGCCTTAAGTGGGTGGACGTAGGTAGAGAATATATTGAGGTTGTCAAGGGCGACCTCCAGGTAAGCCACATATTTCTATTTTCATTTGAAATGCTAATGTGTTATTTTTGTAACGTGTAGCGATTTTTTATGCTTGATTTTAATGATTAAGCAATGAATAGGTTCGTTGAGCATCAAATGCTCAACACCTTTAAAAAGTTATGAGGCAACTATCACGGGCACTTCAAAAAGTATAGTGACCCCGAGGAGGCTTGTGCCAACCCACTACACATGAGTTTTGCATTATAGGTGCGCAACTGAACCCTTTGTCATGGTTAATTATGATTTCAACTTTTAATATGTATAAAAATAAACAATATAATTGATTTCATGCAGGAGCAATCACGGACGAACAAGGATGCTAGACAGCAGAAGCCTTACAATCATAGCAATGGGTTGAAGTCGTTTCTACAACGACAGCATGAGCTCGTTCAGCAAAGAGAGGAGTCGGTCGACCATGTGGAGTTGTTCCAACAAACACACATTCGAGACAAGACGTTCGTGTCATAGGTCATGGAGGATGCACATGTAAGTTATCCAAGCATTACTCTGCTCTTATTTGTCCTCTTTAATCATATATTTTTACTTACTACGATAGTTTCTAAATTTGTTGCAGAATTAAATGTTGAAACTCCAGTCCCAGCCTACCCCAGACGGTACTAAACCACTCTTTGGGGACAAGATATGTGAGACGATGTTGGGTAGATGATTGGGCTACTCAAAAGGCCTTGGTTGGGGACCTAAGCCCAAGACTCATAAGACGGCCAATGTGAGTAGTTCCACAACCTCGTGTTCGCAGTCCATGGTAGAGCTCCAATTACGGGCTACGCTTGATCAAGCTATGCAACAGATTGAAGAACAGACAAGATCACGATGTGTAAGCTTCAGAAGTGGAATAAATATGAAAGCTCATAGAAGACATGAGTCGTGCACAGCAAAGACCACCACATGATCCTTAGCTTTGCAGTACGTATATATGTTTTCATTATTCTTAGCTTTGCAGTCGGCCCACTTCTTGTAGTGGTCTCTCTCTAAAAAACAATAATACTATTTTCACTGTCGTCGTCCCTCTCTCGAACCCTCACAATTTTGTGTTGTTGTCTCCCTCCGCCGTCCCCCTCTCGCAAACTCTATCTCCAACAATTTTTCGTCCACTTTCCCTCTCCCAGCTAAATGCTCCACTTGCTCCGTCATTTTCGGAATCGGTTCCGACCTCCAGTTTTCACGACTTTACAACCGCTTCTCCTCCACAGACGCCATTCACGAGTTTTCACAACGTTCTCGAAGTTGGAATCGGAATCGAATCTCTCTCAGATGCTTCAGCCACCGTCATTCTGTCTGACTAGTGAAGATTTTGCTGATGATTTCGAGGTATAATTGCTATCTTTTAACTTCCTTATGCTTCATAATCTCGCAGGAATTTTCAGCTAATGCAGCGCTTATGATGAGGATTACATTTTTTTTTTTTTTGGATAACGAATGTTGTTTATGTTTAGCGTTTTTGTCACAATATTCTCCACAGGAGAATAAAGCAGTCCACATGTGGGAGAATATCATAAAAAATTGCCCTCTTAGGAAATCGAATATTGCTATTTTGAGTTCTTTGATTTTTGTTCATATTGCATCCTGGCAAAGTAGAGAGTTTTGATATTGCAATCAAGGTTATGAAAACTGTAAAGATTCTTTAGGTTTTAGATGAATTCTGATTTTTGAATATATTAATATATTTTTGGTAATGTATAATGTACAAATTGCATCCTCTGTACTGGTGAAGTAGTGAATTTTGCTCTAGTGGGTATGGAAATATACTACCTCTTCAGCTTAGAGAAGAACACTGAGGTTTGAATGTTTTTTTGGAATTATTAGTATAATTCTAGTTCGAACTTTAGACCTTTTTTAAGTCTCTTATTCATCTGGGCTTTTATCCAGCAACCAAGCTTCCATTATGTCACACCTTTTGGCCATTGTGGAGTATACCATTATCACTCTGTCCTTTGTCGAAGAGAAATCGGTTTGACACATATACCTTGAGTGTCAGTAATAAATGGCTTTGGCATGCACGTTTAGAGGCCTTGACCTATTGTTTCATTTGGCCTAATAGTTTAAAAAGCTCCATCCTCCCAGCTTTGTGTATGACCAGAGATTGCAGCATCTATGCTTTACTTCAAAGGGGTCTTAAACATTTTACACTCTCTTAAGGAAGGTAACTGGGGTGGCCTTTTTTTTGGGCTCCACTTAATTCTTTCTCACTCTAATCTTTTTAATATTTGCTTAAGTTCCCCGACGATTATAGTCCATTGCCATACCCTATTAGGTGCTTGCTGGCTTTAATTTTGTAGTTTATGAATATAATTTGTAATTAGAGTAGTTGTGCGTTATGAATTGGTTAGTTATATTATATGTTAGATTTTGTAAAAATCTTGCTATACCTTATTAGAAAGTGTTTTGAATGTTGGTTTTTTTATTGGATATGTAATTAAAATTTCTTAATCACAGTTACATCATAATGCTGTAAAAATTTCTAAAGCATCTTATATAGTAGAATTAGTTGAAGGATAAATTTTGGTGAAGTTTCTTGATTTAGTGTTGTAATTTTGGGCCCTTCCTATAAATAGGAAGGTAATACACAAGAAAAGTAAAAATGAGTAACAGAATTTATTCGAGATTAACTTGCTTTTTCCCGTAAAAGTGATGATGGAATTTTAGTGTTTGCTTGGGTTGGGGCACACTCAAATTTCTAATCTTGTATTACATCCGTAACTTTGCTTTGAAAATAGAAGAATAATGAACATTCATCAAAAGCTTGTACTTGACTTTTTTGTTGTTGTCATCTTGCAATGCAGCCCCAGTTCCTTTTGTGACGGGAATTTATTAACTTTTTGAAGAGACTAATTTTTAGTTTTGGATATTGTGTAATTTTTCCTTATCTGAGTCTACTCTTACTTTATTTTCGGAAAATTTCTCATTTTAGTTGCTTTCTGATGGAGATAGCAAATGGGTTGTGTTTGTTTGTTTACTTTGAGGAACAATATAAAATTGGCTGCTGGAGGGCCTAATTCTGGGCAGCCACAATTCCTTAGGGCTAGGGATGAGATTTTTCGCATGCTCCGTTGATCAAGAACCCAGAAACCGATCAGATTATTGTTTTTGATGTGAGCCTTTTAGTTTTTTAATTAATGTTTTGATGATTAATCCTTGTCAATTTTCAAATGATAGGATAATTAGTCATTAAATTCCACTTTTAATGAGATTATATATTTGGAAAACTTATACAAATGTAACCATACATTAAACTATTTACATACTGCATAACAAATGCTATAAAGTTAGATATTTTTTAAATATTTCAAGTTTGTCCTTCTCTTCCTCGCGATTTCTCTACAATTTCTTTCATCGCCTTCCTCTTCGATTTCTTTCATCGTTTTTTTTCTCTTCTTTTTATTCTGGTATTTCTTTCCATCATCTTTCTTATTTTTCAATTGTTTTTTTACGTCGTTAAATCTTTCCATCATATTTCTTTTCTTTTTTCAGTGCGATTTCTTTCCATTGTATTTCTTCTTTTATGATTTTATGATTTCTTTCAACCGTCCTTCTTCTTTTTTTATTCTTTTTTACATCGTTTAATATACATCTTCTTCTTTTCTGATTCCTTTTTAAGTCGTTTAATCTTTCCATCGTCTTTTTCTTTTCTTTTTCATTTTACACGTTTACATTTGGGTAACCAAATCTAAACGACTGTGTATAAGACAAAGAATTTTGAAAAAAAAAATAATTTAGATTGGAGTAGCCAAATGTAAATGATCGTGTAAAAAAAATAAAAGATTGTGTATAAAGAATCTTGAAAAAAATCATTTAGATTGGAGTAGCCAAATGTAAATGATCATTTTAAAAAGTAAACGATCGTGTAAAAGAAACAAAAGAAATAAAAGAAATAAAAGATCGTGTATAAAAAATCTTGAAAAAAAAATCATTTGGATTGGAGTAGCCAAATGTAAACGATCGTCTAAAAAAAAGTAAACGATCGCGTAAAAAAATCTAAACGATCGTGTACAAAAAAATTAAAAAAATCGTGTACCAAAATTTTTTTAAAAAAATAATTTAGATTTGGATCCCCAAATCTAAACGATCGTGTAATAAACGATGAAATTAAAAAGATAAATTGTAGTCATATCTAAACGATCGCATATAAATTGTAGTCATATATAAATGATCGTCTTGTAGCCATATCTAAACGATCGCGTATGAATTATAGCCATATTTAAACGATCGCGTATATATAGAACCATATCTAAACGATCGGGTATATATTGAACCATATCTAAACGATCACGTATAAATTGTAACCATATATGTAAATGATCGCAAATATATTACGCGCGCGTTATTGACGGCGTGGTTGATAGGGCATTTTCGGTATTTTACACGGTGGGTTCCGTTTTTAGAACTGTTCTATACAGTGTAAATATTTTGTAGCTTTTTTATAATTTTGAAAAGACCCCTATATATTAAAGTTTAAGAAACTTGCTTAAGCTATGGAGTATTTGGTACGGACAAAAGTGTTGAAGGAATTGTTTTTACTAAGACCTACTTGCTGTCGTGTTATGTGCAGAAGAAATGCTGGAAGGACCTTTTTGCATACATAGGCTCGAGATTTCTTGTTTCTATTGCATATATTGATCCTGGGAATTGTAAGATTTCTAGTTTATGTCTTTTGTTCACTACTTTTTGATCTGTGAGTTGTCTCTTTTATTTCATTAAGAATGAGGTTCTGAAGATTTTGCTTGGTTATTCTCAATTGAGACTGATCTACAATCTGGTGCACAGAACAAGTGTAGGGTACGTGGCTGGTCCTTTTGATATAGTTGCTTTACTTTTAACAACCATCAAGCACATGATTTTGTGGTCAAAGGCTAAAGTTTATTATCATCTTTCAGTCTCTTATCCCCACCCCCTTTCATGTGAAGTAATTCTATTCATTCGAAACTTGATCGTTGAGTGAAAAATATGAACGGTCATAGAATAAATAAACACAATTATTGCATGTTTAGTCGTTTTCATTATGTATACTCATGTTGGATGGCTTGTTTAAAATGAAATTTCAAAAATTTGTAAAAAAAAAAGTTACCCAATTAAAAAGTTTGTGTATGGAGATTTATAGTAGTTGCTAATAGGCCTATGAATGTATTGTTAAAAGCTAGAATTGTAAGTTGATTAGATGACCATTGACCAATGGTAATGTTTGACATTTCTACGTTGAAGTGTACAAACCAAACCAAAAGCATATTTCTGTAGTTTTTATTTCACTTTAGCATCCCTTGTTCATCTTTTATTTTTACCTTGGCTTATTTTGAAAAGTTCATTCGTATGTTTATTAGTTTTTATTCTTATAAGAAGGTGAAATTTGTTTGGCATGTATTTAATGAATGTTGACTAAAGTTCATTTTGGCAAATTTACAGGTATTTGAAGAATCCATGGACCATGAGATCGATTATGTCCATTTATGCATTAGTTTGATTAGATTAGGTTACAAATACATGTACTACATTTAATTTATCTTTTGGATTATTTGTAAAACATTTACTGACGATTTAATTTAATTTTTTTATTATCAACATGAAGATCTTTCTAGATATATGTGGGTAATGTTGAATTCAACGATGAGAGAATAACTCATATGAATAAAATAAACCAGGGCATACACCCAAACATTCTCCCACTTGTCCTAGCTATAGTGCAAAAACTTTGTAGACCTAAACTATTTAGGTGACCTTCAAAACCTTTAGCTGTGAAGGATTTTCTAAACCAAACAATCATGATTTGTTCAACAAGTATCGAGGTTACTACAACGTCACTACGATGCAAAATTACCTGGATAAGGTAATACAATTTGATTTTACGCTTCTTCACACTACTGCTCCTCTATTTAGAGTGTATACTGATTCCAATGTAGACTTTCTAGCATCTTTGGAAATCATAATCAGTGATTTTTTTTTCTTTCTTCTCCAAATTTTCATACTACAGGGAAAAAAAAAGAACCTCTTTAATCCATCATATGAATTCTTTAAAATGAGTCATACTCGTGCAAACTTGAATTGGATGGAAATTGACACTAAGATCATGCAAACATAATGAGATTAGTTGTAATGTTTATGAACAGACACCTAGCCATTTATGTATTAGTTATGTTAACATTAAAAGTGGGGAAACCCCACTAACCAATTTTTCAAACGCAAAATCATTTATACGAGCTTGAATGTAAACAAGAAGTAAAAAAATTAGTTATTAAACCCTAAACCCTAAAACATGAATAAGAACTTGTTGTTCTTGTGTTTGAATCACCTTTAACCTATGTGAGTATTCCACTGCATGACACGCAGTATTGCATCAACGAATATCCTACTCTATACACATCTTCTAAAGGAGGAAATTATCTCTTACGCCCAAACCTGCAATTTAAAAATGAACAAGTAATCGTTAGTACATGATCAAGTTAAAAAAACCAATAACAATGATGATAAAATTAAATTAGTGAACTCAGAAGGCGAATGAAAATCTATATAGGCTATATGACTTAAGAGATTTACTATCTATAGATTTTTTCTTGTAAAGTGCAACTTTCCATTTTAAGTGCACTCTGTAAGCTATCCAATATTTTTGTAAATATCATGTGACCCCAATCGTAACTACAAAAATCCTCTCATCATTGATCAACCCTTACATGGTCTAGTCCATGTGTTGTCCAATTTTCTTTCCATCATCGCAAACTAGATGAAATAGATACCACCATCTTCATAGCATCCTCATAATTTTCAAACTGAAGATCCATCCTACAGTCAAATATAACTTCCTAAGCTTGAGAGCTATATTCTGCTGAAAATCAACTACGTGCCTTAGGCCTATATCTCAAATATGTGTGACTATATCAAACTTGTCACTGCCAAAAGAGACATTATTCCCAAATAACATAAACTAATGACGCCTTCCCTATCCTTCTAAACGTCACTCAATAAAATATAATGGCACAGGGGCCCATTCAAAACTAACTTCACAATCACAAAATGAACAAAGATAGATTGCCTAAACATGACAATTGTTTAGATGTTAAATTTTTCTTGATGTTCAAGACAGTCTTAGCTAAATGAGAACAAGTCAAATTAGACAAAAAGTAGTTTGAAGAGAAAAATTTAGATACCAATGTCATCTACCAAATAAACCAAAAAAACAAAAACATGTTTGACAACATATACAAAAAACAACATAACAAAATAGAAGCATTATGTATGACTGCCTTAATTCTCGGGAAAAACTCGTGATAATCTCAGTTTATGAAGATCTCGGGACTTCACACCAGGTGTCACTAGTCTGGGGTTTTCAATGTTATTCTATAAAAAATCTCTAGGGCATTCTCTATCCATATATACCCCAAGATTTTATACACAATGGTGCTAAAAACTCATAAGCCAACCAAATCTCGACATACCTTTAGCCAATCTCGATCAAAATCAATCGAGTTTCATGTGTGAAATGAATAGACATCTAGAAAATCATTGCTAGATACATGAACAAAATAAAAGTTTAAAAAAGACAACCCAACTTTATAGACCATAAATCTCATATATCTGTTGTAACTTTTAAATACCCCTAATATTCCATATTAAAACTAGAGTATCTAACTAAATACAAGAAGACTTCTACAAAACGAAGCTTAATATAGGGGATAACCGTTTGAAGGATATAAATAACAATGGAGAATATCTAATTTGAAAAGAAGACGAGGGAGAACTTGGGCAAAGTGAGGACCTCGAGTGATTTCCTTGAGATAAATAGTCTTTTCAAACATCGGTAATTTTGTTATTTCACATTATTTCATCATTTGAATTCTTAGTATTTAAAATAAAATTTCCATGACAATCTCGATTAGGGGTGTAAACGAATTGGGTTTGATTGGAGGACATTTTCACCTAACCCATATTTTCGGGTTGGTTGGGTTGGCAACCCGAATAATCCGAATAGTATTCCCAACCCAACCCTTAAAATATGGGTTGGGTTAGGTTGTCGGGTTGCCATCTCTAAGTATCAACCAATTTTTTTTTACCTCATTTTCTTCAATTAATAATAAAATTATATATATATATATATATATATATATAGGGATCTTTTAAAAAATATAACAAAGCGGTAAAATATTTACACTGTATAGAACAATTCCGAAAATAGAAAAAGTCTACAGGCTCATAATGAAAAATACCAAAAATGCTTCGTCAACCACGCCGTCAATAACGCGCCTAACATATTTGGTACACAATCGTTTAGATTTAGCTATTGTTTGGTACACGATCGTTTATATTTGACTATCCAAATCTAAACAATTTTTTTGAATATTCTCTGTAAAATGATCGTTTAATTTGGTTACACGGTCGTTTAGATTTGGTTACCCAAATCAAAACAAGTTTTTTTCAAGATTTTTGGTACAGGATCGTTTAGATTTGGCTAAACGATTTTTTTCAAGATTCTTTTGGTACACTATCATTTAGATTTGTCTACACAATTGTTTAGTTTTTTTACACCATCGTTTAGATTTTGCTACCCAAATCTAAACGATTTTTTTAAGATTCTTTGTGCACCATCGTTTAGATTTGGCTATTTCTTGTACACGATCGTTTAGATTTTCCTACCTAAATCTAAGCAACATTTTTTTCAAGTCGTTTATATTTAGTACATGATTGAACAACCAAATAACAGTTTGAAAAAAAAATAGATCTTTTATATTTGATATACGATCTTGAACCAAATAACAGTTTGGAAAAAAAATAAGAGGAAGAGAAGAAAGACGATGCAAAGAAAAAAAATCAAATCGCAAAGAAAGAGTAGAAGAAAGACGATAAAAGAGAAGGGCAAACCTAGAATATTTAAAAAAATAAAACTTCATGAGATTTGTTACACATGCCGTAAATAATTTAACGGTTTGTTATATTTAAAAACATTTCTCTCTCTCTCTCTCTCTATATATATATATATATCATTAATTTGGGTTAGGTTAGGTTGAACTAAATTTTTCAACCCCTAATCCGAGACCCAACCCCACCCTTATAATAAGGATTGGGTAGTCTGGGTTGTCGGTTATTCGGATTATTCTTACATCCCTAATCTCGATCGGGAAAGATTGAGAATAAGCAGTTTCATAAATAGTTTTAAAGCGTTTTATTTTGGTAGAGTGAAAATTTTAATTTAAAAAGGTTATAAGATAATTGCGTAAATAGCAAAATAGTAAATAACAAATTTAAAAATAGCAAGTCCCAGAAATCTTTTGATTTATAGAAAGCCGCCGACTACAGACTTTTTGACTTTTTTATACCCGATTATACTCCTTTATATAGAACAATTCATTTTTTACAGTTACGGTGTATTTGTAAACATACAACATTCTGTTTTGGTAAATCTTAACTAAACATGACATTTTCTTGTTGGAGAAGATTCCACCTAACATCCTCTAAAAATATGATTTTTGGATTCTTAATATTTAAATCGATTAATTAACAATTTAATTCTATAATTCATAACAGATATGTTTAATAACGATTTGATCCCAAATTTTAAATAATACCCCTAAAATAATAGAAAATATAAATTCAATAAGTTCAAATTCTTTATATTTCATAATATTTATCAAAATTTTATTAAATAATACATAATACATACTTTTGATAACAATTTGAATTTAGATTTTATATCATCCCCTAAAATCGTCAATTTGAATTCAAATCTTACATATTATCCCTTAAATAATGGCAAAAGATAAATTCTTTATAACAATTTGAATTTAAAATTTAAAATTTAAATTGTTATAATTTAAAATTTAACAACTTATATTCCAACATATTTATTAAAAATTTATTAAATAATATATAATCCAAATTTTTATTAAAAATTTGAATTTAAAATTTATTAATTAATTTTTTATAACAAATTTGAGAAAAATGTGCAAATTTAAAATTTGAAATTGGAATTTTATTAGTTTTGGTATTTTTTTTCATAACAACCATTTAGTTTGATATAGGAAAATATTTTATTAGTTTAAAAATTAATAAATTTGATTTAATCCAAAATGTTTCATTGATTTCTTTAAAAATATTTTTATGGTTAGTAAATGAATATATTTTATTAAACTACTTGAAAATATTTATTTGGAAAATATAAAGAAAGTATAAATTTAAATATATTTAATTTTTTCTATTTGTTTTTTAGTTTATTTGTTTTTTTTTTCTTAATTTAATAAAATTGATTTATTTCTTAAATCTGTCAGGTTTGATTGCGTTGATTTTCTATAGAGTTGCAGTGTATTTGTAGATACTACATGAAAATATTTAGATCCACAGTATTTGACAGAATGTATAGCATATGTTACTGACACAATTACATTGTAATTTATGCTTTTAAATAATGTGATAAACTATTCGTTCTATATCATGATCACATATTCAAATGTTAATATTTATTTGCTTATATAATCATATACTTTTTTAATCCAAAAAACTTAACATTAAGATGAATTTGTTACAAAATCAAGAATAAGAACGATTTCCTAAATAGTGTCATTGAATCATAATCACGTTTGTTTAAACTAACTAAACTTTATAATAACCAATAGAATTAAGATTTCCCAATATGTCGAGTATGAAGGATCTAATAAAAAAAAGATTTGGGACACACACAAAAAGGTAAAAAATTTGGTCATCAAGATATAGTATCATTCCTCTGGATATAGGATAATCCATCTATTCCAAATACAGTATTTGAATAGGTCAAAAAATGAGATAGGATATTGAAAATAGCACGAAAACTGTGTATTTTGCAAACAACATTCAAATTTGGTAAATCTTAACTAAATTTGCTGTTTTGTTGCTGGACAAGATTGCAACATCCTCCCCTATAATAATGGCAAATATATGTACAAGATTTTCAGGTTTATTATATTTTAAACAATTTATTAACAATTATTAAATAATACATAATATATATTTAATAACAATTTGAATTTTAATTTTCGATCCTCCCCTAAAATAATGTCAAATATAAATACAAAATTTTCAGTTTTTTTATATTTTAAACAATTTATTAAATAATACATAATATATATTTTTAATAATAATTTGAATTAAAATTTTAGAATTGTAATTATGCCTCAATGACATTTTTGCAATTATTTGAATCTTCTTCTTTTAGGTCTTATTTGAGAAAATAAAAGAAGGAGATTGAGAGAGAGGGGCACAATGAGAGGGAGAAAGTTTTTCTTGCAAACAAGAGAGGAGAAAACTGCAACCGACGGAGAGGAAGACATCAGAGTTTTAACGTAAGTGACGACAAGCTTTTTTTAGTAGCGTATGACGGCGTCTAACGTTTGTCGTGGGTTTGTGGTGGATTTTGACATTTCGATATTTGTTGGAGTCGGATTTAGTCGACTTCCATGGGTTTAGCCGCAGGCAAGAGGATAGAAGGTTCGAGTGGCGTTTTCGCAAGTTTCACGGTGAGTTTCGTCGTGGGAGTTCTATTTTTCTATTGTGGTTCTTCTTGGGGTTTGCGCTCGATTGTTCAAAATGTGAGTCTCCGATCAGAGGAACCAACAAGAAGGAAATCCTTTGATTTGCGCCAATGTAGGAAGACTTTGAAGAGTTTGAAAGAGACGAAGTTGGAAGTTAGCTCCAATTGTTTCTGCCTGAATGTTTGAATGCATGAACGCACACGATTTGAAGAATATATGAAACAGGTGTAGAAATTATGTAAAGCTTTGATAGTGATATGTGTTAATTGTGTGTTGGGAGTGATTTTAATTATAGGGTATTTGTGGTTTTTTGAATAATTATATTTAGGATTCAATTTTTTCATTTAGTAGTAGGTGCATTTAAGATATTGTTTTAGATTTTTTTTTCCATATTTCTTAATTTTGCTATATTATCGATTTAAATAAAATTTTGTCATTTATCCAAACTAAACCTCCTATTTTGCTATTATTTTTTAGATTATTTTGGATAAACACGTGTACACTTAGTAGAGTTCTAAAAAAACATGCTAGTTTTGAAGAGTGAAAAATTGAGTAGGTTATTTCTGAGAATTTCCGAAAATTGAGGGTTATTTAGTCAAATATGGGACATATGCTCCATTTTTCACTCTCCCAAAGAAGTTTGGAAGTTGGATCTTCTCGTTGTTGAGCATAGTGAGGAAGGTATTGTGGCCGCTTCTTCCACCATTCTCGAGGTTTGTTCTCTTCCCACTTTCAGCTTTTTGTTCTTATTATTGTGTTGTGTTTACTCATTCTTCACAGAAGTTGTCAATTTCCCGAATCTTTCTTCACCATATTACATTTCTCGCACTCATCAAAGTTTTGCTTCCTTCACTTTCATTTCGAAGACCTTGTTTCAACAAAGATTGCTTTTGCCTGAATCTGGATGTTGACGTTAAGTTACACACTATAATTTGCTTTCTTCGTTTCCTTTTTGTTGTTTTCTCTCCAAATTTGGTTTACATGTAAAATCTGATTGAATCACTGTGGTTTCTGACCATTTGTAGTAAGAATTTTGGTGACCCAACTCAAGTTAGGTTATCATCTTGGCTGTGTTTTTGCCCTAGAAGTCTCAGCTTGTGGGGGTTATGGAGGCAGGGGGGAATTCATTACCATCTGGGCCTGACGGTGTGAAGAGGAAGGTCTGCTATTTCTACGACCCTGAGGTTGGGAATTACTATTATGGGCAGGGTCACCCAATGAAGCCGCATCGCATCAGAATGACACATGCCCTTCTTGCCCATTATGGCTTACTCCAGCATATGCAGGTCTTCAAGCCTCTTCCTGCCAGAGACAAAGTCCTTTGCAGATTTCATGCTGATGATTATGTGGCGTTTCTTAAAAGCATTACCCCTGAAACGCAGCAAGACCAGCTGAGACAGCTTAAGCGCTTCAATGTCGGTGAGGACTGTCCTGTCTTTGATGGCCTCTATTCTTTTTGTCAAACTTATGCTGGTGGATCTGTTGGTGGTGCCGTTAAGTTAAACCACAAGGTTTGTGATATTGCTGTTAATTGGTCTGGTGGGCTACATCATGCGAAGAAATGCGAAGCTTCTGGGTTTTGTTATGTCAATGATATTGTTTTGGCGATACTGGAACTCCTTAAACATTATGAGGTTCGTGTAGTTACTGAAGTATTAACCATTAACTATTAGTTGCTGTTAGATTGTTCTTTCCAATCCACTCTGGGGTTTACTTAACTGTTAACTGATGTTAAATCTTTCATTGGTATAACCCTAAGGTCTTACCGGAAGTATGTACTTGTCTTGTGATATCATATCATATTAACGTTGTGTACCATTGATTAATGGTAACGAAACAAGATTTACAAATATTGTTTATGTAATCTTTAATCACCGTCGCTTCATGCAGCATGGTTTTGGTTTAAATACACTCATACTGGACATGGGATGTGATCTTGACAATTTGTGATTTTATTGTTCTTTGCATGCTGATCTTGTAATTTTGTAACTTCTTTATGTGCAGCGTGTTTTATATGTTGACATTGATATCCACCATGGAGATGGTGTTGAAGAGGCTTTTTATACAACCGACAGGGTCATGACTGTATCGTTCCACAAATTTGGAGATTACTTTCCTGGTACAGGAGATATAAGAGACATCGGTTATGGGAAAGGAAAGTACTACTCCCTTAATGTTCCTTTGGATGACGGAATTGATGATGAAAGCTATCATTTCTTGTTCAAACCTATAATGGGAAAAGTTATGGAAGTTTTTAAACCTGGTGCTGTTGTTCTCCAGTGTGGTGCTGACTCTCTTTCTGGCGATAGGCTAGGATGCTTTAACCTGTCAATAAAAGGTCATGCAGAGTGTGTTAGATATATGAGATCATTCAATGTGCCTCTATTACTGCTTGGTGGGGGTGGCTATACCATCCGTAACGTTGCTCGCTGCTGGTGCTACGAGGTATATATTTTGCTTTCATACAATAATTTTTGTATGAGCAAGTGTGGTTTCTTCTTGTTTCTCTTGTTACAAAGTTTTGGAAAGTAACCACTTGATCTTAATAGTTCTTAATTAGTGAGGCGAATGATATACTTTAAGATTTTTCTTGTGTTATATTGAGTAGGAAGGGCACTGGAATGGGAGCATCTTACTTGACTAATGTGTCTCAAGTCTTCAAAATTTATAGGTTTTCTTCAGTTTATATGACACCAGTGAACTCAATTTAAACAAATCTATATTCCAGAAAGATAGTGGTTGACTTCTTTTGTGAGCATATATGGAAGTTTCTGACCAGCAAGACATCAGACATTCCTTTCAATCGGTCACATTTCTGTGTTCCAAATTACAACAAAAAATTCATGTGGATAGAACTGATAAACTCTGTGATTCCATAACAGTAGTGCATTTTACAAATTTAATGGTGGGGCAATTAGATTTTCTACGAAGTTGCATTGTACCTGATGCTAGATCGTTATTCTAAGGTTCTTTCTCATATCTATATCATTTTTCTGACCTGCTGTTTGGCAATAAACTCTCATCTAATGCAGACAGGAGTTGCACTAGGGATGGAGGTTGATGATAAAATGCCACAACATGAATATTATGAGTATTTTGGCCCTGATTACACTCTGCATGTTGCTCCCAGTAATATGGAGAACAAAAATACACACCAAATGTTGGAAGAAATACAAGGAAAGCTGCTTGAATACCTTTCTAGGCTTCAGCATGCCCCCAGTGTTCAGTTTCAAGAAAGACCTCCTGATACTGAACTCCCAGAGGTAGGTTAACATGATATAATTTGTTTCATTAGTTTTGTTTATTAATTTTCTATTTTGCTATGTTGTAAAGTGCCCAGTTAGATGCACATAGAAGAGTTCTTATTGGTTGCACTGCAATGTAGATATGATTTTGGATCGTCCCCTTTTAAAATGAAATTATTCCTAGACTTGACCTCATATTTCGCAAGCTTCAACAACTTTGAAATTTTCTTTTTGATACAGATTATAACTCTCACATTTCCTTTTACTAGTCAATACAAAAATAGTAAAATGTCAGTCTATCTGTGATAGTTCACTATAGACCGCGATAGACCACTATCTGGGTTACATTAGACCCAAATAGTAGTCTTTGTCCAGCTTTGGTTTATGTTGTAATTGTCTGTCTTTGTTATTCCCTTGTATGGGCTTAGTTTTAGCCTTGGATTTTTATATTTCGGTTAGTTTGTTAGGATATGATGAGGGCTCTAAGGAGGTGTCAACCCAGTTGATATGCTTTGGTGCATCTCTGCTCGTGATTCTTGGGCTTATTTTCTTTTTGCACCTTGTATAATTCTCTTGTATTTGGAGCATTAGTCGCATTTCATTTTATTAACTAAGAGGTTCATTTCCATTAAAAAAAAAATAGACTTAGATAGAAGTACATTGCGGTCTATTGCAGACAGAAAGTAAAATTTTGCTATATTTGTAAATATTTTGGTTTATTTTACTATATTTTAAACAATCCTAATAAGTTATTACTGATTACTAATCCAAGGTTTAGTAATACTTCTCAAAAAGCCTTTGGAATTTGAATTTTTGAATTTAACCTGGAGGTGTTGGTTTGATGGTCACTTGGGCAAATAGATCCAATGTGTCTCGTTTTGCTTGTCTTCTAGCCACTGTGACAATAATTTGTCGAAAGACATAAATTACAAAACATGGGTTTAGTTTGATAAAATCTTATACTTGAGATGCAAATGTTGTTCCTTTTTCCATCTTTCTATTTGTTGTTTCTTAAGAAATTGGAACACATTTAATTTCGCAATCTACTTCATTTATCATGTCATTCATAATCCTCCAGGCAGAAGAAGATCAAGAGGATAGGGATGAGAGATGGGATCCAGACTCGGATATGGAAATTGATGAAGAGAGGTATTTCATTTTGTACTTGGTTTCTATTTTATTTTATCTTTTCAATCCTCAGGATCTTAACTTTTGCTTTCCACTTGCTTTTTGGACAGAAAACCCATCCAGGGCAGAGTTAAAAAAGAGACAGTTGAATCTGAAATCAAAGATCCGGTATGTTCTAATTGAATACAGTATGTCCAACTTTTGTTCATGCCCCATTAACCAATTCAAGCTACCATTCATGACTTTTTTCCAGCATGCTTTTCAATTCTTTATGGGCTCTAAATTTTTTTAGGAAGTGAATCTGGAGAGTGCCAGAGGTTCAGAAAAAACAGCAGCTGAGTCTACAAGCGCAAAGGTGAAAAATCTCTGAAAAGTGGAACCCATGAAATACTCTCTTTAAAGGTTTTGAAATAGGAAACTATCACTTCTCATTGAAATGATATGTCTAGAAAGTTTCCCCCTTGAGTTGCTTTCTGGAGACCCCTTGACATTAAAAGGAGTTTTCTTCTCTTGTACCTTTCCATAAGCTTTTATTCAAAATTCCTAAAGATTAGAAAGATGACATATCATCTTTAGTACTCACGTGTTTATATGTTTATTTTGCACTTGCAGGCTTTAGATATAGGCTCTCTCAAAATCGAAGAGTCAGGTGTAAAACTCGAAGAGACCAGCAAGCAGAATGACCAAATCTTCCCCTAGTCTTTTGAGAAAGGGTCGAGAAGGAGGGGATCAAACACAAGAACAACGGACTCCAAGTAAATAGAGGTGACTTTTGACATTCTTTGTTGCACAGATTTTTCAGACTTGGTGCTCCTGGTGTTAGAATGAGCCAGGTCGTAAAAGTCCTATCGTGCTGCAAGTATTCGTGTATAAAAATCTGGACTTGAGAAAGATTATCTTATTATTTAGACCAGGTATGAATGATTTGCTAAATGTTGTGGTGGTATCGGCAACCTTGACATGTTATTTGTACCAAGGTTTTCATGTAAATCACCACGAAAGAGAGTAGATGTTTCTGGAATCTGTAGGTTATGCGACTTGAGCTAATTTATTAATTTGTCATCGTTTAAATTTAACTCAGTTGACAACTGCCATTGATCAAAAGATTATAGCTTCGAATTATCATCTATATATGTAGGTGAACTTGGAAAAGCAGAGCAGCCATTAATTCTCATTTCAGGATGGGATGATTCATTCTCCATCAAAAATTTGCATAATTAAACATTAATCACTTACTTAGTATGTATAGTTCCTAATTATGGATTAATCTCTCAAGTATTCTTAAATTTTAAATATTTGATTGTTCTTGAAAGCTTTTAACAAATAGGGCGTGATTTGTTGAATGTTTAAAATCTTTCATTCATGAGACCTTTCCATTTTTTAATTGAAAATTTTCATTCAAATGCATGCCGTCTTTAACAATTTTACATTGTATGTGAAATTTGTAAATTAGTTATATTACCAATTTATTGAAGTGACCATAGAAATATTGATCTTATGTTATTTTTATTAATTGTTAAATTAGATTTCAATATGGAAATATAATTTTCGAACTTCAAGAAACCAAATAAAAAATAAGAGTTCTTTTTAGAGAGAGTTGTCACATAGTTAGAGTTTTCAACTATCCAAACCTTTGGCACTTGGCTAATCTTAATGCCTACAAAGCCAAGCATGCGTTCAGAGGTTAGTGCCTTAAGGATGAATATGGTTGTGGAAAATTTTAAGATTTGATAGGTAAGAGAGTTTGAGAGAATGAAGGAGCTTGAGTTAATTCTTTTTGAAAGGATGAATATGGTAGTGGAAAATTTTAAGATGGTTGATAGGTAAGAGAGAGTTTGAGAGAATGAGGGAGCTTGAGTTAATTCTTCTTGAAAGGATACTTTGCATTCCAAGTAGCTTAAGTTGTGTACAAATGAGTCCGTAACTAGTATCTATAGCCTTCCTAATTGACTTAGGGGCTTAAGAAGGTTGACCATGGACTAATCTAGAAGATACAAGATCATTTAGCCCTTTACAAATAAGCCTAAAATATTATGGGTGTATCATGATGCTTCTGGACCGTTATTGTAGCTTAACCGTCATTAAAGCACTATCATGGAATGTCCTAGCGTCTCCTAGCACCATCCAACAAGTTCCAGGGTCTTCTCGAGCTTGTTCAAGCACTTCGAGCATGCTATGGCATGATTTAGAGTCTTCTAAAGCCTTTAAGAGCTATCTAGGCCATGGGTTGGCAATGCAGCATGCACATGGACATGACTAGGGCCTTTTGGAAGCTTCTTAGGTTTTTTGGAAATGGACGCGCGTGCTTGACGTGTATGTGTGCTAGCTTGGGCACATGGTGCCGCATGCAAGGCATTGACCTCGTGGGGTGCGCACAAAGTGTTGCATGCGCCATGCTGGTGCTAGCCTGTGTGTGGCGTTTGCACAAGGTATCGTGCACGCCATGCATGGGTGAGCTTGAGCGGCCGCTTGAGGGGTGGCGTGTCTGTGCACGCACATGCTAGGCTGGCTGCCTAGCCATGCTGGTACCTAATGTCATGGGCATGCTTGTCCAAGATATTGTTTTCCTATGGCCGTATGCCCAAATACCCCCAAATCACTTTGTTTTTATGTCTTGTATGTAGTTTAGTCCATTGCTTTCCTTTTCGTGTTGCTGAACTAGGGTGCGATGTTTCGACATTTTCATATACAAGTCTGCCAAGGCTAAAAAAGTTCAAACTGTACTATAGGGGAGACATAGTAGTTGAATCCCCGACCAAGCTTTGTTGCACTATTTGCAAGCTTAGCTTTTCTTTATAATTGACAATCTTTAATGTTTTCATTTATGATGTTTTCAACGATTTCCTTTCTCTCTCAGGTTTTATAAAATAATTTTTCCAAGAACGTGGAGGGAGATTACATCATATCGCAAATTTGTCTGTGACTTTCAGATTTTATACGACTTACTTGTTGACGGAGAAGAATAAGTGTTGCACAATAGTGTTCGAAAGGCTACGATTGTGACACCTGACATCCATAGGCATCTGGATTTGCCAATGGGGCTGTGCATATGGGCATGCACCAAGGCTCTCGTGGGCATTCGATTTGGCACGCGTGCGGGGTTTGGCTGCCTTCGAGGGGCACATGCCACTGTCATGGTCATATGTCCTAGCCACCTTGGGCTGTCCCATGGGCACTTTACACTCTTCCTTGGCTTAGGCAACACTTGTTGCAAATTTCAGGGTCATTCGGGCATGACATGATAGAGTGCTACCTTTTAATCTTTAAATAATTTAAAACTATGCCTCTTGTTATTGTATTTTAATTTATGTGAACTTAGACCTGAGGACTATACTACACGATAAGATCAAAGATAAAATTAAAATAATAAATAAAAAAGAAACAAAACAAAATGACAAGAATCCAATCATATTGTTAAATGATATAAATATTAAATATACTTTTATCTTAAGTTTCCAGGGGTTCGTGTAGGTTTGTGTTAAATCATTATATGTTATTTTCTCCATCATTGATTTCTAGTGTATCTCCGTATTATTTTTCAAGTTATTAAATTATATAAAAAAAAAAAGTTGTTTTTGAAAAAAATTTATGTACTTGACAAACTATCTAAAATAATTTTGAAAATATAAATTTACAAAATAATGTGGTTTAGGATCACCACATAAAATCGACTTTTAGAAAAAAGTGTTTAATGGTTAATCTCCCTAACTTGTAAGAAACACTCCCATTAATATCTTCGGCTATACTCACCAATCAACCTCTGATAATAGTCTCCGTCAACTATTGTTGACCAACATTCGACTATCATCTCCAACGACCATTGTCGATGAATCTTTGACTACTGTTATTTACATGACTGTCGACAATCAATTTTCATCTACCATTTTTCCCACAATCGCTTTTGACCAACCTCCGATAATTGCTTTTTGACAATTACAAACGGCCAAACTTTAGATGACCGTTTTATGGAGATTGCCAAAAGACAACTATCAACCATCATTAATCGTTGCCAACAAATCTCTAGTAACCATTTTTTTGTCAACTATTTTTTATCGACCGCTGACAATCAACTTTCGTCTATTGTTTTTCAACAATCGTTATGGGTCAATCTACGACAATTTCTTTTTGAGAACCATTGTCGATCAACTTTTTAAGAATATTTTTATGACAACTGTTTTTTGTCAACATTTGATTGTCAACTTTTATGTACCATTTTTTTTTTGAAATTGTTGCAGATCAACCTCCGACAAACTACTTTTAGTAACTATTGTTGACAACCCTCCTACTACCTTTTTTCAATAATCGTTGTCGACCAACTTTCAACAACCGTTTCCTGATGGTCGCTATCAACCAACCTTCGACTGCTATAGTTGTCAACCTTCGGTCATCATTTTTTGGCATTGCCACTAGACAATCTTCATTGACTGCTTTTTGGCAATCATGTTGGCCAAATTTTTTCCACCATTTTTTGTTGATTGTTGCTTACCATTTTTTCACAGCCGTTCGCGGTCAACTTCATCAATTGTTTTCGGTGACCATTATTAGCCAATTTTCATGAATCATTTTTCGATAACAGTTTCTGGCCAACTATCGAGACTTTTGTTTTTTTGTGATTGTTGTTGATAAACTTTTGTCTATCATTATTTAGTGACCATTGTCGGCCAACTTTCATAGACCTCTTACCGACCATTAGCTGTTAATATTTGTTGATTGGCTTTTGTGATTGTTGATGGCCAACTTTCATCTATTGTTTTTCAATAATAATTTTTGGCCAACTACCTGTATGATCATTTTTCAGTGACCATTGCTGACCAATTTTTGTCAACTATTGTTTGATGACAATGGTCGGCAACTTCTTTGACCGTTTTTTGTGGTCGTTGCCTATCGGATCATTTTTTGTGACCGTTTCGGCTTACTTTTGTCAACATTTTTCGATGACCTTTCGTCAACCATTTTTACATGGCTATTATCAACCAACTGCCAACAATTGTTTTCAATGAGCGCCGTAAATTGACTTCCAACAATGTTGTCAACGACCTCTAATTATCATTTTACATAACAACTTATGGCCATCTCCAACCACCATCATGGATGATCGTTATCGAACTCCTATCAAAATCTCCACAAACAAATTCTTTTATTATAATATGAAATTATATAAAAGAAACTTTTAGTATATAACAATTCAAACAATTTTTTTTACTAAAAACACTTTTGAACAAAAGTTTTCTTTTGAAGAGTTTTTAGAAAAAATGTTTAAATGAAAATGCATCTTTTGGAAAACATTTTTTTCTTAAGTCATTCCAAACAAGTCCTTCTATTTGTTAGGTTCTTTCAATCATTTCAATCCCATGAGTAGTGTTAAATGATATAATATTAAATTTATTATCACCTATGAGATGTTTTTGAGTTAATTGAGGTTTAAGGAACATCATCTCTACCTCCACTCTGATTCCATATTACTCTTGATATTTTATTAATCTTTTCAAAACTATCTTAGGTTAGAAATCGTTTAGAAATCTAAATGTAATTGGTGTTCCACGTAAATATATATACCACATAGCCCACAAGTTGTATTTTAGGTCAAGACCAAAGAAACAACCAAAACCACTTCTTTTATTTGTTAACAAATATTAACCAACTTGTGAGAATATATAGTAACAACCAAATCAAATTTTTTATCTTTATTAATAAATATTAACTCATATATTTATTAGTAGGAAAATTGCATAAGATGACAAAAAAGTTTAGAAAAAAACTGCTAATATCACTTTTTTTTTTCCAATATTGCGAATACGGCAAATATGACGATTATCAGACAGTTATCATAGGGTTATCGGAGGGCTATCAAATGGTTATCATAGGGCTATCAAATGGTTATATGGTTTTAAATTTGCTACTTTTACAATTAAAAAAATATAGTTACACGAGCTCTATTTTCATAAATTTTTTTACTATTCTTGCAAAAGCCCCTTATTAATAACTAAACCCAATATAACAACCAAATCTAACTTCTTATCTTTATTAATAAATATTAATCATATATTCATTAATAAATATTAACCAACTTTTGACTATATATTCTCTTATAATTATTAATGACTATCAAACATAAGGATTTTATTTGTTAATAACCATAAGGAATTGAGGCTCGAATTTTTCCTTTAATAAAATGAGCCAAAAAAAACGGTAACAATTTTCCTTTTTGGCTATTTTTTTAGGCAAAGTAAACAAATCATTGAGAACCCAGATTAACACAAACCAAACAACAGTCCAATGTCTTTGACAACTTTGACTATTGGTCACTAGACATCTGCCTTTTAAGAAATTAACATTGAAACCTTGAAACCGACTGATGCTATAAGACTTACTATTAAGTCTTCCACAAGAATAACATCACTTAGAGGAGGAAGCCCAAGATATTGAAGTTTTCCTTTGCCAATAATTCTTTCTTTATCACTGTTACCGTAGATAACATGTTTAGAAGCACATGGCTTTAAACCGGTTAGAAAATTCTTTTCTTAAGTCACATGCATGGAGCACCCACTGTCAAAGAACCAACCTTCTTTGGATGATGAGAATTGTTAGAAGCACATGGCTTTAAACCGGTTAGAAAATTCTTTTCTACTATCACATGCATGGAGCACCCACTCTCAAAGAACCAACCTTCTTTGGATGATGAGAATGAGAGCTTAGAAGTAAAAACTACGTTGCAACTTACACTGTTATGAAGAGTGTTATTCTTTATTTTCCATTTATGCTTTGACATTCTATGCTCCTTTAATTGCATGAATCTCTCACTATCAATCCTTTTCTGAGGTCGTCATACATAAGCATTTCTACTATAGAGATGAAAGAAGAAAGGACGAATGTGCCAACTTTACCTTAGTAATGATAGATCCATCTTTTCCTCGACTTATTTGTACTAGGTAGAGTGACCGTTCTTGATGTTCCGAGAGCTTTTGACATAGTATCTAATATTGTTCTATCTTGGATAGGCATAAAAACAATTTGTACAAAGCAGCTTTTCCTTTATCATGGTCGAAACCAACACCTTTTCAATCAGCTTTAGGTTTCTAGACTTTAAGATTGAGTTTAGATCATCAATACTGCAATTAAGCATTCAAACAGGCTTGGATAGAGACTCAAATATCCATCTTAACAGACCTCAGCTTCTGCTTTAAGGTAGATATCTTGGGTAATAAGCAATTTTCAAATATACAATAATAAACTCTTACATTTCTTAAAAATGGTTTTGTAACAAAAGTAGATACCTTTTTTCTCATATGCTTCTCTTTATATATTTATGTCACTAACTTTTAACCACCGTACATCGACGCAATAATTTCAATTACTTTTATTCAAATACAATGTAACAATCTCAATGTTTATAAATCAAGTCAACCTCTTAGAATAGCCATTTAGAAGACTTAAAATCCACATTGGTGGGTAAAAAATGGAAGAGCAAAAAAAAAAAAAAAAGAAAAAGAAAAAGTGATTTTTATCATTTTGAAACTTGACCAAGCTCTTCATCTCTCAAACTACTGTCATCCATACCCTCTTTCATCAACATCAACTCCTCATCTGAAAGTTGGCTTTTTATCTGAGGAATGGCCTTTACATTGCCTTTTTTCTCATTTTCAACTGCCCAGCTATAAACCACCATCCCGACAATTGCAAGTACCATCCCTGATATGTTTTTCAGTGTCATCTCTGAATCAAACAGCAGCCACCCCAACATCAGCACGCATACTGTCTTCATATGACCTAAAACCTGGAATGATACGGCCGAGAATCGCCCGATGCATAGATATTGACTGATGTTGCAGAACACAGCTAGGGAGCATGAGAGTAATATGAAACACTGCAATATTCATTAAGGATAAATATCGGTTGGATTTTTTTGTCCTTGGTTCTACTTTGAAAGCAAAAGCAAAATAAATACGAGCTAGATTGGGAAGAGTGAGATCGGAATTACAACTTACAAATGCACCAAAAGTGTAGTTGTATTTGAGTAGAGATTTGCTAGTAAGGCAATAGTCAACGAATGGACCAACTGTTAGAAGGGAAAGTGCTTGTATTGGAGCTGTTTTGCTTAGTAATTCAAAGGATCCTATTGAGTACTTCTTCTGTAATGACCCTATTGACTGTTTAATCAATGCAAAAGTGTTCAGCTTGATGTTTCATAATTAGGCTCTTAAAATTTAATTGCTGAGTTTGAAGTGATTTTATAGAGAGAAAAGAGAAATGCTTACAATTTGTTGTAGTGATGTGCATAGGATTGCTACCAAGGCACAAAGAAAGCCTTTGGCATTAACTTTGACATCAGTTACAGTACAGACTCCAACACCGACAACGACCACGGCAACAGCCATCTTCACTTCCCTTGAGTATTGTTTTCCATGAAGAATCCACTCTAGTACACAAACCACTGGAATCATGCTTAGTTTTGATATCTACAAGCAGCGAAAAAGTTTGGTTATGGTCGATGATGATGAGTGAGAACTAAGAGTAAGAGAGGCAAGGATTGAACCTGATAAAATCCAACAGAGTTTAACATGAGGCTGAAGTTCATGGCTGCTATCGAGGTGTTGGCGATAATGGAGAACCAAAGAAGCTCCCAAAAGGGAACAGACTTTGATTCAGAATAGCCAGTGGCATTTGAAATCCAACCAATTAATGCAGTGACAGAAAAGTGAAATCCAGTTAAAGTTGTAGCTGAAACACAGGAGGGAAAGCCTTGGATCAAAGCAGCTAATTGATGAAATGAAATATATGCATTATGCATTTTAGTTTCCCTAGACCAAACTCCTATGGGACAATCATTTTCTCGTGGATCATTCATAATTTACTGACAGGTTCTATCAAATCCGTTTCGTTCAGTTAACAGGAGACCAGCCGCTATTGGCTACCTGAAAGTTAAATTTTTCTGGTTCATTTTCTATGATCTAGTTAAAAGTTCATTCCTTTTCCATCCTTTTGGTGTTGTAATCTGTTCATCAAAAGAGAAACCAGTAATGTTATGCTTATCTGAAGAGTGTAATGACCAGATTCTGCTCCCTGTTTCTTCCTATGTTTGGTAATGATTTTGTTTTTAACTTTTCTGCTTTGACAAAACAATGTCTGCGTATTATCTCAATTTTTTTCTATTTTTACCTAAGAAAAACTTGAATTTATAGTCAAATTCTAAAATAAAAAACAAGTCTTTGAAAACTATTTTTTTATTCACAAAATTTGAGTTGAGTTTTTTAAAACACTAATAGAAATGCAATAACAAAACAGATCAACTTATAGGTAAATAGTAATGTTTACAAATTTGATTTTAAAAAACCAACGACCAAATAGTCGTCTAAATTTAAATTATTATAAAATATCAAATAAAATCACTTTTGTGACAGTTTTTAACGTTACAAAAGTTGAGTTTAAAAATGCAAAACAGACATTAAATTAATTCTAAACAATCAATTCTATGTGTGGAAGTGATTTTTAGTCTCACAATCCCTACAGAGCATGCCTTAAATGCAACAAGCAAGTCTCCACCTCTGAATTGCTTGCAAGACTTCTGGTAATGAAATTTGAAACAAAAAGAGAAAGAAGAGATACAAACCAAAGGAAAATGCAAAGCCAGTTTGAGACATGAGTTGCTTATTAGCCATAATAATGCCCACAGAGCTGAAAATATTCATACTCCAAGCTCCAACATCTGATACAGAGGATGACGATTTTCTATCCTCCATCAACTTTGGCTTCTTCTTCTTCTTCAAATCAAGATCAAAAATCTTGTTTTTTTTAGGGGATTTGTCTTTGTTCAAAGATATTGCTCCCAAATTCATGAGAAAGGAAAGCTGGAAAGCCAAAAATGAAAAAAAGAAAAAGAAAAAAGATGAAATGAGAATAGAAAACGGGAGAAGAATGAGAAATTAATTAGATTAATTAGTGTTGTGGGTCAACTTACAATGTTTTTAAATGCTCAAAGTTTGAATCTCTTAGCTCCGAAATTGTTGCTGCAAACATCAAAAGTCCACTCTCAATGGAAGGAAGGCCCTTCCCTTCCTCTACAGCCTCAGCTTATTTCTTCTTCATTTCAATTGGATTTTGCTGCATTTTGGAGCAACCAGCACGTTAGTAAACTTAACGATCCCACAAATCCACATGAAAGTTTTTCGAGTTTCAAGAAATAAAATAATCTCTTTCATTTATTATTTTTTCTTTTAAGGTGGAGTGAAGAATGAGACAAGTTGTTTTGCTTTCCAACCTTTACACTTTCTGTGTTACTCACCTTTATCAAAATTTTGGATTTTTGTTTATTTGTAAACTACACTCTTTTGTGTAATCTAAAGAATTTGTGGATTGTGATTAAAAATTTTCAATGTTATCTTTTGGTAACTTTTTATGACTGTAGTCCCAAGTATTTACAGTTGAAACTCTTAAACGCATCTTTTAAAGGATAGAATGGAATAATTTTGTAATGGATATTAATTCTAAGTTCATGTTTAGATGGATAGTTAAATTGATTTCTTTTTTATAGTTTTTAACCCAACTCTCTTTCCAACTATTTGACATGTGATGATCCCATTTCTGTTCTACCATTGATATTTCATTCATTCCAACCTCCTTACATTCTCACTAATTTAAGATTAAATTCGAGCTTTCTAATTAGTTCCTAAAAAATTACTACTGAATTCTTTGTCCCAAAAGTCTTAGCTTGCTGGTTGATATAGCTACTCATAAATACAACTACGCTAGCTGCATGCATTAATAAAGCAGACTTCGAGAGAGAAGGAAAAAAGAAAAGTTAAAAGTACCTTCTTCATTTAAAACTTAACTAAAGAAAGTCTTCCTAACAAAAAAAGAAAAGTCTGTCAAATGTATGGTTGCGTGAATTTATGATACAAAATCATCATAGTTAGGTGAGTTGCGATTATAGTACTAAATTTTCATTCTATAAATTTGATATCGACACGAATGATGAATAGATATTTCCATTCAATGATAGAAAAATCCACAAAACAAAATAATTATTTGCTAATTTAAATTTATTTTTCGAATTTGTTGGTTTTATAATTTTTCCATCCTATCAAATTTTTTTTGTAAAATTAAGATTTTAATGTGTATATAGACAATAATATTTTAAACTTTGGTTGGGTTGTTATTTGCCTTTCTAATTTTTACTTTGTCACTTGGCATATGCTCTGCTTTTAACACTTTTTGAGAGGGGAATGTGGGTTCAAGCTATATTAACAATTACATAAAGGTAACCCTCCCTTTGGAATTGACTTTTAAACCATTTAGAAGAATCTTCAACATTGAAGGTACGACTACTATTGATTATGCAATTGACTAGTCGTTTTTTTTTTTTATTAAAAGTCTATGCCTACCCTAATTCCAAACACAATTATTAACGGTGTCGAGATGAGGATTATTGAATTGATAATTGAATATGTATGGATCTTAAAATATGAAGTAAAAAATAAAATAAAATATAAAATAATATAAAACTAAAAACATAGTAGTCATCAAAACATTGGTGTGTTATACCTATTTTGGCAAGTAACAATTTAGCCTATAAACTTTATTTAATATCGCAATTTAACTTTGAATTTCAATTTTGTAATAGTTAGAGACATTAATATATTTTATAATTTATAATGGATCCGTGTTGGAAAAAGTATTGTTAAGTTTTAATTAAATGTCTTAGGACAATAAATTGTTTAGGAACTATATTCATTTTTTACAAACCAAAAAGACTAGGTTGTTACAACAAAAGTTAAAAGTTAGACACTTTGTTTGAAGAAATTCTTTATAATAGACTAAATTGTTAAGAAACATATGTAAAAACAGCAAAAAAAAAAAAAAAAAAAAAAAATGATAATAGTATTCATGTTCCTACATTTTCTAGATTGCAAAAGTAACAAATTTAAAAGACAGTAATCTTATGATATATCTAATTACTTCTCATATTTCTTATATTTGCAATATGCAAAAAAGTACTATAGATGCTTTTTTTCTAAATTTCTTTGTCATTTGATGCAATTCCTCAATTGTTAAATCGAGGAACAAAGTACTTTATAACGTAGCTTTAAATTTTTTTTCCCATCTTTCTCCACCAATTTCAGATCTGAGCTGCAAAATGGAAGATTTAACAGCACACGCTTGAAGAACATTTGAATTTTGAACCCCACTTTTCTCTTTGAAAAATGCTAAAAACTTTTAACTGTTATGAAGAGAGGGAACAAATTGCTTCAGAAGATTAACAACTTTTTCAATCTTTTCTCCAAGCAAGTTAAAAGTTTGGCAAATTTGAATTTGAATATTATTTAAAACAAGAGAAAGAATTGAGCACAGGACACTCTTTTGCCAAGTAGCAACACAGTACAGTATCTCAGGCACAATGCAAATAACAAAAGGCTCACACAGCACACCTCATAATAAGAAAGGATTTTGTCTCACTATATAGCATTCTAATGAAAATCGCATTACTTAATTTAAGTTGATTAACTTTTTCGAACGTAGATAATCACAACACTGGAACGCCTGTGGTGTGAGCGAATTGTGACACAAAATATTTCCAGTGTCATCAACATTTACAGAAAAACATCCTTCTCGAGCAATTTTAGCACCTCATGTTGGTTGTTTAGCTTGGCAACATCGATGGGAGTCTTTCCATCCAAGTTTTGGAGAGTGCTGCAAGCAAAAGAGGATAAAACAGTGAAATAGAGAATGAAAAAGAGAATTGAATGGATTAATGTCAATCTAAAGGCTGTTTGTTTACACTGCGGCGCCATTCTCAAGCAATAGTGCAACACACTCCTTTCTGCCATAACCAGCTGCATAATGAAGTGCAGTATTCTTATTCTTATCCAGTGCATCCACCTTCACTCCAGCTTCAAGAAGGATCTGAGCGCACTTAGCCTGTTTTTTTGTTTGGAGGGGTAGGGGTGTTGGAGATTAGTCATATCTCAGTTCAAAAGTAAGGCAAAGATTTCCAGATTCATACTCAATTTACCCATGCCAGAAGTAGAATCAGGCTACAACCAAGAACAAAATAAATAAATATTTATTGGCCAACTGGAATACCAAGTACAACCAATTTAGTAAACAGCCAAGCTCTATGTTTGCATCTTAATCTGTGTAAAGCTAGCAACCATAAATCATAGCATTGTCTAATAAAACAGATTTTCTTAGGGTTTTCTTTTCATCCACGAGTGTTTGGACCAACTTGCATGACCCTACAATATTTAAGTACAAAAAAGAACTCATAGGATATTAAATCCTAAATTGACAGCCATCGAAATTCTAGTTCTCATCATCAATTTATCAGAAATAAAATGGCAAATGTAAACATCCCAAGTAAACAAGGATGCCCAGTATTTGAGACAAGAAAATAACAAGTTTGAAAGGATCCCACAGGAAGCAATCATACCTCACCATACCCGCATGCAAAATGCAATGCAGTCCTTCCCTCCGAATCTTCTTCATCCTTGTTCGCACCAGCTGCTAGTGCATTTTTTAAGCCCTAAAAAACACAAAGAAGACCTGGATTAGGAACACTATTTCTTATCCCTTGGATATCACCCTGCTCCATTCTAATAGTCTCCAACACGAAACAAACTCCAAATTATTTAATTAATTCTCTGAACAAGGGGGTAAATCAAAAATGAATTTTTTGATAAGAGAAACAATTTTAATGATAAATGAAAGAAAAATGTCCATTTCAATGAGGCAAATTGATAATGATAAAAGTATTTCTTTTATTTTATGATTGTGAACAGAAAAAAGACTAAAGAGTGACCACGAACCAATGGGTTTTATACTATAAATAAAAATGTACATAAACCATCAACAGGTGATTTTAATGCAATTTTATTAACAAAAACAAAAAGAGAATAGTCCGCAACAGAGTTTCTAAATTTCTTTTAACCATACTGAAGATAAAAATGATAAGCCACAGTATTGTCACATGGGAAGGACAATCAGCAACCTACAGATATCACCTTATATCTAATTACGATAGTAAGAAATAGCTTTCCATGGGCTCTTAATTTAACCACCCAAGGGCATTGAGCTATTGATATCAACCTACATTTACTTATAATCTCAATAGATTAACAACACTGTTACTACAGGTAAAGAAACAAGAATGCATTGTGCGTCTGTTGGTCTAGCTTCTATGCAACTCAACTATCCTCACGAAACTACCCTACCATTGCAATTAGAAGATATTAATTCTCTGAATCATGCATAAAGTAAACCAAATTTACTCCAATAATTAAACCAAAATTTACTCAAATGAGTTTTTCATCTGATGATTGGATTGAAATGGTTCTTTCACATGAACATAATGAAATGGACCTTGATGATAAAAAAAAATTGTGATGAATAATCATGTACCTCAGCATCACCAACACTGGCAGTTTGATGAACTACAGATTCATCATCGTTCCCCACTTCTTCTGAATCATCTGCAGCAGAACTTTCGGCATTGGCAGCGTCTCCATAAACTGCAAAACCCATTGCTTCCCCTAATTTTTTCAAGACATCTCTGTCATTCCAATACCTAAGAAAACAAATTCTCTTTAACAGAAGGGTATGTAACCTAGTAGACAAATTTGCTCCAAAAATTGATGCAGGACTAGAAATAATAATCATAAAAACCATAACCTCATCATGGCAGCTGGACCACCAGTCTCTATTTCATCTAAAATTGGCTTCAAACTAGGATCTTCCTTGATTTGTGCCATACGTTCCTCAAGCTGCTCTTTATTTGATGGATTTGCAAAAGTTTCCAACATGCTAGACATGGATGGATCCTAGAAAATTGTAAAATAAAATCATATCATTCTGGCTACATGCTCTCAAAAACAGAGGATGGAGAACAACGTGAAAGCATTTCATTTCAATAAACAACAAATACCTGCATTAAAGCATTGCCAAGGCGCTCGGCCATTGTCATGAATTGGGGATTCTGCATGACCTGCTGCATGGTAGAGTAATATTGTTGTGTATCAAACTGAGGAATACCCTGCTGTGCAGAAGCACCTTGAAAAGTCTTCTGAAGTTGCGATGCCATCTGATTAAATGCAGGATCTTTTGCTATTTGAGAAGCTAATTCTTGAATGCTGGGATCCTGCAAAGAAACAAAGGTTCTTTTACTTTTACATTTCTAAGGATGAAAATAAAATATGCAATATCAGTTCAGTTTTCTTTTTCTCTGGTAAACAAACTGTCCTTGATATCCACAACTTCCTCTAACACGTTTCAAAAGTTTTCAGTCACTAAATACTGTATTCAAGTATCATTTCATTTATCAATGAAATTGTTTCTTTCCAAAAAAATTGTATCCCATTATCAAAATCCAAAAATATCTTTTGGCATCATGGATTGCACATGCAACTGAGATGGAAATCCACTATCAATGAAGCTTAAAGTTTATAGTATTAAAAGACCTAATCTTCCTATGTGGAACCATTAGGTTCACAAAACATTGAAATTATGATAGTTTGGTAACTCATGACGTATATATAATGTCCTTACACAAATCAGTTGGGCAAGAATTTTAAATCAATCAACAACTTGGTTAAACGCAAGTCCTTTGACTATTATGCCTCACCTTCAAAAATAGGATGACGTGATGAATTCCATATAATATTTTAATCTTTACGTAGTTTAAAGATAACCAGCTTACATATTTTTAAACACGGAAGAGATCTAATAACCCTAACAATAAGAAAACCAAATTCAACCATTATAACAATGGGTTACGAGATAGCATAGTAACCAATATTTGCTCTACAATCAATTTGATAAGGTCGCTACTTCAATAGTTTTTTGGATGCTATAGTTTTTTTAGTTATGTTATGGTGTAAATGTTCTCCTACATTTCAACACTACAGCTTATCTTCTTTTATATCTCAATCAACAAAGCTTTTTGTAACTATCTTAGATGTCTTAGGCATTCACCTTATTCAGTGCACACCTGGAGGAAATTAATTTCCCCATCCAAAACTTAGAAGAAATTAAAATGAAAGAGTTTACCCAATCTACCATTATCTTATATTCTTTAAGCTTGATCATGGATTAAATAAACTCTCGTAGATATCTTAGCCATCCACCTTATTCATGTCTGCATGAAGATTAAATTCTAGAAACTGCTTCCTCATCACCTCAAATGTCATTTCTAATTCATATTCGATAAAGAAAATAAAATCAACCAGCTAAATAATCATATGTTACAACAAAGTAATCGTAGACCTAAGTACATGAAATTGTAATAAATTATAAAACCAAATAGATGTCAGTCATTCAGAAATTAAATATATCTTAGACATGAAAGAAGTTGGCTTACATTAAGCAAACCGGTCATTGCTGAGAAATCAAAAGGATTTGGGGGAAATTCTCCCTCATGAGGTGCAGCAGAGGTAGGTTTTGGTTTATCTGGCTGCTGCTCTGCAGAGGATGTTTCACTTTTAGATGTTTCATTCTTGGATGTTTCACTTTTCGCGCTTTGGGTCTCTGACGAAGCTGTCTTCCCATCTGCAAATAGATAACAGAATATCAGAAAGAAACTAAAAGAGAGAAGAGTTCAGAAGAAACTATAACTTTTTAAAACGATGAAGAAATGGAAAAAATAATGCGATTATTGATATTATGAAGATGAATGTAGGTGGAAGGAGAGCCAAGAAGATTTACACACCAAAATTTTCTCTTAGAAATAGAACAAGAAATTCATGGTTAGCTTCCTCTATCCCAAATTCTTCTTTACAGAAGTATACACTCAGTCACATCAATAGAAAAAGTCCCCTACACTCTGATTTGTTTGCTTCTTTCTTTATACTCATCAATACCCCGGTATTCTTTTGAACCTAGGTTCATCTCCTTATCCTACCTGGAAAAGTCTTATCTAGAGTCAAAATGGGTGGACGGTGGGGCACATATTTCCGTTTTCATATGCTAAAAGAGAAGAGATCCTACAGTGAGTCAAACCCAAGTTGCATTGATCATATCAAACGATCCGTTACCTCAGTAGAACAAGCACTTAAACCACAGTACACTAATTCCACTAAAAATTTTAACTTCATCAAAGTTATTATCCAATTGAGAGGCTAAATTAACCAAGAAACACAACTCCTATAACCATCAAATGCGCTCCATTGATATGCATTTTCAGCCGCTCAAAATTAAAGCCTAAATCTAAACAGGAACTTACCCCTTTATAAATGTTTAAAGAAAAACCCAGAAATTACCCCCAACGTATTTAGGACACAGTATATGAATATATATGATGGATTGGAATTACTATAAATAAAATTAGGAATTTACCGGCAGCAACATCCTTGGTCGTGGAAGCCATGGGAGTAACTGAAGTCAATTAAGAGAAAGAAAATGTGAGAAGGGTTAAAGCAGAAGAATCAGAAAAACTATGATTTGGGAATTGAATACTAGAAATGGAGCAGAAGGAAAGAATGAAAAGAAAGAGGAAAAGGAAAGAAGGGTTGAGGAGCAATCAAAGAACCTTTGAAGAGGAAACTTCAAACACGCCTGCGATGGAGATTCGGAGATTGAAGTTGAAGCAGAAGCAGAAGCAGAAGCCGGATGGCTGGAGAAGAAACTCAATCCAAAGAAAAGTAGAGGGAGGTCAGAAGTTTGTAGATATGAAGATAATAAATCACTTTCACTTCTTTCGTCTATCACCTATCCCAATCGCTTCTCAATACTTTTCTTTTTTTCTTTTTTTTTTTTTATTCCTAATCATCATTACTATTATTATTTTACGAATACAATATAATTTAAAATAGAAATCATTATAAATAGCAAACTACTCCAGCATATCTCGTATATGGTATGTTTTGAGTTCGATATTCTAAGATTGAATTTTATCAAAATCAATTAATAGAGTTATAACAACGTATTTGTAGAGATCGTAACATATGAGTTTAGAAGAAAAACGGGAAATTGCCAAAAATAGGTTAAAAAAAGAGATTTAAATGAATTTTGGGACAAGTTTTCAAAAGAAAGACTTTTAGGACAATTTAGGTGTGAATGGACAAAAATGCCCTTCATTAAATTTCTATCGCTCTCTATTGATTTTTCGCCTACCCACGTTCGCTTTCCCTTCTCTTTCGCATAGAACACCTGAAGTAAAAAAAAAAAACATCTCCTTTCGTTGGCTTTTAAAATTGCCCGCTCTGCTCTTCGAAGATACTCCGACTGTTCGTCTGTCGTCGGTCCTCCAGTGCATTTCGTCGCTTCTCCTTTTCGAACCTAAGAATCAACTTTGAGTGTGTTCTCTTATTTCAGTGAGTTTTATCTGTAACCCATTTTCAATATATTTGCTGGAATTTGTTCCTTTTTCTTCAGGCTTCAATCATGACATCGACTTCGACATCGACCGACGGACCCTTGTACAAGATTAATCCTTCCCATCATTTTTATTCCCTAGTAAGTTGTTTGTCTCATTTGGAAAAGACAACACATAATATTAAGGCCAAACTCAAACCCGATAAATTAGCCTTATTTAGGAAAACAAAGTTTGGGCACTTTTTGGACCTAAATATTGTCTTTAATGGGCCACTCATCCACTACTTACTGTTAAGGGAGGTGGAAGATGAAGGAAAGGATTCTATAAGTTTCTTACTAGGGGGCGTTGTTTGTACTTTCGGTAGGAGAGAGTTTAACATCATAACTGGACTATGGGGTCCTAAAGAGGACTATATTCAGTTGGTTGGGAATAGTCGACTGTTAGAGAAGTTTTTCAAAGACAAGGAGTGTGTTTATGTTAGCGACTTAGAGAATATATTTTTGGAATACGAGGGTGATGACGATGATATTGTGAAATTAGCTTTAGTCTACTTTATAGAGATATCTTTGTTGGGAAAAGATAGGCGAACCAAAGTGGACATTGGTTTTTTCAAGATTGCTGATGATTGGAATACATTTAATAATTATGATTGGGGTCGGATTGTTTTTGTACGCACGCTAAGTGCCTTGAAAAGAGCCTTGGACAAGCAATATGCCAAGGAAAAGAAGAAATCAACACAGACAAAAAAATATACTATCAATGGATTTCCGCATGCATTACAGGTATGTGACTTCTTACTTCTTACTTCAAAACTTTAAAACGACCGTTTAGTTATTTTAAACGATAGTTTAGTTATTTAAACGATCGTTTAGTTATTTAAACGATCGTTTAGTTGTTTTAAACGATCGTTTAGTTGTTGTTTTAACGATCGTTTAGTTATGTTAAACGATCGTATAGTTGTTTTTTTAACGATCGTTTAGTTATGTTAAATGATCGTATAGTTGTCTTCAAACGATTGTATAACCACTTGTTTATATATCTATATATATCTTGTGGCATTTCCTAAACTTGTTTGTCAAATGTCGAATAGGTTTGGGCATATGAGTCTATACCAACCATCATTGGATGTGGTGTAGATAAAGTGAACGATCATGCCATACCACGAATGCTGAGGTGGGTGTGCCAACAATCACCAAAGTCCCAAACTATAAGCCAGGTGTTTGACTCGCCAATGGTAAGTAGCAAGCAATAGTAACTTACTTAAGGATCGCATGATTTTGTGCTTATTTCTTTGTCGATGCATCTAACAAAAAGAACCTCTTCTGTAGACTTTTTTTACTACAAACTGAAAAAAAAAAAATTCTGTTGCCAAGACACTTAATCTCATTGACAAATCTCTCTCGCAAAAAGAATTTGTCTTACATTCAGCTTTTCACTTGTAGAGCTTTCTTCGGACCAATCACTTTTTTTTGTCTTTAACTTTCAACTAAAAGAACTATAGTGAACTTTAGCTTTTCCTTTGCAATCTTTTGTAGGAGCATATCTTTGTTGTGGGATGTCAAACGATTCATTGTTCATCTCAACTGACTCTCGAGTAAAAGTATCATCTTTTGAATCATATGATTCCCATATAGCCAAAGTGGTCCCTATTATGTTATCACACAAGCCAACCTGAACTTCACCAATATGAACTTCATTCTCATCTAATGTATCCATTGCAATTAGAGGATGAGGGTTTAAGTTATAACTTGGTTGCTCCTGAATACTGGATTTTCACTAAGAATATAAAACTTCAAATCACGGTCATTGCTTAACTCAAATGGAGGAGCTTCATTTTCCACTTTTATCTCATATATGCATCCTATCTTTATGTCAAACTCTGTAGGGTCAACTTCTGCAAGGTCATATAATTCATCCTGTAAATCTTTGTGTCTTATTTCTTTACTGACAACAATACCTTTTAACATGTCTCCTCCATATTTTCTTCGTCCCTCATCCCATGAACCATCGTAATGTACTAAAATCCGAACATGTGACATCCTTAAACCACCTTAAGGTTTTTAGTTCCTGCAAAAATTGATTTGAACTTAGAAGTTGACATATCACATAAAAAAAGAAAGTATGACTTTTTTGCGAGATTAAAAAACAGTAACTAAAAACTAAATAAAACATGCATAGCCGCACCCTAAATAAGTATATGACTAATTCAATCTCATTTAAAGTTTGGAAGCTACAAGATGTTTACAAGATTGCAAGATGCAAAAAACAGTAGCTAAAAGCACCCTAAATCATATAGGCACAAGTATATAACTCATCTGGGATTAAGCATTTGAACTTAAGAACCTACGAGATGTTTGCGAGATGCAAAAAAATAACAAATAACTTGTTGACCTGCTTTGAAACATCTCTGAAACAACTTTAAGTCAATTTGAAACAATTAAAAAATTATATTATGGTTGTACATTTAACATTTCAATGTTACACCAATAGAAGAAAAAAAGCTATAACACAGCACAGTTCGGTGAGAAAAAATAACAAAAAAAAATCTAAAAATTCACCGAACAGCACGAGAACTTGATGGAGCGATGAACGGACCAGTGTAGCACGATTACACCGGAGTTGAAGCTCAACGCGAATGAGTTTTGTGTTGGTTCTTCTCTTTTGCTGCGATAAAAGAAATGAAACAAGAAATTTCAACTTTTCTTTCACGGTATGAAGAGAACGTAAAAATGGGTCTTTTTTTGTTCTTTTTTATTTAAGTTGAAGAGAAGGGAAAGAAAAATAATTAGGGGCAATTTGGATATTTCACCACCTTATTTGTCCTAAAACTCTTCATTTTCAAAAACTATCCCAAGAGTCTTCGACCCTCAAAATTTTATCCTATTTTTGGCAATTCCCCAAGAAAAACATGTGTGAACGAATCTTACATTCTTATGAAGAAGATCATGAGGACATGAAAACATATTTGTAAATATTATACTAACAAAGTGTATCTTCTTTTAGTGGTTCAATCATCGAAATTCTAAATTTAAACGTGTTGATATTGACTCAATCCTATGTTAGAATAATCTTTCCAAAATTTTACCTCGATCAAATTGATGATGTTTAGATTTATATTTTTATCTTATTTTATAAATGGATTTTGAGGTTAATGGTTAATATGCCAACTATAATTACAATAAGTTGTTTTTTGAAGAAAAATGTTAATAACTTATGTATAAATATTTTTAAAACTCTTAAAATATTTTTTTTATAAGAAAATTTTTCATAAATATAAAAAATGTAAAATATTTACGGTGCATCTAACAAATTGATTAGCCATGTTTTAAATATTCTACGTTTTTATCATTTTTCTTCTCTTCTGCGATTTTTTTTTTCTTTCCATCGTCTTTCTTATTTTCCTCTTCTTTTTTAACAAACGTGTATCAAAAATCTATTTTTTTTCAAATTGTTATTTGGTTGTTCAAGATCGTCTACTAAATATAAAATATTTGAAAAAAAAAACGTCATTTAGATTTGACGATCGTAAAAAAATAGCCAAATCTAAATACAATCGTGTACAAAAAGTATCCAAATCTAAATGATCCTATATAATAAATCTTAAAAAAAATTGTTTAGATTGGGGGTAGCCAAATCTAAATGATGGAGTACAAAAAAAAAATGATCGTGTAAATCTTGAAAAAAATGCTTTAGTCAAATCTAAATGATTGTGTATCAAAAAATTTTAAAAGAATAAATGATCATGTAGATAAATCTAAAGGATCATGTATCAAAAGTTTTGAAAAAAATCGTTTAGATTTGGCTACCCAAATCTAAACTATCGTATAACCAAATTTAAACGATCGTGTAACCAAATTAAACAATTGTGTAACCAAATTAAACAATTGTGTAGAAAGAATGTTGAAAAAAAAAACCGTTTAAATTTGACTATCCAAATATAAACGATCCTATACTAAACAATAGCCAAATATAAACGATCGTATTCCAAATACATTACGCACGTGGTTGATGAGACACTTTGTGTATTTTCCATTGTGGGCCTATGGGCTTGTGGGTTTTTTTATGTTTTCGAAATTGTTTGTAAATATTTTACTGTATATTTTTTAAAAGAGCCACTACTAGAAAAAGGGTCTTTCTTGACGGTTGTATTTTTAATTTTTTGACGGTTTTTAAAAAAAAACGTCAAGAAATCGATGATTTAAAAGGAAAACTGTCAAGAATTTTTATGAAAAGGCGGAGGGTACTCAATTTTGAGCTTTCTTGACGATTTAAAACTGTCAAGGATTATCTACTAAATTTTTAACGTTTTTAGAACGTCAAGAATTTTTATAAATTTGACATTCTTGATGTTTTTTATACATGAAATGATATATCCTTGACATTTTAAAAACGTCAAGAATTATCGATTAAATTCTTGGCGTTTTAAAATGTCAAGAATTTTTATGAGAAGCGGAGGGGAGTAATTTTTAAAATTTCTTCACATTTTTAAAACGTCAAGTAAGATAATTTTCCTTGACGTTTCAAAAACGTCAAAAATTACTAAATAATTAAAAAAAATAAAACCTAATTTCTTTAAAAATAATCTAATTTCATTTTACTTTTAAAATAAAAAACTAATTTCTTTTTTTTAAAAAAAAAAAAAACCTAAACCCCAATTTCCCTTTCTTCACAACCTAAACCCAACAACACCCCCTCCCTCATGCGCCCCCACACTCACATCTCTCTCGCAACGACTGACCCAACGCCGTCAACCCATGACCCACGACCCCTTTGTCGAAGAACACCAAAGAACCCCTCCGCCGAAGAATACTGTCGACCCACGATCCACGTCCCTCCTCCGAAGAACGTCGAAGAACCCCTCCGTTGAAGAACGTTGAATCTGCTAAATCTTTACCGTCGAATCCGTCGATTCTGGTAATTTATCATATATAAATTATAGGTTATGCCTTTGAGTTTTAATTTGATTTATACCCTACTTAAGAAGAATGATGTACATTTGCTTTGCTTCAATGTGTTGGCTCTAGGCAACATATTTAAATGTACAACACACTTAATCAAGATATTTATCTCATTGTTTCTAATGCAAAGGTAAAACTTGGTTGCACTAATATGTGTTTGAAATAAATTAAATATGTGCAAACTTACTTAGTTTAGGACAACCATCTAAATATTGGGAAAGGTCAGAAGAGGATAGGGAAGTTTTAGTTTGTGTAATGGATTTCTTTATAGAGTGGAAGGGTTTTTATAATTTTCTTACTAGCATTCTCTGTGAGTTCAATAAAGATTACCTCAGTAGTTCCTATCAGATCAGATCATTGTCAGGATCAACACCAATTGAGGCTTGATAGAATCATAATATGAATTTGATCCATTTCTTCCTTAGATATGTTTCTTTGAGAAAAGTCTTGTTGTGTCTAAACTAAGTAAATTAAATGGTAGAATTAGTTTGTTCATCCTTATGAATTAGTTGTGTTTGTACCCATTATTCCTATTAATTAACCTTTTTCGTTACCAGAGTTATGTATATAGATTATTTACATAGGAGAAACAAATTACAAAGTAATAGTTAGAGAACATAATTTATATATTGTCACGATAGTTTAGGAACTACCGTTTGTTTTAGCCTTTTTAAGCGAATGTTGTTCAATCTCCATATTTATTTTCTCTTTTAATTATCTCAACAAGACCTTTTCAACTAATTTAATTTACTTTATTTTTCAATAGATTTAAAATTATGAATAAATCATGGATGTACAAATGTAGATTATCCAAAGAGTATGAGTTGGGTGTGGAAAATTTCATCAAATTTGGATTTTCGAATACAAGTACCTCATACATTCGTTGTCCTTATTTGGAATGTGGGAATTGCGAAAATCATAGTAGAAAGGGTGTTAGAGATCATTTATATGTTAATGGTATTGATGAAAGTTATAAAATTTGGTTTTGGCATGGTGAAGAACTTCCTAACTCATCTTTCTATGGAGAATCTTCAAAGTTTGACACACATACATGTGAAGAGAATGATGTTGGAAGTGTAAAAGAAATGATTGAAGTTGCTCACGAGCAGTATTCAAAAGACCCAAATGGATTTGAGAAGTTGCTTATTGATGCTGAAAAACCATTATACGAAGGATGCAAAAAGTACACCAAGTTGTCTACTCTAGTTAAATTGTATAATTTAAAAGTTAGGTATGGATGGAGTGATGCCGGTTTTTCAGAATTACTTAAAACTTTGAAGAAAATTCTGTCAACTACCAATGAACTCCCAAATTCATTGTACGAAGCAAAGAAAACATTATGTGCATTAGGAATGGTATATGAAAAGATTCATGCATGCCCTAATAATTGTTGTCTCTATAGGAAAGAATTTGCTAATGCAACTGAATGTCCTGAATGTGGTCAATCGAGGTAGAAAAATGTTAAGGATAAAAATGAAGAGAGAAAACAAATTCCCTCAAAAGTGATATGGTACTTCCCACCAATTCCACGATTCAAAAGGCTATTTAGAAGTATTGAATGTGCTGAAAACCTGACTTGGCATGCTAGTGAAAAAATTGAGGATGGTAAGTTAAGACATCCAGCAGACTCTCCAACATGGAAGTTAATAGACTCTAAATGGCCAAACTTTGGTTTTGAACCTAGAAATCTTCGTTTAGCATTGTCAGCCGATAGAGTAAATCTTTATGGTGACATGATTTCTAAATACAGTTGTTGGCCAGTAGTGATGGTTATTTATAATCTTCCACCATGGTTGTGTATGAAAAGAAAGTACATGATGCTATCAATGCTAATTTCAGGGCCAAAACAACTGGGGGATGATATAGGCACATACTTAGCACCACTAATTGAAGACTTAAAACTTTTACACTACAAGAAATCGAGGTTTTTCTGACGCACAAAAACGCATCGGAAGAAATGGTGTCGGGAAATACGTCTTATCCCGACAACACTTTTTGCACGTCGGGTAAAGGAACTTTTTCCGACGCCGTGATAGAGTTGTCTGGAAAGATGACAACATTTTCGACGTCTAGGTGAATAGCGTCAGGAATAATAACTTATTCCGACACCCCTTGCACGAGTCGGGAATTGTCAGTCGAAAAAGTTTAAATTTTTTAAATATATTTGACTTTTTCCGACGCCGTACATAACGACGTCAGGAAAAGTATAAATTTTTAAATATACTTGACTTCTCCTGACGCCATACATAATGGCGTCGGGAAAAGTTTATAATTTTTTTTAAATATTTTAATTTCTCCCGACGCCATGCATAACGGCGTCAGGAGTTCTCCTTTAAAACCCATTTTTCAGATCTGTTTGATAGATCTGAAAGAAAACTGAAAAATGAGAGAGAGAGAGAGAGAGATTCCAAAGTTCCAAAAGAGGAAGAAACACCATCCACCATCTGATCTTCGCCGTCAATCTTCGTCGTCCGATCTTACTGCCGCCCCTCGCCGTCGGTAAGTGAATCCCTTCTTTTTTTTCTTTATTTTGGTTTAGGTATTAGAATATAATTAAATTTGTGATTTTCTTGTGGATTTGTATCAATAATGTTTAAACTATGTTTATTTTGTTGTGGATTTGTTGTTGATTGTGTAAATTTTGTTCTTATTGTGTTGATTTTTTGTTATTGTTCTTTATGTTCTTAATCCTCCCTTCCCGAGTAATTTTTTTTGTTATTTTTGTTATTTTTGTTGATTTTGTTATTGTTTTTATTTTTATTTATGTTCTTTATTATTCTTTATGTTTAAACTATGTATCAATAATGATGATTGCTAAATTTTTCATTCGTTTGTTTAGATCTCATTCTCGGTTGTGCAAAAAAAAAAAAAATAGTGGATCTCCCAATGCACAAATATAGCATCAGGAGATCGCTTGACATCTTCCGACGCTATATTTGTGCATCGAGAGATGTCAAGGCTCTCCCGACTCATTTCCCCCGACGTCGTTCCCAACGCGGATTTATGCGTCGGAAAAGGATTTTCCGACGCTTTTCATATATCACCGACGTTTTTGTGCATTGGAAGACCTTCATTTTCTTGTAGTGTTATGGGAAAATGGTGTTGAATGTTATGATGCTTCTCGAGAAGAAGTATTCAATTTAAGGTCGGTTTTGTTGCGGACAATCAATGATTTTTCTTCATATGGTAACCTCAGTTGATGTTGTGTGGTATAAGGCATGTCCAATTTGTGGAGATAATACAAATTTTATAAGGTTACGACATGGGAAGAAAATAACATACCTAGGACATCGAAGATTTCTAGCACGCGATCATCCGTACCGACGACAAAAAAAGTCATTCAACGGTAAAAAATAACTTGTTACAATTCCAGAACCACTTTCTGAGAGGCTGTGTACTTCAAATTGAAAGATCTTGAATTTCCTAGAGGAAAGAAGATCCATAAGAAGCTATCGATGAACAGAAGTGAAAAGATTTGTTGGAATAGGTTATCTTCCTTTTTTGAGTTGCCATACTGGACAGATTTTCATGTTAGACATTGTTTAGATGTGATGCACATTGAAAAATGTTTGCATGAATATCTTAGGTACGCTTCTTGATATTTCTGGTAAAAGTAAGGATGAAATGAATACTAGGCACGATTTAGTTGATCTAAAACTTCGACTGGAGCTTGCCCCTATTAGTAGTGAGAAGAAAATATTCATTCCTTCAGCGTGTTATACTTTTACAAAGGAAAAAAACGATGTGTTTTGAAGACTTTGTCCAAAATAAAGGTTCCCAAAGGTTACTTGGAAACCTTGTATCAACGACAGATTTAAAATTTAATAGTTTAAAATCTCATGATTGTCCTTTTTATAACTATTTATTTGTCCTCATAGAAGTATTTAAAAACTTTTTGTTGTCTATTTTTTAAAATAAAGCCAAGTAGGCATCAAAACTTCTGCTTTCCTAATCTATTTGTTAAGTATTTTCAAAAAATCAAGTCATGTTTTGAATTTTTTAAAAATAATTTTGGCTAATTTATTTTTTTAGAATTTAACTAAATATTTTAAATGTTTAGTTAAAAAATATGAAATCATAAAAAAAGAATTAAAATTAGTAAAATAAATTAAATTTTTTACAAATTATAGTAAAATTTTGGATTCTATCAATGATAGAAACTAACAGACTTTTATCATTGTTTATCAATGTCACTGATAAAAGCATATCACTTTATCAATATCTATTATTGATAGAATATGAACTTTTGTTATATGTTGTAAATATTTTCTCAAATTTGTTATTTTTTACAATTCCCAAAAAATTATAAGAAATCAAACATAAATTCCAAAAATTAAATCATCGTCAACATTAACCTAATTATTTTTATAATTTTAATTATACTAGTTGGTATAGCACGTTAATTTTTCATTTTATCCAACTAAATAAAATGAGAGTAATTAATTACAAAAAAGTATGAAGCTATATTTATTTACTCATGATATTTGGAAATATATTTTTCAGCTTCATTCTTGAGACCTCTTATTCAAGACTTGTTATACATGTGTGTATATAAATCAAATGGTCAAAAAATATAAAGAATTTGATAGTATAACTATGAGACGATTCATTCAATCAAACTTTAGATCAATGAGTAGGTTTTTTTTTTTTTTTTTATATATATATGTATTAATTACATATGGAATGTTTAAATGGATTGAAATTTTGGATATCGACATTGACTTGATTATTATTTGGACATTTGTGCTAACTCTATACACCTATTCAAGAAGTATAGTTAATTATTTAACAAATTTCTCAAGAATTATAATTAGTTATTGTTTTGAAATGAATAATTAAGTTTAAACGAAAGTATATTATTGAAATAATGCAAATAGAGAAGACAATTTTTTTTTTCTTTAGATCCATCAATTATAAGATCCACAATATACTATAGTGGTTAAGCACATCCAACATCTTTACATCAAAAGCATACTTAATTACAAAGCAATAATAAAAAATAGAAAAACCTAGTTCTTTGGCATACGCTTCTGACCATTCTCTCTTTAGTCTCCTATTTTTACATTCTTCATCTTTGAATTTTCATTAATTTCTTTGTATCTTTTTTATCTCTTTTTTATGGGTTGATTGCTTGCTCCTAGGCATCGCAAAAGTCTATAAATGAAGGAATATACACAAACATATTTGTATATAAAAAATAGGGAACAAAATAAAATTAAGAAAAACAAATTAGAAGAGAATAAAAAGCATGATTTGATTAATTTTCTTCACATCCCTTAACTTTTTGTAGTAACTTGTGAACATGAACAGAAAAGAAAAAGAATGAGATATTTATACCCAAAGATTTCAAAAAGAAAAAGAATTTGAAAGATTCGAAGAGATACAAAATAATTAATATGAGATAAGGAAATATGAATAGGTTTCCTAGAGGAATCTGAATAATTTTATAAGATATTTAATTTTTGATTAATTTTTAAAATGTAAATGAAAAACAATTTACTTTCCAACTATTCACATCCTACCTACTTTAATTTCACTAAACTTAAGTATATGCACTATTATTAGTTTCATTTTTTTTAATTTATCATATAAAACTAAAAGCATAGAATACTAAAGCCACGTGAAATAATCCTTTTTAGTATACAATTTAATTGTTTTTATCTATAATTTTTTAGGAGTTTTTTTTTTTAAATAGAACAAAACGCAAAAATATTTACACCGTATAGAACAATTTTGAAAAAGGAAAAAAAGGTCACAAACCCACAACGTGAAATAAAAAAAGTACCCTATGATTAATTGACCACACACTCATAAAAAAAAGTACCTTATGATTATCTATCTAGGATTGATGGTGATCTATCTTTGTCTATCTAGGATAGATGACTGATAGTTTAGATTTTTGTAAACTACTGTGTAGTGAAAAAAGAAGAAGAAAAGAAGATAAGAGTTGATGAAGAAGAGGAAGAAATTTTGGAAGAGGAGATGAAGAAATTGCAAACAAGAATAAGTGAGAATATGAAGAAGAAGCGATAATAATAAGAGGAAGATGCGAAGACATTCCACGCGAAATTCAAACCAACAAGGGCAAATCTAGAATTTATGAAAATACAATGGTGACTTCATGTGCTTTTATTTTTTGTTACACGGGCTGTAAATACTTCTAGTTTTTGTTCTATATATGTAAATTAATCATATTTTTAACTAAACCAACTTTTGGTAATTATTTTACTTTTTGTTTTTACTTTTAAAAACGTAAGCATAGAAACACTCATTCTAGCATTAACTTTCTTCGTCTGTCATTTGCATTCTATCAATGATTTAAAAAACCAAAGCCTAAATTAAAAAATAATAAAAGTAGCTTTCAAAATATTGTTTTTGTTTTTTAAAATTTGGCTAAGAATTTTCTATTGTATTTAAGAATAATGCAAATCATTGTAAGACATGGGGAAAAAATATCTTCATTTTAAAAAACAAAAACGAAAAACGAAATGTATATAAAAGAAGGCTTAAAATTTTCAAAACTTATATTTTATTTTTGAAAAAAAAAACATTTTCCACACTTGTGTTTGTTTTATAGTATATAATAGGATTGCGTGGTTGAATTGTCATTTTAATATTTCTTTCACAAACATCTCTTCGTAGAGTCAATGGGATATACTGGTCCATGCAAGATGGTGCAACGGGGCATTATCGAGTCACTTATCTACTTAATAATGAGTTCGTTAATGTGTCATTGAGATTCTATGTCAGCAACTACGCTATGCGAGGAGACATGGTCATTGCATGTGATATGTGCTCATTATGCCTATAGGCGAGGATCGTGCAATAAAAGGTACACATCCTTTCCACACGTAACGACTTAATCTACGTTGGGTACTAGTTTTCTTTTCATTTGCCAAAGTATAAGTGAAGCGAGAGACTTCCTAGGTAAGTTAGGTTCAAACACAGAGAATTTCTATCAAACTTAGCGATAACGCTTACTTCTAACTTGAGACGGTATATATATCTATACAATATGATGTAAATGTATATTACTTCTAATATTTACACCAGGGATTCTATAGTAGGTGGCATGAAATGACATGATTATGAAAAGTGAATTAACTTGTATTAAAGAAATATGGAAGAAGGTCTCCGCATTGTAGGCGATTAAGTCATGCGGCAGCCCTTGATGCTACGATATATATCACTTAACCATCTTCTAATTAAGGTGAGCAACCTCTCGGTGCCTAAACACCACACTTGTTTGCCTTACGGGATACAAATGATAAAGATAGTTATGTGATAGCAATCTAGGTTTTCTTACTTGTAAGAATCACATGGCCTCTTTAATTAAAGTGGACAACCTTTCAATGTCTAAATACCACACTTGTTCGCCTTTCGGGACACAAATGATGGAGGCCAAATGCTGGAACTAGGCTTGTGGCCAAGCCCCCTTTAGCACATGTTTAGCGTGTTCTTCGCTACTTATTCTCTTGAGTAGATGGCGAACAACACTAGATTCCTTCTCTCGAAGAGAATGAAGCTTAGGCTAAACATGTTGAACCTTAGCTTATAAGTAAAGATCCCCTATCAAGCACTTATCATATACTTAAACTACTTATAACACATTAGCATGATTAATAGTAAAGAAATGATAGAATGACAATAGATAAACATGTATTGTATTGATTGATGTACGCCTCTCGGCCATGAAAATATAAAAGTCAACACACTACATTAAAATGTATAAAAATGAAAAGTAAAGAAGGAGTCGAGCCGCAAATGCATTATTATGCATTCTTTGGCTCTTTTACAAGTTAGGGGAATGGTTGGTGATCGAGTTTCTTTCTCTAATCTTTCTCTAAGCTCTCACTAAGAAGTTGACCAGAGAAGAGGTGAAGATGACAAGAATTTCTACAAAAGAGGAAGAGCTATTCCCTTTCGCCTGCTCTCGGAGAGACAGACCTCCTCGAAACTCTCTCCTTTACATGGTAGAGTTAAAGGTATTTATAGGCTAATTTAGGCAGGAAGCTTCTATTTTTTATCATCTGCAGTTGTCAACGCCTAATCCAACACTGTCATGTCACATCAACTCCAATTACCATTCTTGTCTTCTAACAAATCTCCTTGCGTGATGAGGTTGCATCAGGCCTAGTGATGTTAATCGCCAAGCACTTCTTATCGCTTAAGTTCTTGTACGCGTTCTTCTTGTGATTCGCTATATTTCTTATTTTCTTCATCATCCTGCGATGAAACACTAAAAAGCACAGTTAATTAGGCGTGAAGACTTATGTAAGTTGCATTCTCTTATTTTTATAAATTTGCAGTAAAAGTTACGCTTTTGGTCCTTTATTCTGCATTATGATTTCATTGTTCTATCTAAAAAACTACAATAACTTGTATTTCTATGCGTTATCATTTTATAAATTTAAATAAGAAATAAAAGTTTTATCTAGAAAAAGTAAAAATTGCGAGGAAGAAAACATCATTTTGGAATACATAAAGTTAAAAGAAATGGAAGGGTGTTTTCTGTTCCTAACTTCCTCCTTCTTTTCCAATTATTCTAAAAAATAAATGAATAAATCATTGATCTTAGAACGAATATGGAGAAAAAATGAAATTAAACTGAATCAAATTAGTTTTTTTTTTCTTTTTTAATTTTATAGTTTCAAGGTTTACCTTATATATATATATATATATATATATATATATATATATATATATATATATATATATATATATATATATATATATATATATATATATATATATATATATATTATGCTTTTATCCTCTCTTAAACAGATACCAGTCAAATTCTAACATATAAATAAGTTTTTCGAAAGGAAGTTTTTAAAAAATATGACAAACCAATAAAATATTTTTATTATATAGAACAATTTTGAAAATGGAAAAAGCCTACAAGTCTACAATGGAAAATACTAAAAATGCTCTAATTAACATGCGATTAATCGGGCACACTTGAGTGGTAATTTTTCTTCTAAACGATCATGATATGCGAACGTGTAGGAAATGATACACAATCGTGTAGTTTATAATACATGATTGTATAGTTCATGATACACAATTGTTAGTTCATGATAAACGATGGTTTTAAAAAGCCCTACTAAATGATCGTGTAAATCATGATACATGATGTGTAGTTCAAGATACATGATCAAGCAGTTTATGATAAACGATGGTTTTGAACAGCCCTAGTAAACGATCGTGTAGATCACGACCACGTAGTTTATGATACAGGATCGTGTAGTTCATGATACATGATCATGTAGTTCATGATAAGCGATCGTTTTGAAAATTCTTATGGTAAACGATCAAGTAGTTCATCTCTATCTATGATATATTGAAAAAAATAATACAAGATTAATAATTGATTGAAAACAAAGATAATAATAGTAGAAGTATAAGGAAAAAGAATAATAATAATTGTAGAACATGATGAAATTAAAACAACAAAGAGAGCATACAACGACGGAAGACTAGGATCATGCTTTACTCTATATGTATCTAAACGATTTAGAAATTAACATTCTTTAACTGACAGACCTAAACGAAGAATAGAGAAGGTAAACAATAAGCTTACCTTTGTAGTTCTTAATTTCTTCTTCGTTCCAAAACTTCTTTTTGCCTAAAGATCATGAGCAAAGGACAACCACTATGTTGACCTATTAATCTCAGGACTAAGAACCGAGTTGTGGGACTCGTTTTTATGAAGAAAATCTTAGAGAAATGGAAGGAGAAAGGTGTATCGTTTTTGAAAATTTTCATGAAAACTTCTTTTCTTTCTCTCCTCATTCTGTAAATGGAAGTTTATAAAGAAAATTACATGCAAAATGCAAGCAATTTACTTCATGAAATCACAACACCTAATTAATCCATTAACTATTAATGGAATTAGTGACTTATAAATTCATTACAAGCTGCCACGTTTCCCACTAACATTTAGTAATAAATATATTAGTCAAAGGGCAATTTGATCATTCGACCAATTAAGTCAAAGTTTGACTTTGACTTTTTCTTAGTCAAAAGTTAACTTTTTGACTTTTTGCTATTTTATCCGTCTTGACTAATTCCAACCTCCCGAATATGAATCTATATTCATTTTTCTAAAATTCAAATCATATTTGAATATAAATCCAGTCAAAGTTTTGTTTTTCAAACTCAAAAGTCTACATGTTGACTTTTACAACTTTGACCGTTTCAAAAATTTTCAAGCTTCTAAATATGAATCCATATTCATATTTTTATTATTTAAATCATATTTAAACATAAAACTTAAAGTTTATATTTACCGACTATCATATATGCTTGTCGGTTTCTCTCTCTTTACCTAATTCGAACAATTTGAGTTATCCCAACATATTGTTCTAAGTTGAATTCATATGAGCTAGTAGGGGAACCTAATGGACCTATAGATCATGGGCTCCAACGATTCGAGATTAACTGGCTAAACTCTTTTAGACCAAGCTTAATCAACATTCGTTAACTAATGAGTCATTCCATTAAAGACTCGTAGTTGCACTCCCCTCACTATAGATATATTTCTGTCCACCTAATATAACCATGATGGGTAAGTTGATTCTTCACAGGTTGTTCGTAATCTTGGCTAGATCAAAATACAGTTTTACCCTCGAGATTACATCTTACTCCTTAAGACTCACTGATCCGCTATTGAACAATTGGTTTAAGGTCCAACTTATAAACCTAAATCCTTCTCGGGCCAATGAGAAGGTGGGGCCCCTCGTTCCAGACTTGGATTCAGTCCTTAAGGGAATAACCTATCTATTATCCCAGAAGTGGGTAGGAGTGAATTCCATCTTGCACCTTATGTCCCTAGCTATCCACTCGGTCTTATCCCTAAAATGGGAAGCTTATGCGAAGATGAGCTGCCCTCACCTATGCAGATCTAAGGATACTACTGAATGAATAGAAGTTCATAGTTAGCTCAGGATTAAGATCAAGTCACCTAGGTCATTATAGTTGAAATAGTCAGTTTATATAGTTTATGGCGTTATAACTAAAAAATGATTATTTCGTGGTTCCAATCTTATGCAAACTATTTACATAGGATGCCCCCACTCCTATGTCTTCACATGAACGATTCAAGATTACATCGTTTGTACTAACTACAGAGCGGGCTGCATCCATAGTGTTTTTCCAGAATAAGGCCCAACCTTATTTATACACTATACACTATAGACTATTTGGGCTATTAATTTGAACTTAATCCATGTTTATGTCTCTACATAAAGTTCAAGTGTATGGACAAATTTAGTAAAATAGCCTCGGGACCTTAATTTATTGGTTTTAAGATTATAGCATTCAATAATAAACTTATTGAATCAAATAACAAAGTATGAGTTTTAGGACATAAATTCCAACAGAACAATTATCATGATTTCAAAAAAATATAAAAGAAAAATTGTAGAAGAATAAGAGAAGGAGAGCACCGCTGGTGACCGCCACTAAGAAGAAGATGGAAAGTAAGAAGGAAGAAATCAAAGTCGCGTGAAATTCAAAAGCAGCTTTATGTTTTGTTATACGGGCTATAAATATTTAGAAATTTTGTTACATTTATGAAAATTAACCTTTTTGAAAACTAACTTTTTATACTTTTCAAAACTCGACTTTATTTTTTAAAACATTAGTTTACAAAAATTGTGAATAGAAGTTTTTAAATGTTTAATATTCAAAGACTGTAACAAGATAACTATATCGTCATCGAATAGACTTTAAGATTTTAAGATGTCATTCATTCTAAAAATTAGTAGAAGTTGATCAACAACGTCTTTTGATTATATTTATGTTGTACATGTCAATTATGAAATAATTCGAAGTACAGACCATTATATGGTAGTGAATCATACTCTTTTTCATAGTTGCAAAGAACTTGAAATTTTTTAAAAATAGAATTTTTTTTTTGCTATATTTTGTAAATATTTAATTTTTTTCATTTATTATTTATGAAAAGATCTTGTTAAGTACAATTTGAGGGGAGGGATTTGAATCTAATACTTTTTGTCTTTGACAATTAAACTAAGCTTCTATCGGACATTTTTATTTAATTTTTTTTGTTTATCAAATTTTAACTTACCACAAATATCATTTATTAATTTATTTAGAATTAAAATGAAATGTATGTGTAGTGTCCACAAAGTTTGAGTGGGCCACCGCAATCCTCATCCACCCAACGATTGGCCATTCTTTATTGACGGATTGGATTTGCTTTCTATTTCCTTTTCTTTTCCGGGACAATAATTTGTGGTTCTACATTGCTCTGTTTTTCAAAAGTTGATAAAATCAACCATGGTTTGTTGTAAATATTTTTAGTAGTCGTGTTTTTCAAAAGTTGATAAAAAAACCCTATTTTGTTGTAAACATTTTTAGTAGTTTTATAATATTATAAAAAACTTTTAATTAAATATCTTTTATTTGACTAGGTTTGTTTAATTAAAGAAAATGAAACTTAAATTTAAAATTAGAGTAATTTGTTGTTGATTTTCATAAATCTTATAGTGAGTGTTTGAGATAAAAAGTAAAACAGTGAAAGGTTAGAAGTTGTAAATTTTTAAAGCTTATAGTATAAAGAGTTAATGGAAAGATCCACCAACTCATTGGATCAAACAAGAAATGGAGTTTCATGCTCTACTTTCCAATTTCATGGCCAAACACATCCTTATTATTTACTAGATTTTCGTGAATGATATTTTTATTTTACAGTTACTAATATAAACAATTTCAAAATGGTATTTAAATTTTATAATTAAAAAGCATGGTAAGTATTTGGTATGTATTTCAGTCATAAAAAAAATGCCAATATGGTTGAAAAAGCTTCCAGCAATTTTAGTTTTGCATTTATATGAACAAAAGAAAAAAAAGGAGAAGAATAAGAAAAAAAAAAACAGAACCTATCTAAAAAAAACACTTAATGAGCAATGACACGATAAATTAGAATTAAAATAAACACACATAAGTAAAGTGAGAATGTATTGACAAATACAAACATTTCCTTTCTGTACAAAACAATTGAGAGAAGTTTTTTTTTTTTTTCAAAGCTTTTTATGAAGTTTTATGAGTGGAAATGGATACAAATATTGTTGAAATTTTAAAATCGTTAGACATTTGATAATAAATTTTATAAATAAATAAGAAACCTCTTATATCCAACTTTAACCAAAGAATTTATGAAGGAGAGTGGGAGACGGGGAGAGAAACATGGCGAGGGAGGGTAAGATTGCAGTGATGGGTAGAAAGATAATCAAACCAAACCAAATAAAAGAATTATAATGGTTAAAAACATCCTAATTAACAACGCTCTTTTAAAAAATATAACAAAACGATAAAATATTTTTTCAAGATTCTTTTGACACACGCGTTTATTTTGTTTTAACAATTTTTGGTACACAATCGTTTATATTTGGTTAAACGATTTTTTTTTAATTCTTGGAGCATGATCGTTTATTTTTTTTAACACGATCGTTTAGATTTGGATACTCCAATCTAAACGATTTTTTAAGATTCTTTATATACGATTTTCTAGATTTGGCTTTTTTTTTACACGATCGTTTAGATTTAGTTACCAAAATCTAAATGACGTAAAAAAAGAATAGGAAAGAAGAAAAATGATGGAAAGAAATTGCAGTGCAAAAAAAAGAAGAGGAAAAAGAAGAAAGACGATGGAAAGAAATCATAGCAGAAAAAAGAAAAAGAAAAAGAAGAAAGACGATGAAAAGAAATCGTAGCAGAAAAAAGAAAAAGAAAAAGAAGAAAGACGATAGAAAGAAATCGCAGCGAAAAGGAGAAGAAAGACAGAAGGACAAACTTGAAATATTTAAAAATGACTAACTTCATGGACTTTGTTACACCGGACATAAATATTTGAGTGGTTTGTTATATTTATATAAATTTCCCTATTAATTAACTCTTATAAAAGAAATTGTTGAATGAGAAATTTCAGCACATTAAAAATTATAATTTGGATCCGTTTTGATAACTAAAATTTACTAGACCCAATCCTCTGATAGAAAATGAGATTTTAATTGATATAACCTATATATATAGTCTCAATTACATAAGAAGCTTAAAAATACCATTTTTTTTCATAAAAGATACATTAAACTTCAAATTTACACAAAAGTAAGGTATAAATGACAACACTACCCATTATTAGAATTAACGTTATTAAAAAAAAAAAAAAGGAATTTGTAATGACATAAATATGGAAAAAAATTAAAAAATAGTTTCCTTATTAAGTTAGTTTCAAATTTGACTTTCGTTATTTATTATTCATTTTAGTTTGAAGTATTTAATGTGAGATAAAACATAAATAATTTTTCAATTGTGTGAGATTTGATTTATTTAATGTGAGATATTACATATTTATTTTTTTAATTGTAAACATTTGGTATATTTTTTCTTCTCATATAAATTCTAGGTTAATTTTTATAAATATAACAAACCATCCAAATATTTACGGGGCGTGTAACAAGATTAAAAAGCCCATGAAATTGACATTTTTTTTAAATATTTAAGCTTTGTTCTTCCTTTTCATCGTCTCTTCTCTTCCTCTTCTACAATTTTTTCCTTTCCATCCTCATTCTTCTCTTGTTCTACCATTTTTCTTTTATATTTTTTGAAATAATAGTCTATTTATTAATTAATAAATATTGTATTATTTGGTTCAAGATCATGTACCAAATATAAAAGATCTTGAAAAAAAATCGTTGGAAAAAAATCGTTGAAAAAAAAATCATTGCAGCTCAAAACCCGATCGTTTTGGTCCCTTCCATGCGTCATTCACTGCCAACTCTGGACGGATGGACACGTGTCGCACTCCTACACAGTTTTTGGCTGCCTGGTTCTATCGTTCCAACGTGCGTCTCTTCTGTCCTACCATTCCAGCCTTACTATTCCAACCATCACTCTCGGCCTCATCATTTGAAACTAGGTTCTCTATAAATTGGAGCCATTTCCATTCGGGATCATCACTAAAAAATCATTCTTCATTCCAACTCTCTCTTATCCATTCTTCACGTTCTCTCCTCTTTATACTTTCAAGTTATGAGCTTATGATTTTGTTTCTATTACTTTTCTTTCGACAAGTGCACGTCTCAACTAGGAAGCTGTGTTAATCTTGGGAAGCAACCGACAACATGATTAGCACCACGGTCAACTGAAATTGCTTTCAGAACAGTGGTTCAACCTGACACAACAATTTACTATTGTTAAACATTTTTACATATATTCCAGAATTCTGAAAGCAATTTTTTTCCACATTGTTGATCAAGATCTTCGACAAAATTTTACTGGATTTGTCCAAACTTGAGTCACTTGATGGAACAAACTACCACCGATGGTCTAAAAAATTATTAATCTTTTTTTAGTACCTCGAAGTCAACTACGTTCTTACCACCGATGCACCATCTGATCCTCCAGTAACCACTCCAGCATCTTTTAATTCAGAATCATCAACAGGATCTCTTGTTGTTCCCACTAACCAAGTGAAGAAGGTATCCACAGTCTATCCTGAGAAATACACAAAGGATAACAAGACAGTTTGCAAGCACCTCTTGAACCACATGACAGATCCAATGTGTTGGAGAAATTATTAACACATTTATTTGTACCCTATTCTCAATCCTTACCATACATATATTCATTATTTTAATATTCTTGTACAAAATATGAAAGAAGACTCTGATACGAACCCAACGCAGCAAAAATCACCTAAAATGGAGTCCAAATGAAGAAGAACGGGCAAACAAAAAATTTGGGGTAAATTGGTAAATATTCAAAAAGCTGTGACATGCATCAGCCATCCATATGCACGAACGACCTAGACTTCACGAGTTAGAACCACAAACGAAGCATTTATTTTCTAGATTTTTCAAGCCAAAACGTTGTCATTTTGATCCTCAGCTTCTTACGCCTTAGACGTTATTGGTTTGAATCTTACTAGACGCAAGATAAATTCGAATTATTCAAATCCTTGGTATGTGCAAGTTAATCCGACTCCTTCCCCTCCTCCGCCACCACCTGTCAGCTCCTGGGTGCGCACGCCTCTCCCACCACCCGAGTTCGATCCCCAACAACTGTAAATTATGTTTTTTATATAAATATTTCAGTGGCATTTTCGTAATTCTTTTGCAAAAATCTGAAAAATAACCAACTTTTCCGTTATTTGAAGCACGGGGATGGCCTTGAGGTTGCAAGTTCGAATTTTTTTTACGGTTATTTTCAAATATTTTCTATATATACCCATTTTCTCCCTAAATTCATCATAATCCATCATCAATTCACCATTTTCTCTCAAATAAACCCCAAATTCTCCCAAAACTCTCTCTAACTCCAAAAGTTACTCCTCCATTTTGCCTTTTTGTATTCTTAAAATTAATTTCCAGAATTAATTCTTTATGGAGGGCTAATCACCAAGAGGTAAGTGGGCTTAAGGCTTTTCAATTCTTGGAGAATTCTTCTCTTATTTTTTCTTATTAATTAGATATGATCAAATCTTTGAATTTCTTGTAGTTTTTGTTGAATCCCTAATTTTCTTGTATAAAAAATAATTTCTTCTTTCAATTACAAGCATTCTTGTCAATTTAATTCTTGATATTGTTCTTGATTCACCATTTTTGTATGCAAAATACTTTGGGTATGAAAAACTAATGCAAGATTAATTTGATTACCTTTGTCTACACAAAAACTCAATCTAATTCTTGATTGCAACATGTCAAATCTTAAAATTGATTAATGCTAGATGAATCTCCCTTGCTCTTGACAATATTTGAATTTAATTGCATCAATTTGATTATGCACAACTAAATCCAATTAATTCATTGATTGCAAATTGTTTCCAAAAAAGTGTGAAAGATACTTTGATCTTCTTTAAAGAGCAAGATTAGGTTTTAGTTGTTATGGCAAGAATATACACTAAATCCTTGAGGTGATTGTCTCTTTTCTTGAAATCTTGACCAAAGTTCTTAAAAGATCAAGCAAGTTGATCTTGCAAGAATCTTGATCAAGAACCCCTTTTAATTGAAAAAAAAAAAATCATTTCATAAACCTCTTAATTCAATGATAAAAATTGATTAGTGCCATTTGCCTCTTCCCTAATTTTTCTCATACGAGTTCAATTTTTACCTTTTTTGTGAATTGAATTTACATCCTAAATCACTCTTAAGTCTTGGTTCTATTTGAATTTCCCACACTCTTTAATGCTTCTCTTTTGCTACTAACATCATTTCTTTGAAGCTTAATTTCAAGAAACTTACTTAGCCACCATTCTCTTGGGTTCGACACCCATACTCCTACCAAACTACGGTAAAAAAATGAGGGTAAAATTCAAATTCCTTTTTGTTTGGGCAAATCTTGGTAAGTGCAACATACCCTCAGCAATAAATTTCATTTCTAAACATATTTGTGCTTGATTATACGACCTTGCCTATACATACTTTGATATGTATTGATTTTCACTTGACACAATGTTTGATCTGTTTGTGGCTAAACAATCTGTCAAGGATATTTAGAGCATCCTGGAATCTCGCTATGGTGGAGATGATGCTAGGTAGAAAAAATGTTATTGTAAAGTGGCGCAATTCTAGACGATAGATGACAAGTCGGTTGTGGAATAGATACATGAGTACGAAAATCTAGTGGCAAATTTTCTATCTGAAGGCATGAAGATGCGTGAAATACTCCAAGCAAATGTTATGCTCGAGAAATTTCCTCCTTCATGGAATGACTATTGAAATCACTTGAAGTACAAGATGGATTTGAAACTTCAGGAACTGATCAACCACATACGCACAGAAGAAGCCAATAGACTAAAAGACAAGCTAGCCTCTACAAATTTAATTCAGTTAATGCTAACTTAGTTGAATCTTCTACTGTTAACAGAGATAGGTCCAAGCAAGATAAAAGGCATAATGGGAAAACCTCAAAAAAGAGACAGTTCAAGGCTTTTAAGGGAAAAATGAAGAAGAAGAAGCTAATTTGTTATGTCTGTGAAAAGGACGAACATAAATCTTACCAATGCAATCAAAGAAAAAGGAGACCAAACAGTTGAATCTTTTATTATTAATAGAGACAGGTCCAAGCAAGATAAAAGGCATAATGGGAAAACCTCAGAAAAGAGACAGTTCAAGGCTCTTAACGGAAAAATGAAGAAGAAGAAGCTAATTTTTTATGTCTGCGAAAAGGACGAACATAAATCTTACCAATCCAATCAAAGAAAAGGAAGACCAAACCAAAAACTTGCACCTTAAGCCAATCTTGCTGAACAAGACGACAATGTCATAGCAGCTGTTATGGATTCTCGATACTGGAGCCTTAAAACACTTCTACACCAATCTAGAACTTCTCCATGACTACGAAGATGCTGTAGATGGAGAATGCATATTCATGAAAAACTCAGCTACTATAGGAGTAATCGGGAAAGGAAAGGTTATTTTTGAAATTAACTTTTGGAAAAACTTTATCTTTGAGTAATGTTTTATATGTCCCTTTCCTATAAAGGAACTTAGTGCCTGGGAGTTTGTTGAATCGAGCGGATCTTAAGATTATACTGGAAGGTGACAAGGTTGTTCTCACCAAAAGTAGAGAATTTGTTAGTTAAGGGTATCTGTCTAATGGTCTATTTGTACTTAATATCATTTCCATGAATGCAAATGCTTCTAGTTCCACCTACATAGTTGAATTTGTTGATATATGGTGTGGTAGACTAGGACATGTGAATTTTGCATCAATTAGGAACCTTAAAGATTTAAGACTAATTAATGCATCTGAATTGCATGAAACTTATAGATGCCCTGTTTGTGTAGAAAGTAAATACTTTAAGAAACAGTTCAAACCAGTTGTGACTAGAAGTATCAAGTTGTTAGAATTAATCCACTATAATCTAGCTAATTTAGAAAATACTATAAGTAGAGGTGGTAAAAACTATTATGTATCTTTTGTTGATGACTTCTCTAGATTTACTAAGATCTATCTGATAAAAACAGAACATGAAGTTAATATTTTGTGGTAATTCCTACAGGGTTAACTTTTTGTCCATTCTATTTGAAGATGAATAGGGATTGGATTAAACTAAAAAATAGATTTTCAAGTGATTATATTCATGGGGTTGCTCAACTTATGGAAGTGGCTAAGTGTCATGTAAATGATGTGGGGAAAACTAGGTGCCCTTGTAAGTATTGTCAAAATTCAATGACACAAACATTGGACAGAGTAGAGTGCCATTTATTTATGTATGGAATATCCTCTGTATATAATAAATGGGTTTATCATGGAGAAGCAACCAGCTTAGCTCGATTTGAATGAGGTGCTAGTTCCTCAGAAGGTGAAAGATTAAGTAGAGAGTCTAATATTGGCGACAAGGACGATGATATTTTAGATCTTTTAACTGATTTGCAAGGATCAATGATAGCAAGGGAAGAAAATTTTGATGACGGGGACAATTTTGACGATGAAGTTTTAAAAGATGTTGATGAAATGGATACTATTAACATTTTTGAGGAGTTGATGAAATGGATACTAGTAACGTTTTTGGAGTTAAGACACCTATTTAGCACACTTTTTAGTTAAACATTAGTTTTAAAGTTGCACTTGGGCATGTAAGTGTTGTTTTAAGACTTAAAATGTCACCTAGACACTTTTTGAGGGCATGTAAGTGTTATCTTAAATACATATGTTATTTGTTTTTACTTGTTTTCATACTACATTACTTTGAAACAAGTAGTTAAGATTTAGCATGTTCTTATTCATTTTAATGTACCTTTTTCAGGTTTATGTAGTTTGAAGAAGTGGGGAAGATACTAATTTTTTTGAAGACTTTCTAACTACATTTTTTTGTGTATTTAATATATTTCTTTATTCATTTTGGTATACCAAAATGAAATTTAATATAGCTAAAGTTTATAGATTTTGTTATTACAACTAAAGAATTATGGTTTATATATTTTGTTATTGCAACTAAAGAATTATTGTTTATCATATTTTGACAAAATATTAATGGCTAGAAATATTTTTATTTTTAAATTGTTGCAATGTTTGATATATTTTGTTATAATCAGGAAATTCATTATATATTTGAAAATTAATTTAGAAGCATACAATATTAATAATAAATATGAAAAAAATTAAATTTGTTTCTAGCGACATTTTGAAACATATTTGTCGACAAATTTAGCGTGGGAAAAAATTTTCTTTTTGACAACAAAAATCTTTTCGTTGGCAGAAAATGTTTTTGCCCACAAAACTAACGTGGCTAGAAAGTTTATTTTTTCCCAGAACATTATTATCTATAAATACCTTTCTGTCGATGTTTTTCTCGTGGCCAGAAAATATATTTTTGTCTACGTCAAGTTGATCGTGGGTAAAAATACATTTCCCTCGACATTTTTTGTGGCCAGAAAATCTATTTATGCCCACGTGATGATAATCGTAGGCAAAAATAAATTTCGATCGACGTTTTTTTCATGGCTAGAAGTATTTTTTCTGCCCACGTTTTTTATTTGCATGGGCATTTCTGCGGACGAAACGTCAACAACGTGGGCAAAGAAAATGACGACCGTGTTTCGGCTACGCACCGTGTCCATGCAAAAAAAACTTCGGTAGAAGTTCTGCCCACGTTTTTCGTAAGAACTGGCCATGTTTTTCTGCGTTGGCAATGACGAAAATTCTTGTTGAGACTACATTTCACCAAGATGACCATAGGTGACTTGACCTGAATCATGAGTGAGTTATGAACTCTTGCTTGTGAAGGTGGTCTTTTGATTTGCATGGGTGAGAGTGGTCTCTGTCACTGACTCAATATGCCTACCATTTTGGGACTCCTCTTATTGGGGAGCTAGGAATACAACTACACAAGAAGGAATTCACTTCTCTATAGATAGAGCAAGTAGAGAAATTGCTCTCTTAAGGGCTGATTTCAAGACTTGAACAATGTAGCACCACACTCTCTTTTGGCCTGAGAGAAGTTCACTTATAGTGGGATTATAATTATTATTCATTAGAGGAATCAGTGGTACTTAAGGAGTTAGAGATGTAATTACAGGGGCAAAACGGTAATTTTTGGCCTAGTTGTACTTACAAGTAATTTGTGAAGGTCATTGCGCTGTTGATTGGTTATAGCTAATGGACACAAAAATATATCTATAGTAAGAAGAGTGCAACTATTAGTCTTTAGTGGAATGACTGATAGTTAGTGAATGAAGATTAATTAGTTAGATTAATTTAATTAAAGAGTTTAACTAATTAATCTCATATCATTGGAGCTTCAATTTGTAGTTCTATATGGTCTCCTTGTTAGCTCAATAAGGATAAATGAGAATCAAATTTATTTTGGTTTAATTTGAATTGTTCAAATTGATTAAAGGGAATAAATTGTATATGATACAATTAATATAATGTATTTGATACATTATAATACAAAGTTTGATGAGAGAATATAATATTTGAATATTATTCAAATAATAATAATAATATGAATAAGATTCATAAATAAACTGTAGATTAAAATTAATATGGATTTTAAACCATTAGTTATATTATATGAGATATAATATAGATTAAATTTATATTGTTTTTATTTTATTTTATTTTAATTAATATAGTTTTAAATAAATAGAATAACTCTACGTGAGAAAGAGGGAGGATTTAATAATTTCCCCCTTCATATCAATGGTTAAAATTATATCTTAAAAAAAAAAGAGAGATTTTTTTAGCTCTCTCTGTTTTTAATCAATCTCTCCGCATTCCAAAAAGAAAGAGAATTCTCTCAAAATTTTTCCCTCACCAAATTACAAAAGCCCACAACTCTATGTTGATTCTCACCTTGAGAATAACGAGGAAGACTTTGTGGTGTTTGGAGAAATCAAAAAGTTCTTGGGGGTTCTACAAAGTTAGTTTTTTTTCTCTTCTCCTCCATAGAAGCATGCTTAGTTCTGAGTTTTTTTTTTCAAATTGAGTTCTATTTGCACGATGTTCATACACTTTCGCTCTAAGAATTCCATTCCTTCATGTCCCTTCTGTCCTTCCCTCCCGGCCTTACTGTTCTGACTATCACTCTTGACCTCATTATCTCAAACTTGGTTCTCTATAAATTAGAGTTATTTTCATTTGGGATCTTCACTAAAAAATCATTCTTCATTCCAACTCTCTCTTCTCCATTCTCCATGTTCTCTCCTTTTATACTTTCAAGTTTTGACCTTATAGTTTTGTTTCTATTCCTTGTTTCGATAAGTGCACGTCTGAACTCGAAAGCTGGTTAACCTTGGAGAGTAACCAACAACACGATTAGTACCACGATCGGTCAAAATTGCTTTCATGGCAATGGTTCGTCATGGCACAACAATTTACTATTGTTCGACATTTTTACATATATTTCAAAACTCAAATCTAAACGATCGTGTAGAAAAGTCTAAACAATTGTGTAGCCAAATCTAAATGATCTTGTACCAAATATATTACTTGCGCGTGTGCCAAATTAATCGGGTATTGACGGAGCATTTTTGGTATTTTTCATTGTGGGTCAGTGAGGTTTTTTTGTTTTCGAAATTGTTTTATACTGTGTAAAATATCTGCTGCTTTGTTATATTTTTGGAAAGACCCCTAAATTCTATTTATTTTCATTTTTTATTGTCATTTTTATATGATTTTTTACATATATTTTTTTCATTTTTTCATTCTTATGTTTTTATGTTGCTCGAGTTTTTGTGTTGTCAAACATATTGAAAAATGAAAATATAAATCTCATATATTATTTGGTATATAAGATGATATATTGTAAATTTGTTATATCTATGCTTATTTGGTTTAGTTATTAATTTAAAATATATACCATGTTTATATTAAATATAATTATAATAATTATAAATTTTTAGTAAATTACATAATAGTAAGATATATATTTTACGTACTTTCTCATATACACATATATTTAATTATTTTGCATATGTACACATCATATTATATAATAAACAACTGTAACAATGTTCTATATAAAACCTAGTATATCCTGAAGACCCAATTAATATGATCCCACGTAATAAAAATAGTTTTTAATGACAGTAATATATATTTGTTTCACATACTGTATATATTGAGTTTTTTGTATGCTAACATATATTGAATGTGTAGTTTCAAATTGATTTCAACGAATAATATGAAAAATATATAATGTGTTAATTTAGAAACAAAACTTTAAATATAAGAATAATACTATTCCATTAATATAATATCTTTAGCTGCAATTCAATGAAAATTATGAACAATATATATATACTTAGGCATGACCAACACTGCTATATATTTTAGTCCACGAACAGATGTCGTTTCAAGAGTTACACAATAGTATATATATATTCAGGCATGACCAACATTGCAGTATATTTTAGTCCACGAACAAATGTCTTTCAAGAGTTACACAATAGTTCATAAAAATTATGTTTTCTAAATCAACCATATCTATTGTTCATAATTTTCGTTGAATTGCAGCTGAATATATTATATTAGAGGAACAATATATATATATATATATATATATATATAAATACCATTGTACACAATATGCGCTGGTATATAATGAACAAACATGCAAAACCGAAACCAACTTCATATACCGTAAAAAATTCTACAATTTGAAATAATACATTGCTCTCAGATTAAAAAAAGTTATTGATTACTAATATTAGCAAAAAATTGAAATACCTAGAAACAAATATGAATAAGATGAAACAAATTTACTTCACCGAAAAACTTCATCAGCATACTATAATTTACTTCACAGGAAAAACATGAATAAGATGAAACAAATATGCACTCACTGGAGAACTTGAAGAAGATGAACGAAATAAGAAAGAATAGACAGAGAGAGAGATCGGTTGGATGATTGGAGAGAAATATGCACAGACAAGAAAATATTTCACCGGAAGAAAAAAATGGACAGAGAGAGAGATGGTTGGAAATATCAACGTAGATTAATTCAGCAGAAAGATAAGAAATGAGGGGAGAGAAAGATGATTGGAATTAATATGACCATAATTTCATTAAATATATAACATATTTACTGCTATAATAATAAATGATTACAACTACAATAAATGAAAAAAATCTATTAAATAATTAATAGTATAAATATGTAAGTTTTAGTACAGATAATAAATGTAGTATAAAATATTTATGACAAAAAATTATACAAATTTTTGTTTATATGTAATATTTAAAATTAATGATAAGGTTAAATCCATCCATAGAGTTAGTCAAATCTTATTACTAAAATTAATTGAGAATTTAAGATATTTGTGTAAAATTGTAGATTAGGTCTTTTCTCTAAATTTTTCATAGAAAATTAATGCAAAAAAGATATTAGGCCCAAGCCTAAGCTTAAACCCATCAAGGAACTAGTCCCTAGCCTACCTAAAAGCCCATTACAATCTGCCCTTTTATTTTGGGTGGAAAAAAATTGATAATGAAGTGTTAAAGCTCTTAAGATTTGAGTATTCAACCCTTGAAGCTCTCAATATCTTAGGGGGCGTTTGGGGTTAGGGTTGGTACTGTGGGCTTAGGTTAGCCCAACCCTAATCCCTGTTTGGGCCCAATATTAAGGAAGGTTTCCTTAACACGGTTTCATTCTCCCCTCAAACGATCGAAACTCTTCCATGCCTTATCGTCTTCAACCTGTGTTCAGGCTTTCCCCTCAACCCGTGTTCATGCGAAACCCTTTTCCCTTTTGTTCTGTGTTCTCCCTCATCAAATCTCCTCAAAATCCCTCCTTGGCGCTCGAGGTTCCATTGTTGCGACTGGGTGTTTCGCTTGCCATTTCGTCATTCCGGATCTGATAAGACAAAAAATTTCACTGTTGTCGGCCAATGATTGCCGATAGAGCTTGATAGGGAGGTATTGGACTCTTTTGAATCTAATTTTTTAATCGATGATGAGTTTAACAATTTATACAAACTAATTTTGTTACACTTTTTGTTTTCCATATATGTACGTAGCTCGATTTGTCGATTATGTTCTGATTTAATTTGCCTATGCTATACTTCCCGTTTTTCGTTTCTGTTTCTAATTTTTTAAGAAACAGACGTGTTTGGTAACGTTCTTGTTTCTTGTTCCCAAAATAATTAGGAAACATTTCTTGTTTAATAAGAAATTTGTGGAAACGATAAAAAAGAGTTTCTCCTCGTTCCGTTCCTATTCTCTCCTTCCATTTCTCCTCTTCATTCTTGGGCTTTCTTTTCCAGTGATTCTTCTTCTCTTTTTATTCTCCGTTTATTCTCCAGCTCTCTTCGTGCTCTGTTTCTTCTTCATTCTCGAACTAAAGGTATGGCTCTCAATCCCTCTTTCTCTTGCCGATTTTATTGATGGATTTTTCTTTCAGATCTTTTTTTTTTTTTTTTGCTGAGAACGACCAGAGGTTTTTGTTGTGTTTCTGTGTGTTTTTTTTATGGCTTTCAATCCCTCTTTCTCCAGTAACGAGTTCGAAGAAATAGAGACGAATTTGGCAGTTTCTTCTCATCATTCTTAGATGTATATGCGGAGAATGCAAAGAGAAAGAATGACATCCTTCAGAAAAGATCTTTTGGTTCTACATCTAGTGAAGTTGATGAGATGATCTCCATGAAGAGTTGATGGAGAATGTTTAGACATTTTAAATATATTTTAAAGACATTATGTCATCTACTTTTTAATATTAGACTTAAACATGGATTTTGTATGTTTGTATTATGGTTTGGGAAAGTTACATAAATTTTCTTTTCTTCCATCTTCGTCTGTTTCTTTTCTTATTTTTTTTCAAAAACTGTTATTTGGTTCAATCGTGTATTATTTAGATTGGAGTAGCCAAATGTAAACGATAGTGTAAAAAATGTAAAGGATCGTGTAAAAGAAATTATCATGTAGACAAATCTAAACGACCGTGTACCAAAAGAATTAAAAAAATAAATCTAAACGATCGTGTACCATATTCTGAGTCAAATCTAAACGATCGTGTACCAAATTTTGAAAAAAAAAATTGTTTAGCCAAATATAAACGATCGTGTACCAAATTTTGAGGCAAATCTAAACGATCGTGTACCAAATTTTGGGCCAAATCTAAACGATCGTGTACCAAATTTTGAGCCAAATCTAAACGATCGTGCACCAAATTTTGAGGCAAATCTAAACGATCGTGTACTAAAATCGTGTACCAAATTTTGAGCCAAATCTAAACGACCGTGTACCATATTTTTAGCCGAATCTAAATGATTGTGTACCATATTTTGAAAAAAAATCATTTTATAACATTTGAAGGATAGATACAATTTTTTGTTTATGTTATTCCTTTTATTTTTGTAGGACTTCTTTGTATTAAATGATATAAAGTACTTTTTGATAATTTTCATTTTTATGTTTGCAGGACATAACTTTTATTAAATGTTTAATTGTATTGTCTCTTCCATCTGTTCAGTTTGTATGTTTTTTATATAGCTTCCAATACTACTAGTAGTAGATTTTGCGTAGCTTTCAGTACCTTGAATCACAGAGTTTGACTCCTTGGACTTTTGCTATGCTTTTAGTCAGTTGTACAAGAGATTCCCTGTCTTTTTGTCATTGATTTTATTGATGGATACCTGCTATGTATTACTTCACATAATATTTTTTTGTTTCCCTTCATTAAAGGCCATCTAACTTTCCTCATCTTCCCCTTACACTACGTTTCACGTCTTATCATAAATTTTCCATAAAACTACCTACCTAACCCTTCCCCTAAACACATCTTATCTTAAAATCCTCATAATCCTTCCCGCAAACACATCTTATTCATAACACTATCATAACCCTTCCCACATAACCCTTCCCCTAAACACCTCTTATCATAAAACTACATTTTTAAACTCTTCCCCCAAACAAGGGTTATGATAAAACTAGGTTTATCATAACACTAACCCTTCCATAAATCAACTCTTCCCCTAAACGCACCCTTAAAGTTCTTATGGATCTTGAGATTATCATCTTCTATAAAATTGAAGACTTGGAAGATTAAACCTTTCTCGAATTCCAGAAGACTGAAGCACTCAAGTTTTGAAGATTGAAAATTTGAAGCTCTCAAATTCTGAAGACTATGGCTCTAATGCTCTTAAGATCTAAAGTTCATATAAGATCAAAGCTCTGTTGATATAAAGAATATAACTCTCTTGAAGTTGTAAGGCTGATCCAAAAATATCAGCATGTCAGATACCGATCCAAACTAGTCACCTAATTAACCTAAAGATCGATCATCTAAATGATGGAACACGAGACACACGTAGCGAAAATAAGGATCTATTTTACCCTAATTGCACCCAAACAATTTAGTAATTAACATTCTTCAAAGCTACGTAATCTAATTATATTAAATTAGGGTTAAAGGAAAATATACATTTTTTGCTTTCAAATTCCTTGATATCTTCTCACGAACACGAATTTGGGACCACCACTTGTGTTGATCATCTATTCTCTGAACTTAGATCCAGATTGTGGGATCCGATAAGTGAAGGAAATTGAGAGAGATGGAAATTGGAGGTGAAATTTTAAGGTTGAGATTTTTAGAGAGAAAAATATGTTGAAATATTTTTTAATTCAAAATACTAATTTGGTAAGTTTTTTTGAAGTAAAATGAAATGAAGCCTATTTATAACCAAAATGCATGTAATTTGTTCATAAAATCTAAACACCTAACATTCCTTTAACCATTAGTGGAACTTAGTGGGCTAGGTGTTTACATATCATGTAGCCACTTATCCCACTAAGTATTAGTGGGATTATCCAACAAGATGGTGGATTTTCCTACTAACTTTAGTCCAAGGGCAATATGGTCAGCCCTCTCTTCTTCGTCAAACAGTCCACTGCGTCCAAAGTCGTCGTTGTCGCTCGTGCCCAGCAACCCTCGCGTCTGTCACTGTTGTGCTTGTTGGTCGTTCGTTTGCTAACCTCGTTTTTCACGTTTTTGTGCGTCCGTGTCGAGCCCACGCCACCACCATCACATGTCCACATTTGTCTCGCCACCACCATCGCACGTCTGCATCTGTCTCGCAAGCTCAGATCTGGTCTGCTCGTGGCCAAATTTATTGCAGAAGCACTACCCATGGAACGCCTTGAACGATTTCAAAGTCGACAATGTGAGTTTCACTTGCCCTTGCTCTTGTAAAATGCATAAATTAGATGTGTCACTCAATTGTGCGATGACTAATGTATGATAAGAAAGTTTTTCAATGTTGGAAAAGTTTCATGAATTTTTTTTTATGAAATTTCAATTCCTTTTCCGAAATGGAAGATACCACAACATGAAAATGAGACACTTAACAACAAACATAAGAAAAGCACTCACCATGCCACATTGAAAACTAAATAAAAGTTTATTTTTTAATTATATGTCATAATGATGGTCAGAGGTTTGTGTTTAGTCTTTGTGGATGACTTTATAAAAGTTAATTGTGGAGAAAAGAGAGCTTAAAGTGAAACTGAATTTGCTGCAAACAAGGTGTTTGAAAGAATGTCGCAATGATATATCAAATATGTAAAACTAAGTGATCGAGGTGGATTTGATTTTATATTGTTTTTGTTGACACTAATATTAGAATTCATTCTTGTTCTTTTTGTTCTTCCCTTGTCATTACTATTGTGCTATCTGCTGAATTTCATTGGTTGCTTTTCTTCTTGTTCTTCTCATTCTTCCTTTGTCATTTTTTTTAATCTACAATTAGAACTTCTATTAATATTGTTACTTCCCTTAGTTCTACTTCACTGTGGTGGATACAGGGTGTGATCTTCATATATGCCACTTTTCTTTATGTACTTTCAACTTTCTAGCCACCTAATGAGACAAATATGTGGGGTAACAGAAGGTGTTTCTCAACTCATTTGTAAGATTTTTACATTCTGTTATATTCGAAATTGATGAAAACTGAAAAGGGGATAGGGGTAAAGAAATATTGCCCATTTGTACTTTGATGGTTTATTATTTGGATATAGTGTAGAAGTAAATGTTAGATAAACCTAAAATATTTCATGTTTTTTATGGAGCAATATTTATTTTTTGATTTGATAAAATAGGTGTTAAATATTTGGTGTAATATTTAGTGGAGAAGCAATATTTATGTTTCCCTATCATGTTTTATTTAAATTTCATGTTTTATTTGGAGCAATATTTAGTATAGGAGCAATTTTTATGTGGTCAAATAGGTGTGAAATCTTTGGTAAAATTGGGAATCGACTTTGATGTTTTCCATCTTTATAAAATGTTGAAGTATATTATAGGATGTAATTTTCATCTCAAGTTGTGTATTTCCTAATTTATCAGGTTGCTGTTTTGGGAGAAGATGTTTCTTAGAAGCTAAACTTTTACATAGGTCAATGCAAATTTAAGTTAGTTTGATTTGACTATTTTTCTTTCTCATCTGTATAAAATGAGGTATGTGTTATTAATAATGTAGGAAGGAAGCTACATTACATCAGAGACTGTTCATGCAAAAATGAGGTGTGTGCTATTAATACAGTAGCCTTACTTTTACTTGATATCAGTCCATAGGGATCATGGACAAAAGTAAAAATAAAAATATCTGTTGGAAGCATTTTGTGGTTGTTGGATACTCTTGACATGCTTTTTATCTTTAACCTTTCCTTTTTACACAAATTAGAGAATAAAAAGAGCCGTAACAAAATCAAAAGATAATGACATATAGTTGTTATATGAAAAAAAAAAAAAAACCCCTTCTATATGATCTGTCAAACTAATACTCAAGGGGCTTTTTATTTTAACTTTGCAAAGGCAATAATCACTAGATAAAAAGAAGGCATTTGCCCCATTTTACCATTCTTCCCTTTACCAATTTGTTTCGGTGGAGCTAGGGGATGAAAAGGTGCCATGTCTTTGAACTATTTTGATTTCCCTTTCATATAATTTCTTACTTCTAAATCTCTTATGTACCTAGCAAAAAATATTGCTAATATATTTGAATCTATCTATTCTATAACTTATATTCTTGCACTTTCAATGTCTTTGATCACAGTGACAAGAGGTGTGTGAGAACCACAAAATGTAGCCTTAAACATATTGGGTTAAAGAAATATCTTTCACTGTTTGTATTTGTGCAAAATGTGCAGCACTTGCATGGTTTTCTAACTTATGGAGCATTTTTGTGATGTGCAGGAGATTCACATTGGTTGCTTAGGATTCTTATGAGGTAACTAACATCTTGTTGTTGTTTCATTTCCTTGGAATACTGCCATTGATAGAAAAAATTGAAGTGTATCACCACTCTCAATATTTAAGAACTTAGTTCTTAATAGATTTCAGTTTTGGTTGCTAAGGCTAAAGTATTTGTCTTTGGTTTTTATTTGAATTACAATTTTGGTTTAATTAGTCCCTTAATTGGCTATTTTGTCATTGTTTGTTATATTTGTTGAAAAGCTATTACCATATTTTGTTTCTAATGCCATATTCAATAGTTTATTGTGTCATTGTTCATATTTTCTCTTTCATCAGATGCATGTAGTAATGAACACAAAGATTTACAAAATTGGAAAGATAGGGCAGCAATCGCATACTGCTGTCAATGAATTTGACAGGTTAGTTTGCTATATGAGTTGAATAGTTATGTCGTTTTGGATGACTAAAACGTAAATGCGAACATGTTGTGTATGGCTGGTGGTGATCCATTTGGATATGAATTTTTTTCACTTTTAGTTACAAAGAACTTGGCAAATTAATGGTATCATAGTTCTGGGTGATACTACTTATGTTGTATGTCTCTTTATTTGATTAAAAGAGGGAAAAGTAAATGGAGCTTTTGTTGGAAGAAGAATGCATTAGACTCTATGTCTACTTGGTTATCTTGTCAAGAATTGAAACATCATATCTTTCATTTATCTTTACCTATTTCTCTTTGAAATTCTGTGATGTTGGGATTTCTTGTGGACGTAATTGAATTGCCTTGATGACTGATTCGGTGATTTGCGTTGTAAACAATATTTTTATGCTTACAATGTGTGAAGAAGCTAAGGTTTATAGAGTTTAAGGCCACTTTGAAATTGTGTTGTTGGATGGAAAAACATTTTCATATAGTGGTTAGAAGTGGTTAAACTTTCATATAGTGGTTAGAAGTGGTTAAACTCCATGATATTAGTTTAAATGACTTCAAAGTTATATTTTCGGGGAGGATATATTGAGATATATTATGAACTAATAATTTGGTGAAGTAGATTTGATTTATCTCTCATTTTAACTAGAGCTGGACTGGTACCTTGTGTTGGCATTACAAAGGATAAAACCTCCTTATATTCTTAAATTGATGTGTAGAGTCATACTCTAAAATTTTATTTTGTATTCTTACTAGGTTTTGCAAGAATCAATTGGAGCAGTGAAGTCATATTGGAGCAATTGATTGGTTTATAGGCCTTTTTGTAGGTTTGGTAGCAAAATTTTTGGTTGAAATGTACTTATTTAAATAGCTTGTTGGTACCAAAACATGTATGTTTATTCTATCATTGTACAAACCCTTTACCAACAACTGTACAAATATTACAAAGTGTATGTTAACGTATATATATTAAAGCGTTGACTGTTTGTTTCCATATGGTTGTGTTGTATAGTACTTTGAGCATGAACTAGTTTATGTAATGGCAGGGAGACAAAAAAAAAAAAAAAAAAAAAAACAGGGACGGTAAAAAAAAAAAAGAAGAGTATATGACATTTGAATTTAAAAAAAAAACTGTAAAAGAAAAGGTATTATTGACAGTCAATTAAAGTCGTGCTAGGTGAAATGATGACCGTTAGTTATTGTCATAAAATATAAATAATGACATTTATTATCTTTTAAGAGATATGTGACATTTATTTTCTGTCATGAAAAACACTTATTGTGACAGTGTTTTCAAACTATCATAATAGACTTTCCATGACTTCCGAAACAATGATTGAAAATAACTGTCAAGAATTTTAAAGATGATAGAGTTTAACTGTCATTGTAGCACTAGTACAAATTTGAGTTTTAACGCACTATAAATCAAAACATTGTGTTGTTAAAAATAAAAAAGGGGTAGGGTGGGAGTAAAATGTGTTGTTGAAAATAGAAGTGACACACTATTTCTTGACACAATTCTATTGTCACAATTTATATTTTCTTGACACATTTAAAGTATCGTTAATTAATGACAAATTCTTTGTGTCATTAAATAAATTATGAAATAAAAAACCAAAAATTCAAAATTTTCCAATTCCCTCTTCGCGCAACATTCAAAAAGAGTTTTACAATTTGCTCAACATTTTCTCTCTCTCTCCCTACTAAAAAACGAGAAACAATGTAACTCATTTCCAAATCTAAGAGATTGTTGTCAAACTTACTTATCTCACATCGTCGAACAAGCAAACCTCGTCAAACAAGCTCATACCATCGAACAAGCAAACCTCGTCGAACAAGCAAACACCGTCGAACAAGCAAACATCGTCTAAGAGACTGCTGTTGAACCCACCAATCTAAGAGACTGCCGTCGAAGAATCTTGACTGCTCCGATTTCTTTTATCCCTCGACTACTAGAAAAATGAGTTTTAATGACACTACTAATCAAGATATTGTGTCGTTGAAAATAAAAAGAATGGGGTGAGGTACAACTATGTTGTTGAAAATTATTTATTTGACACAATTTAATTTTTATTGACACATTTGAAGCGTCGTTAATTATCATCAAATTTATTGTGTCATTTAAAAAATTTCGAAATAAAAAACCTTAAATTTCAAAATTTGTTAATTCCCTCTCTCACAACAATTAAAATTATATGACAATAGCATATTTTCTCTCAACATTTTCTCTTTCTACCGAAAATGCGAAAGCCTAGGCTCTCTCTACCTATATCATGCATATATTCATTATTTTTATAATTTTATACATAATTAAAATCTAGACGCTATTACGAACCCAATGTAATGAAAAACACTTAAAACGAAGTCCGAACAAAGTAAAACGGGTAAATCGATGATCATAGACCAATTGGTAAATAACAAAAAAGATTTAATACTTCCACGCGCATAAAACACCTTAAGGTCGCAAGGTCGAATCCTAGCCGAGCGTATTCCTTTATTCCCCATTTTCGAAAGACTTCACGCACGCACCTTCTCCACTCTTCAGCCAATCTACGCATGCCACGTATCGTCTTCTCCCTTTGATGTCCTGTGTTCAAATCTCATAGCCTGCAAATCATTTTTTTCTCACATATTTTTAATTGCAATTTTATAAATATATAACAACTTTCCAAAATCCTCTCCTTTCCGTCAAATTGAGCGCGTGACTTGCCTTGAAGTTATGAGTTCGAAACCCATGAAGCGGAAGCGGTTATTTTCATTTCTTTTCTTTTCATTTCTTTTCTATATATAACCCATTTTTCCGTAAATCTTAATCAATTTTTAGTTATATTTGATCCATTCATAAATCCAACTCCAATTTTCACCCAAATTCTCTCTAAATATCATTTTTTCAGAACTCTCCCTTCTCATTCTGTCATTTTTTCTCTAAAAAATATTCCGACAATCTTTTATTTCAATGGAGAAAAAATTCCAGCAAGATATTCCATCAATCTTTTATTCCAATAGAGGGGTAATCTTCTAAGAGGTAAGAGGATCATGGGTATTCAATTTCTTTGAGAGTTTCTTCCATTTTTCTTCTAATTTAGCATGTTTATTCTTTACTTTTTGTTCAAGAACGAATTCAATTCCATGTGATCTCTATGAAACAATCTTTTAATTTGCTCTTGATTGTTTAATTAGTATGCAAGAT